>NC_134894.1:16820002-16830002 GCF_041734735.1 Babylonia areolata | reverse complement strand
GGTGGTAAGGTTGGTGCTGAGGGTTGGTAAGGTTGGTGCGGAGAGGGTGGTATTGGGTGGTGTTAAGGGGGTGGTTAGGGTGGTGCTGAGGGGGTGGTTAGGGTGGTGTGAGGGGGTGGTAGGTTGGTTGCGGAGAGGGTGGTTAGGGTGGTGTTAAGGGGGTGGTTAGGGTGGTGCTGAGTGGGGAGGTTAGGGTGGTGCTGAGGGGTGGTAAGCGTGGTGCTGAGAGGATGGTAGGGTGAGTGAGAGGGTGGTTAGGGTGGTGCTGAGGGTGGTTAGGGTGGTGTTAAGGGGTGGTTAGGGTGGTGCTGAGGGGTGGTTATGGTGGTGCTGAGGGTGGTTAGGGTGGTGTTAAGGGGTGGTTAGGGTGGTGCCGAGGGGTGGTTATGGTGGTTAGGGGGTGCTGAGGGGGTGGTTAGGGTGGTGTTAAGGGGGTGGTTAGGGTAGTGATAAGGGGTGGTTAGGTTGGTGCTGAGCGGTGGTTAGGGTGTCTCTGAGGGGGTGGTAAGGGTGGTGCTGAGGGTTGGTAAGGGTGGTGCTGAGGGGGTGGTAAGGGTGTCTCTGAGGGGGTGGTAAGGGTGGTGCTGAGGGTTGGTAAGGGTGGTGCTGAGGGGGTGGTAAGGGTGTCTCTGAGGGGGTGGTTAGGGTGGTGCTGAGGGGGTGGTTAGGGTGGTGCTGAGGGGGTGGTTAGGGTGGTGCTGACGGGGTGGTTAGGGTGGTGCTGAGGGGGTGGTTAGGAACGTTTCTATGAAGCGGGTTTGTTTTGATTTAATCAGTTTCTCTTTCTCTGGTCCCTTGCATTTCCTTCTGTGTGTCTCTGTCTCTGTCTCTCTCTCAATGTTAGAAGGGTATTCTTGTCCTTTGTGACGGAGTAAAACTATACACACACACACACACACACACACACACACACACACACAACACACACACACACACACACACACACACACACACACACACACACACACACACACAATTTTTCACTTGCTTTGTTTTTTTCTTTTCCTCTCTTTCTCCACTGTTCTCTATCAGTCTTTTTTTTGGGTGGGTGGGGGTGGCGGGTGGCGGTGGGGGGGTCTTTCTGCACGTGCTGTCTCCATCGTTTCATCTCTCACACATCATAAAAAGAACACGAGAGACAAGATAGAGTGTGTATCAACAAGGGTCATGGATAATAAAGGTAATACTGGGCGCTGGAAGGTCATGTCATCACCACAGTCGGCACTGGGGGCAGAACCATAACGAACCCTAGATTTGGACACGGCATTGATGGCTTGGCAGGTAGTGTACAAGACCTTGCCCAGCTTGCTATAAAGACTGGGAGAAACATCGTCAAGGTAGGGCATGGAAACTAGCGCCGAAAGGACCAAGTTTAATGGCCAGCCAACAACACCCTCATCACTGCTGACATATAAGTGACAACGATCGCGTGAAGCTCTTGCAGGAAGGTTGTAAACGGTACGACCTCAGCCAGTGAAGATCGTGGGGGATACCACTGGTGCACAAATTGGTGATGGCGTCCATTGCTTAATGTCACAAAACTGTACATACCCCAAGAGAAGACTGTAGCACACATTAACCCTTTGACTCCCATGCCCATAGAATTTATTGGAACGGCATGGTGACGTCGCTGATGACATCGTCAAAAGAAGGGAAATAACTCTGGAAGGCTGAACATGCACACATTTGATATGGAGAGTGGTATATCTCCAGACCTTTTTCTCAGTTTTTTGTTTTGTTTTTTTGCTGATTGTTCTAGATACTGATCCATGACTTTAATCACCGCTTTCTGCTGTGTTCCCCCCTCCCCCGGCAATCCAAGAGGTTTAGAGGGCAGTGGAAGGGGGTTTGGGGTTAGGGGTTAAATGAAGTCTCCGTCCGTACACGGAACTCCAACCCAGTGCGCACTCGCTTTTCCTAGTCGGGCACGTAACCACTGTACCACCGTCACACCCTACATCCTCTTCAGTTCCGTTCTCACTCGTCGCCTTGATGATGTTGTTGTGGCTGGAGGGCTGGGGGTAAAGGGGGTGGTGGTGGAGGGGCGTTGGTTCCAATCAGTGCCCGGACGTGTGACTGGCAGCCAGTATCAACAGATGCCAGACTTCCCAGGGGCCGGCAGGGCAGGCAGGCAGGCAGGCGGGCAAGCAGGCAGGCATTCATACCTATAGGGTCTCGGGGCCAGGGTCTCCACTTCCGATCGATAGTCGGTGGACCTGCCGAACAAGTCACCACTGGTGCTCTCTCTATGTGTCTGTTTCTGTCCCTCTCTCTGCCTGTCTCTCTCTCTCTCTCACCCTTTTGTTTATCTTAGCGTTTATCCCCCTCCCGTTTCTGGCCCCAGAATATCCGTCCCCTCGTGTGACAATCGTGGCGACTGGACAAGACTGTCAGTTCTGTCCAGTGCCGTTCGTTGTCTTTGTCACTTAAAAAAAACCTCACTAACAAACACTTTATTTGTATTTGAATTGTACGTACACTTGAAAGACTCTCATCCAAATTTGCCCGGTCTCAAACGCTTTGGTTTCAGTTTAGATATTTTAGTTTCGCGCATTTCAAGAAGTAATGATCAGGGTTATCAATTAATGTTCAGCCGAAGTGGTTTGCCTCTTGAACAAAGTTTTTTTCATTACACAGGATCAAGAGCTTGCACTTGCTTGCTCATTTCTACAGGTATCGAATCACCTCCATCTGCAAACAACAACAACAACAACAACAACAAAACAAAACAAAACAAAAACCCACAAAAAACAACAACCTTTGCAGGGGGGGTGGGGGTGGGGGGTGGGGGGTGGGGGGGGACTTGGTCTATCGTCTTAATAGGCCGAAACTTAAAAATAAGGGTTAAAGAACTTGAAGAATCTCAAGAGGGTCATTTTCGGCCATCTGGGCTGGGAATGCATATTCACTATGTCTAGGGCTCGGCCTGGGAAGGCGGGAGCTCTCCAATCCTCTCCTTCCGCTGTTTGAACATTCCCCAGCCAAAGTCAGTCAGCATTTCATCTCTGGATGGAGGGAGAAAACAATTAGAGCGAACTGCTTTCCCCAAAGATATAACAACACAACGCCTCCAGCTATGGTCACTGGTGGACACTGAATCAGGAGAGCATCGCCTTGCAGATTCTGTCGTGGAGTCTCCATATACGTAAAGCCAATAAAATAGAATAATCCTTGCAGCCATCCCATCTCTCATGGTCTGGAAGAAGCTTGGAAAAAGTTAGGTGGGCGCTGTATTCACCGGGGTCCCATTCTTTTCCAGATTTTTATGTGTGTGTGTGTGTGTGTGTGTGTGTGTGTGTGTGTGTGTGTGTGTGTGTGTGTGTGTGTGTGTGTGTGTGTGCAAGAGGCTGAAGTTTATTTATTCATTGACTAATTCAGTGTTGTTTATAGCCTTGCGCGAAATCGGGCGACATATCAGAGCTAGAACTCACCCTCATACTGTCTGTATCTGTATGGACATTGCGATTTTTCTTTCTTTTTTTTTTTTTTTTTTGTTGTTGTTCTTTCTTATCCTGTTGTTGTTGTTGTGTTCTTCTTCTTCTTCTTCTTCTTCGTTCTGCACCTCTTCTAACTGTTATTGTCCTTCGTGTTTTTCTCGGTCTTAATCTTTTTGTTTTTGATCTTTTTGTTGTTGTGGTTGTTGTTGTTGTTGTGGTTGCTGTTGTTGTTGTTGTTGTTGTTGTTGTTGTTGATGTTGTTGTTGTTGTACTCCGTTCTGAGCTACGTCGATACCAGAAGTGCGTCATTGCCATTTCCTTCAGCAACACTATTGCGTCCAACGTTGAAGGAGAGAAACGTGGAGCGGATGATGTAACACAGAATTACTATCAGTAGAATGAAAGAAAAGAAAAACAAAATATACTGGACACCAGGTTGGGGGGCAAACAAGCAAGAAGAAGAAGAAGAAGAGATGGACAAAGATAATTTATTGTAGAAAGAAGAAGAAGAAGAAGAAGAAGAAGAAGAAGAAGAAGAAGAAGAAGAAGAAGAAGAAGAAGAAGAAGAAGAAGAAGAAGAAGAAGAAGAAACAAAACAAAACACACAAAAAAACAAACAAAAAACACAACAAAACAAAAAACAAAAACAAAAACATAAAAACTCCGACAACAGCAACACTGAGGTAGTAAGATAGCCCCATAAAGAATGATATGAATCCTCTCTCTCTCTCTCACCCTCTCTATCTCTCTATCCCCATCTCTCTCTCCCCCTGTCTCTCTCTCTCCCCCTGTCTCTCTAGCTCTCTCTCTCTCTCCTCTCCTCCCCTCTCTCTCTATCCCCCGCCTCTCTCTCTTCTCTCCCCCCCTCTCTCTCTCTCTCAGACGATCAATCATCTTTAGCCTTCACCCTATCTGTCTCGCGGAACCAACTCGGTTAAAAAAAACGAAGAAATAAATAAGGGGAAACCGACTGATCACATGATGATCTGAAAAAAAAGGTATGCGCCCGTGTGTGTGTGTGTGTGTGTGTGTGTGTGTGTGTGTGTGTGTGTGTGTGTGTGTGTGAGCGTGTGTGTGTTTGCCTGTGTGTGTATCATCTATCTATCTATCTAACTCTCTATCTCTCTATCTATGTGTGTATGAAAAATATGTGTATGTGTCTTTCTCTGTGTCCTTGTATGTATGTATGTATGTGTGTGTGCGTGCGTGCATGTGTGTGTGTGTGTTGCGTGTGCGTGCGTGTGTGCGCGCGCACGCATGTGTGTGCGTATGTGTGTACGTGTGTGTTCGATGTATGCTCTATATTTCGGGGGTTTTGGTGTTCTTTGTTTCTTTGTTGCTGGAGCCAAAACGATGATACAGACCCTCTACCCCCTAACTAGAAATGATGTCCAGACCTTTCTCTGCATAGCCTCGGACCACACTGATCTTTCTTAACGTCATATGGACATCTTCCACTACGATCACGATGAAATGAACAAGTAAACAACAACAACAACAACATATCAAGAACAAAAACAACCAAAAATGGCTCATACCTCGCAGCTCATTTTCCGTCATCGATCTGGAATAAAAAAAAAAAAAAAAAAAGCACACACAAACACACACACACACGTACGAATACACACGCACATACAACAACAGCAACTACTACTACTACTACTACTACTACAATGCTTCTCAAACAGAAAGAACTTGATACAGAGGAGCAGCTACATCAGACGCGATCGTCAGAAGACTCCGTCACTTTCCTCTTGCCATGTGAGTTTAGGGTTCGAAAAAAATGGTTAATGAAAAGTCCAGTCATAGCCTTTTAGGTGATAAACTCCTTGCCTTGCCTTGCCTTGCCTTGCCCATTGCATTCACATCCACTGTGACTAGGGGGTCAGCACAGAAAGGCGCGGCGCGGGCGTCAATCCTCTCCTTCCCGTCATCTTCTCTTCCTCAACAGCAGTCAGGTATGCACGTTCTCTTTCCAGGCTTCTTCCGCATGGAACTCACTTCCGTTTCCTGTCCGCCATGCTGTTTCTTGCCCTTCTTTCAAAACCTCTTTGAAAACTCATTTATTTTCAGCCATTCAAATAACTAAATAACTCATTGTCTTCAGTTGCATGCTTTGATCAAAGTTAATTTTTAAAAAAACTTTTTATTTTTATTTATTTATTTATTTTTTTTTTTTTTTTTTTTACAATTTTTAAACGTACACGTGTTCATATGCCTTGAACGATCGGGATGCGTGCGCGCGCGCGTGTGCGTGTGTGTGTGTGTGTACATCTTGTGTGGACTGGGTGTAGGTTTGTGGGATGGAGTTGGAACAGGATGATCTGTGCGTGCGGGTGTATTAATTTGTGTGAATTTAGTATGCACGCGTCATTGCGTTTTTGACTCACTTGTGTAAACAAAGTGAGTCAAGGTTAAAACCGGTGTTCGGTTGTCTCTCTCTCTCTCTCTCTCTCTCTCTCTCTGTGTGTGTGTGTGTGTGTGTGTGTGTGTGTGTATGTGTGCGTGTGTGTGTGTGTGTGTCCGTGTGTCTGTGTGTCCGTGGTAAACTTTAACATTGACATTTTCTCTGCAAATACTTTGTCAGTTGACACCAAATTTGGCATAAAAATAGGAAAAATTCAGTTCTTTCCAGTCATAATTATATGCAAACTGCATTTACTGTTATATTTATATTTTTTGTATTCTCTAAACTTGGCACTCTGACCTCTTATTCTGACACAACAACAAGAGGAGTCATTATTATCATTTTTTGTTCAAACAGGAACTTCTTTTGCTAATCATGGAATTTTTATTTATTTTGCACACGTTTTGGTGCAGTTGGTTAAAAAGGGAAATTACTCTGTAATTAATGCTAGGGGACTTAATTTATCACAAGTGAGTCTTGAAGGCCTTGCCTCTTTTGTTTAAAATATTCTAAACGTCCAGGGTTTTTGTATCATTAGATTGGACGTACAAAATGTCCTTTTATTTATTATCAAAATCATTAACAGAAGTCAGGTACCCATTCATACGTGGACGCAGTGAGGGAGGAGATCCTTCGCCGTACCTTGAGGGTGTGAAGAATTACACATACTGTCATTTCACTCTTCATAACTGAGTCAGTTTTAGGAACTACTCAAATGAGATCTGGTAACGTTGTCCAGTTATGAGTTTTCCGTATTTCCACTAAAAAAAATGGTGTTGTTTTGTTCGTAAACAAAGGAGTAAATGAACAATGAAATCGTTGTATAAGTGGCTTTGCTAATTGTGTCTGCCACGGCACCCCCAATCCTCTGAGTTGAGGAAAGAGAAAATTGACAAACGAAACAAATTCACGATGATTCGCGAACATTTTTTCTTTCTTTCTTTCTTTCCTTCTGTCATTTGTTTATTCAATCATTCATTCATTCATTTATTCTTTCTTTCTTTTTTTCCTTCCTGCCTTCATTTATTAATTAGTTCATTTATTCTTTCTTTCTTGTTTGCTTTCTTTCACACGTTCCTTCTTTTTTTTCTTCTTTTTATTTATTTATTTATTTTATTGATGTCTTTCTTTTTCACCGCATATCATATCATATCATATCATATTCATTCATTCATTCATTCATTCTTTCTTTCGTGTTTTCCTTCCTGCCTTCATTTATTAATTAGTTCATTTATTCTTTCTTTCTTGTTTGCTTTCTTTCACACGTTCCTTCTTTTTTTTCTTCTTTTTATTTATTTATTTATTTATTTTATTGATGTCTTTCTTTTTCACCGCATATCATATCATATCATTCATCCATTCATTGATTCATTCATTCATTCTTTCTGTCCTATCTCTCCATATGGCTTCCTCCCTCCATCCCTTTTTTCTTTCTTTTCCTCCGACTCTCTCTCTCTCTCTCTCTCTCTCTCTCTCTCTCTCTCTCTCTCGAGCGCTGTCCTTCCCTCTCCCTCCCTCTTTCCCCCTCTGCTGCATGTCGCCCTGCCTCATTTTTTTCCCCTTTCTTTCTTTACCTCTTCCCCACTCTCTCTCTCTCACTCACTCACTCACTCTCTCTATCTCTTTCCGTCTCCCATTACTTTCTCTATTTCTTTTTTTTCCCCCTTTCTTTCTCCTCAAGGTGATTTCCTTGGGAGGGGGGTGAGTGAGTGATAGGACACCGGTCAGGGGGCAGGGGCCGAAAAGAATGGTCCTTCCATAATTCATCACGCCGTCGCTCCGCACCCGCCCCTCCCACAACCCCACCTCCCCCGGCCATTTCCACGCCGTCAAGGACGGAGATGAAGGAGGAAGGGAAAAGAGAGCGAAGAAGAAGAAGAAGAAGAAGAAGAAGAAGAACAAGAAGAACAAGAAGAACAAGAACAAGAAGAAAAGCCCGGTTGTAGAGAGGTGGTAGTGGTGGTGGTGGGTGGGGGGCTGGAGAGGAGGGGTGGGGGTGAAAGATGAAAGAAGAAAAAAATACAAGGTGGAGGCAAAGGAGGGAAATATCAAACTGCAAGTGAATAAAAGAAGAAAAAAAGAGAGAAAAAAGGAAAAAAAAAAAAGGGAAGCAGGTGCTGACAATGCGCTATAAATACATGGTTGTATTCGAGGTAATAACACCGCTTAAATCATGTTTTATGTTGTTGGTATATCTCGATTATTTCAGAGACTCCTTTAATTCGGCGGTAAAGGAGACGTTGCCATGGCCTCAGGCACACCACAACATGTTGCTGTTTTCTCCAGATCTGCACAAAGCAGTCTATAACGGGATGACCGAAAACGAAACGGTCGATTCATGTTCATTCTAGATAATTCGGTACCCATTTTAGAATATTCATTTGCAGTACATACATCCATGGTGTAGTTAGTGTCATTCTGTGTGTTCTGTCTAGAATTTGTATTCCCTTTCTTTTAATTGTGAACCAGAAAAACGATGTCATGCCGTCTTCTAACCAAACATACGTTCTGGCAACTGGGAACGGTCAGATCATGTGGGTTTTTTTTGGGTGTTTTTTTTTTTTCGGAGCCTCAACGAAATAAACTTAATGATCCGGAAATACGGCCTGATCCGGAAGACTTACAACCTTTTATTGGTATGACTGTGAATTCCCCCCCCCCCCTCCACCCCCCCAGTTTAATCCAAACTTTTTATTGGCAAACAAAGTATTTCCAGAGAAAATCTATTTGTTAAAGTTTACCACACACACACACACACACACACACACACACACACACACACACACACACACACACACACACACATACCAAACACCGGACTATAGGATAAACTCTCTTTGTTTACACAAGTGAGTCAAAAAATAAACTAAAAATATAAACGATTTCTCGTTCTTGTTGAAAAGAAAAGAAGTAAAAGGCATTCAGACAGACAGAAGGATGGAAAGAAGGTAAAAGAAATGAAAATAAGACAGACGCAAAGAAAAACAACAAAAAAAAAAAAAAATGCGCTGAGTAAAAAGAAAGAGAAGAAAGAAAGAAAATAAAAGAAAGAAAACGAAATAAGATAGGGAAGTAATATAGAAAGAATGCAAATAACTGAAATGAAAGACAGGCACAAGAGAAAGAAAGATGCTGGAAAAAAGAAACACCCGAAAAGACTAGAAAAGAAAAGAAAGCTCAAACTTTCTTTTTTGCAATCGTCCTGGATGTACACCAACGAAATAAGCGACACTGACCCCCCCCCCCCCCCCCCCCCTCGACCCCCCGTACCCCCCGCCCCCCCCCCCCCCCCCCCCACCCCATACACATCTTGGCGAGTGTCTCCCCTTGAACAGTTAACTGTGAGCAGAATGAAATGTACTGTTGGTGCTGTTATTAGAAGCAAAAGTGTAGGTCTTGTTTGCTTATTTCTATTGTGCTATTTTTAGGGGGAAAGAGTCTGTTTAATTTCTTTTTCCTTTTCTGCCCTGTTTCTTCTTTCCTTTCTGTTCTTTTCTTCTGGGGTTGTTTTTTTTTGTTTTTTTTTGTGTTTTTTTTGTGTGTTTGTTTTCCGTTTCTTCTTTGGGTCGGTTTTGTTGTTGATTTGGGAACTGTCTTGGTTTTTTTCTTCTCTTTTCTTTTATTGTTGCTTTATTTGTATTGAATTGTTTGTTAGTTTGTCCGGTGTTTGTCTGTGTGCCTTTCATCTTTTTTGTTGTTGATTTGGGAATTGTCTTCTTTTTTTTCTTTTTTTTAATTGTTGCTTTGTTTATATTGAATTGTTTGTTAGTTTGTCCGTTTTATTTCTGTGTGCCTATCATCGTTTCTTTCTCTCTTTCTTTCTTCCTTTATTTATTTCTTTCTTTCTATCTATCTTTCTTTCTTTGTCTCTTTCTCTTTTTCTTTCTTTCTCTCCTTCTCTTTCTTTCTTTCTTTCTTTCCTTCTCTCTTTCATTCATTCATTCATTCATTCTTTCTTTCTTTTTCTCTCTCTTTCTTTCTCTTTCTTTCTTTCTTTTTCTCTTTCTTTCTTTCCTTCTCTCTTTCATTCATTCATTCATTCTTTCTTTCTTTCTTTCTTTCTCTCTTTCTCTCTTCTTTCTTTCTTTCTCTCTTCTTCTGTACCCCCAGCTTGGCCTCTACTCTGTGTCGTTTTATTGTCCTTTACTCCACTGAT
>NC_134894.1:16805002-16807502 GCF_041734735.1 Babylonia areolata | reverse complement strand
CCACACTGCAGGTAATTATCATTCATGACAGATTTTAATATTGGGCAGAATTGGAAATTCACACCCACACACACACACCCACACTCACACTCACACACACACACACACACGCGCGCGCGCACACAAACACACACACACACACACCTCCTCACACCCTCCTGACTAACATTCCCCGGTTCATCCCAGTTCCTTGGAATCACCACCACAAGACCCCAATTCGTGGTTACAGTAATCCGCCCTCTGAACACCGAGTAGTCAGGAAAGTCATTCGTTCACCAGACGTTAATTTAACGATGCGGCGTGCCCTTTTGCTAACACGATTATCCTGACACCACACGTGAAATAGCGTTCTTATTCTTCGTCTCTGTGAAGATTCATTGGAGAGCCACGCAGAACTGTTCACCAGATTCCCCCAGGTCTGTCGGTTATGTGTCAAAGCCTGTGTCTCTGCAGATGGTTTCCCTGTCCATTCTGTAGTGTTGTCGGTCCGTTGTTGTATTTTTCTGTCTTTCCTCTCGACCGTTCCCCCCCCTCCCCCGAAGAGTACCTTGGGGAACTGTTTTTGGATGGCCATTGGGCCTTGTTTCGTGGTCATACCAAAAGTGAAACAGCATCACTTCAAGAAGACCAGCTAAGCCCAGAAAGAAGAGAACCACAGGTAGACATTTCTTTCGATCTCAGTCAATGACTCTCACCACCACACTGCAGGTAATTATCATTCATGACAGTTTTTAATATTGGGCAGAATTGGAAATTCACACAGACACAGACACACACATAGACACACACAGACACACAGACAGACACACAGACACACACACACCTCACAACGTCCTGACCGACATTCCCCCGGTTCATCCCAGTTCCTAAGAATCACCACCACACGACTCCAAGACGTGGTTACAGTAATCCGCCAGACTCTTATCTGAACATCAGGAAAGTCATTCATTCACCGGACGTTAATTTAACGACGTGGCGTGCCCTTTTGCTAACACGATTGTCCCGACACCACACGTGAAACAGTGTTCTCCTTCTTCGTCTCTGTGAAGATTCATTGGAGAGCCACACTTAACTGTTCACTAGATTTCTCCAGGTCTGTTGGTTGTGTTTCAAAGCCTGCAAATTGCGCGCGCGCGCGTGTGTGTGTAAATAGTGGAAAGTTAATCCTTTTTTTTAAAATCGGATTTACTTCGCTATGACTAAGTTGAGTGTGATTTTGTTATACATGTGTATGCCTAATTTTACAGCTTTGTTTTGTAATCTGTATGTATCACAGAATTCGCTACACTGATTTATCAACTGAGATAAAATTTGATTCTGATTTCTCTCTCTCTCTCTTTCTCTCTGTCTGTCTGTTTGTCTCACTCCCCCCTTTCTCTCCCTTTCCGTCTCAGTTCCTCTCTTTCACTCTCTCCCTCTTATCTTTTCTCTCCCAAATCTTTCTCTCACAACCCATAAGGGGTTGCCCATGAACCCCCGCACCTTCTCAAACTAACACCCCGACAACACAAACACAGACCCACACCGAGGAAGAAAGGGGGTCACACAAGAATCGAACCCCACAACTCCTGTCAAGAAGACACCCAGCAGCTCGCTTGCTGGCTCGGTGACACATCTCCATCCAATGCTCGGCTCCAAAAGCGAAGCAAAATCTTTCCTTCCCAACGATGTCACTTACGAACTCATACGAGTTCATGTTGGAGAAGGAGTAGATCATGCCAGACACACATCACAAGAATTTCACGTGCATTAGTTCAGCATTGAACTGAGCTCACAAGAGAACGATGGAGCAAAAAGGGGGAGAGAGAAGGAGGGAGAAGGGGAGAGGTGAAAGGGAGAGGAGGGGAAGGGAGACGAACACACGAACACGCGCACAAATGAATGCCATGAGCCGTGACACTCTCCATACCACCCTCTTCTCTCAGCCTCCCTCCCACCTCCCTCTCTCTCTCTCCCTCCCTCCCTCTCTCTCTCTCTCTCTCTTTATTCACGTCTGTTTATTGTTCACGGTTATTCACGTTCCAGATTTCTTTTTTTCTTTCTTTCTTTCTTTCTTTTCTATCGGTCGAAGGTCGGGGAATTTGTTTTTTCTTTATCAACTCTAGCCAGATGACCTACCTGCCGCGATGAGAATAATTTGCATATTCATTGTCTTTGGTCTCCATGATCCAACAAACATCCTTCCTTTCATTCTCCGTCTGTCTGTCTGTCTTCTCTCTCTCTCTCTGTCTGTCTGTGTGTGCTTTGTGTCTCTGTCCTTTTTCTCCCCCCCCCCACGTGTGTGTGTGTGTGTGTGTGTGTGTGTGTGTGTGTGTGTGTGTGTGTGCATGTATGTGCACAAGTGTGCGTGCATGTGTGCATATGTGTGTGTGAATCAGAATCAGAATCATATCTATTTGTCACAAAAACCGTAAATGAAAGGTTTATTGACACAACATTAAAGGGTAAAAAAAAGGAAAAAAGAAAAAAAAGAACTAAACTAAATGTAAGGTGTTCTAAT
>NC_134894.1:16762502-16795002 GCF_041734735.1 Babylonia areolata | reverse complement strand
ATCTTTTTCCGCATTCTGTTTCTCTCTCTCTCTTATTTTTTCTCTTGCTCTCTGACTCGCTCTGTGTGTGTGTGTGTGTGTGTGTGTGTGTGTGTGTGTGTGTGTGCGCACGCGTATATGTGTGTGTCTGTGCGTGCGCGCGCGCGCGTGTGTGTGTGTTTTCCCCATGTTTTCTTTTTTTTCTTTTTCAATGCTTTAGATTTCTATTTAGTATTGTGAAGTGTTGACCTTTTTCGTGGGTGGTGGTAGCGGTGGCGGCGGTGGTGGTGGTGGTGGTGGTGGTGGGACTCGATGCAAAAAACAAAGTACAGCAGTGCTTATCTATTATCCTCGGAATAAGGAATTTTGTCTTGTCTTGGCTCTCTCTCTCTCTCTCTCTCTCTCTCTCTCTCTCTCTCTCTCTCTCTCTCTGTGCCTGTCTCCCTATCCTCTTCTCATGACAAAATAAGGAAAAAAAACCGCGAAAAGACCCGCCTAGAGGCTTGTTGAGTGAAGGGCAGAGAGAGACAGACAGACAGACAGACAGACAGACAGAGAGACAGACAGAGAAACAGACAGGGAGTGAAAAGAAAGAAATGCTGATGGCAATGAAGTCTTGTGATCGTTCATTTTCCCGGCTGTGTTTGAAGAGGGATGGTGTAAACTGACAGTGATGACAAGATGTTTGGAAAAGGAAGAATTCCCTTTGATTTCGTATCCGAAGTCTCCCTTTTATTTTTTTTTTATTTTTTTTTTTTAATGGGTCTTTATTTTTTTTTTTGGTTTTATTTCTTTCTGCTTTATTCCTATTATATCCTTGTCTGCAGAAGCTGAATCTCAGCGAATATTAAGCAAATATGAAAGTCTGTAAGACATGAAAAGACTTAAAATATTTTTATTTTTACACACTGACATACAGACAGACAGACAGACAAACAGACACACACACACACACACACACACACACACACACACACACACACACACACACACTCACGCACACAGAGAGAGATAGATAGATAGATAGAGAGAGAGAGAGAGAGAGAGAGAGAGAGAGAGAGACAGACAGACAGACAGACAGACAGACAGTTAGACAGACAGACAGACAGACAGACAGACAGACAGAGAGCATACTTTCTCTCTCTCTCACCCTTCAGGATCACACACACACACACACACACACACACACACACACACACACACACACACACACACACACAGATATATATATATATTATTTTTCTTCTTCTTCTTCTTTTTAACAAGTTCCAATTTCCCTTCGAAGGCAGAGAAAGAGAAGTAACACTGATTGTGTCCGCTATGTTGATGTGACTGTCTGTCTAGCTGTCTGTCTGTCTGTCTAGCTGTCTGTCTGGCTGTCTGTCTGTTCTACCGCATCGTCAATGTCTTTGGGTTTTTTTTCCCTTCTCTCACTTGTCCCCTGCCTCTTCTCCCACACTGGCTCCACACATCATACGTTCCTCACGTGTGGTGATTAGATCGGTCTTACTTCATTGGTTTTCTGTCTGTGGTCCTATTTGTCTCCCTCCCTCCTTCCCTGTGTGTGTGTGTGTGTGTGTGTGTGTGTGTGTGTGTGTGTGTGTGTGTGTGTGTGTGTGTGTGTGTGTACGCTCACGCGCGCTCGCCCGCTGTCGGGAATAAAATTTATGAATGATTTAAACCTGCCTAGGTAAGCGTCTGTACCTGTTACAACCTTCCCAATCAAATAAATACTCGAGTCTGTCTTAAGAAGAAGTCTATCCATCAGTCTGTCGGTCTGTCGTTCTGTCTGTAGGTGTGGCATAATTCGAAACTGAAGCCAATGAACCGGCTGACATGAAAATTTGCCATGAAGGTGACCCACTCGCACAAGGTTGATTTGAGGTATGAATAATCAACACTAAATTAATTCAACCAGCAACAGCGATAACGCCTGAACAAGAACAGAAGGAGTGAATTCTAGTTCATAAATTTCGCGTGATTGGCCGTCAGGAGAAAGAGAGACAGAGAGAGAGAGGGGGCGGGGGGGGGGAGGGAGACAGAGATGGACAGAAAGAGACAGAGAGAGAGGCAGGGAGGAGGGATGATAGACAGATATATATATATATATATATATATATATATATAGAGAGAGAGAGAGAGAGAGAGAGAGAGAGACTCAGAGGTTTAGCGACCGTGTTCCGGCGATATGTCGATCACTGGGACTGCTCAGACAGAGAGAGAGAGAGAGAGAGAGAGAGAGAGAGAGAGAGAGAGAGAGAGAGAGAGAGAGAGAGAGAGAGAGAGCGAGCGAGCGAGCGAGAGAGAGAGAGAGAGAGAGAGAGAGAGAGAGAGAGAGAGAGAGAGAGAGAGAGAGAGAGAGAGAACGAACGAAATTTTATTTCACGAGGGTAAGGAAATGAGCACACTTGCACACTTGTTTTTGTTACATCCGGACCTCGGAGGAGGGGGGGGGGGGGTGGGGTGGGGGCTGGGGGGCTGGGGGAAAGTACAAAAAAAAGGAAAAGAAAAAAGAGACAGACAGACAGACAGACAGATAGACAGACAGAGACAGACAGACAGACATATTGAGGGGAAGAAAGAAAGAGAGACAGACAGACAGACACAGAGACATTTACAGAGACAGAGACAGAGGCTGGGAAAAACAGACAGAGAAAATCGGGTGGGATGCGGGCCGGGGGGGGGGGGGTTGGTATGTGTGTGTGGGTGGAGAGGAGAGGGAAAGGAGGGGGGGGGGGTGTAGTCCGAGAGATCACACGTTTAATACATTTGTACACAGGCAAGCAGACACATAAACAGAGGTTCTAATGGCGAAGACAATCCCAAAGTAAGAAGAAGAAGAACGAGGAGGAGGAGAAGAAGATGAAGAAGGAGGAGGAGGAGGAGGAGGAGGAGAAGAAGAAGAAGGAGGAGGAGGAGGAGGAGAAGAAGAAGAAGGAGGAGGAGGAGAAGAAGAAGGAGGAGGAGGAGGAGGAGAAGAAGAAGAAGGAGGAGGAGGAGGAGGAGAAGAAGAAGGAGGAGGAGGAGGAAGAGAAGAAGAAGAAGGAGGAGGAGGAGGAGAAGAAGAAGAAGGAGGAGGAGAAGAAGAAGAAGAAGGAGGAGGAGGAGAAGAAGAAGAAGAAGAAGAAGGAGGAGGAGGAGGAGGAGGAGAAGAAGAAGAAGGAGGAGGAGGAGGAGGAGAAGAAGAAGAAAGGAGGAGGAGAAGAAGAAGAAGAAGGAGGAGGAGGGGTGGATGGGAGAGGAAAACCAGAAGAAGAAGACGAAAAGGGCCAAGTATCTCTTTATGAGCTAAAAGCAGGATTTTTCATGCTGATCCCAAAGGTCTCCCCGTCCGTTCACCCTGACATTTGTCTGTCTGTCTGTCAGCCAACCCCCTACCCCTCCCCCCCGCACACACACACACAGAGTCTCTCTCCTGGCTCACAGAGTTTTTGGCCATCGGCACGCTAAAAGCCACTCACTCCTGATTCTCACATTGATTTTGGCTTCAGACGATTGGCTACAAAATCAAGCTGAACAGGCTTCTCTCTTTTTGAGAAAAAAGAAAGAAAGAAAGAAAAGAAGGCAAATTTCACTAAAACTTTCTAGAATTTTCAGTTTGCGATCGGAAGAAAAAAGAAAGAGAGAGAGAAAAGAAGTAAGTAAACTAGAATAAACAAAACATTATTGAAGAACTTTGTTTTGTTACACCATGACAACATCGTTGTTTAACAACAACAAAAATGATTGAAATGATAATTATTTCATACTACTACTACAGATACTACTACCACAACTAGGAAGAGAAGAAGAAGAAGAATGTGATTTATTTTTTTTAGCAAAACATTCCATTACTGCTGTTTGTTCAAGTGCATTTAGTACAGGCATTACAGGCATACCTCAGTTCCAGATGTTCTGTTCAGTTCAGTTAATCAAGGTGGCGTCACTGCGTTCGGACAAATCCATATACGCTACATCAAATCTAGCTAGCAGATGCCTGACCAGCAGCGTAATCCAACGCGCTTAGTCAGGCTTTGAGGAGAAAAAAAATGTGCATAAATAAGATAAGTAGATATATAACTGGAAATTAACCAACAATTAGGCCAGGAAATGAAATGATTGACAAATAGTAAAGAGTGGTAACTCTCTATGTGAATGGAGAGAGTTACCACTCTTTACTATAAGTAGATATATAATTGAATTAATGATTCTTTAAGATCCTAATTACTTTTTGCGTGAGAAAGACCGGAGCCCAGGCTTCTGCTTTGTGTGTCGTGGAACAGAAAATACACAACAACAAAAAAGGTTTAGAGAGAGTGGAGAATTTGGCATTGAGAAAAGCAAAAGTAGCGAAGCAATACAATGCAATACAATACAATACAATATAATACACTACAATACCGTGTTTCAGCTGCAATACGCGTCAAGCTGAAAACATTTTATAAATCATAATCACCTTCAAGGGACCCCTCCCCCCCCAAAAAAAAACAACAACAAAAAACAAAACAAAAAAAACAAACCCAAAAACAACAACAACAACAACACAAATAAAACAACAAAAAACCAAAACAAAACAAAAACAAAACAAAACAAAACCAAAAACAACAACAAAAAACAACAAAAACAAAACAAAAAACAAACAAACAAAAAACCCCAACAACAACAAGAACAACAAACGAACAAAACCCACCACTACCACCATCAGCAACAACAACAAAATAAATGTATGTTACAACAACTGGATTGTTTGTTGATGCCAAGATTCACCTCCACCATCACCCTCGCCCCCTTCGCCCATTCCCCACCCCCGCCCCCCACCAGCCACCCCCACCTCCCCAGAATCAACAATCACTTCATTTTGCAACGAAAATGCACATTGCACAAATTTAAGGCAAGACAGTAAGTTAATTTCGTATTTCCAGTGAGGGCATTGAAACATTAAACACATGTACATCCTTTGAACAAATCTCACAAACAAAATGACAGATGTCAAAAACCAAACAGACGAAAACGCCCACTCCAACAAACAAGCAAAATCACATCAACAAGTAATTTTCCCTGGCACTAGACAAAATTCTTCTCCCTCGCAATTATGCTCTACAGTTTGTTTTCTCTTTAAAAGCTACAAAAGCCTCAGAATTTCTATAGACTCAAAAGGGCAAGAAACAAAAAGCCAGAACAGTCTGTTGGATAACCACACACACAGACACACACGCACGCACGCACGCACCACACACACACACACACACACACACACACACACACACACACACACATCCCCTCCTCCCTACCTCCCACCCCCACCCTCCCCACACACACAACATCACCATCACCATAAAACAAATCAACCCAGCGTTTTAGCGGAGAATCTCTCTCCCCCCCCCCCCCCCGACCCACAGCACTCCACCTCCCCCCCCGCCCCCACACACCTCATCCCTGAACCCCCCGAAACCCAGGACCCCCCCCCCCCCCGCCCCCCTCCCCCCCCCCATAACCCAGCCCCCCAATCTGCCTTCCTCTACTTGGTTTCTGACGTGCATATGTGATTTAAAAAGACACGGCAGCCCAAGACGACGAAGACAGAAGAAGGAGAAGAAACCAAAAGAGTTGAGCCGGGCAACGGGGCAGACATCGGAAGGCGAGTTACAAAAAAAAAAAAAAAAACCCTCCAAAAAAACCCCAGGATTGCCGGCATCCATTCATCTTCATTTGTATGCAATAAAGAGTGAGTGAAACACAAGCCCCCCCCTTCCCCTTTCCCCCACTCTCCCCCGCTCTCTCTTGCCTCCTGGATTTCCACTTGCACATCCGGGCAATTCGTGCGGCTTTGTGGCTTGAGCGGCCGACTGAGGAACACGCTTCATGCATACTGCATGCTCCGCTAATGCCGCTAAGCCGTCTTTTCTGAGCGCCCCACCCCCCCACCCCCCACCCCCACCCCCACCCCTACCTCCCCCCTTCCACGCTCTCTGTCTGTCTGTCTGTCTCTGTCTTTCTCTCTCTGTGTCTGTCTGTCTGCCTCTGTGTGTGTGTGTGTGTGTGTGTGTGTGTGTGTGTGCCTGTCCTGCCTATCTCTGTCTCTCTCCTCTGCCTCTCTGTCTTTCTCTGTATCGCTTTCTGTCTATCATCTGTGCCTCTCTCTCTCTCTTCCTCGCCTCTCCCCCACACACACTCTCTCTCCCTCTGTGTGTGTGTTTATCTCCATCTCATTTTTTTTTCTCTAATTCTTTGCTCATCTGTCCCGTCTGTCTGTCTGTCTGCCTATCTCTGTCTCTCTCCTCTGCCTCTCTGTCTTTCTCTGTATCGCTTTCTGTCTATCTTCCCTGCCTCTCCCTCTCTTTCTCTTCATCGCCTCTCCCCCACCCCTCCCCCTCTCTCTCTCTATCTCTGTCTATATCTATCTCCATCTCACTCTCTTTTTTTCTCTCTATTTCTTTGCTCATCTGTCCCGTCCGTCTCTCTCTCTGTCTGTCTCACTCTCCCTCCCTCTCCTTCCTTCCTTCTCTCTGTGTCGTCTAGCATTCTGTCTCTTCTCTTTGATAACAAGCAAAACAACTTTTGGAGAAAGAGGTAAGGGGAAGAAAAAGCTTCCCCAGCAGAACCAAGGAAAAGGAAAAAGGAAATCGGAAAAGGGGAATAATGCATTGCGTGGCTTTGGATCAGTCTGTGGACACAATCTCTTTTCTTGTACAAAACCTTTTTATGTTTTTTTTTTTCGTTCCCGTCAGAGACGGGTTGAGCTGCTTTTAGCCTGGACAGTCGTCTTTATGTTGGCTGTATCACTTAGAGGGGATTTTTCTCTTTTTTTTTTTTTTTTTTTGGTGTGGGTGGGAGGGGGAGGGGGGAGCGTGCTTTCTTGTGATATTCATTACCCTTTCAGATCGTTTTTTTTTTCTCTTTTTTTTTTTTTTTTTTTTTTTTTTTTCAAACCCGGGGATAACTGAAATCAGGAACATGCCGACAAGCGGAAATATCACCACGATGAAGTTTTACGTTCTTTCTGTCTTTGCCGTCTGTCTTACCTCTGTCCACGGGTCTCTTTCTCTATTGCTCTATACCCTCCGCTCTGTCATTCTCTCAGCACACAAGAATATGAAGGGCATTATAACTTCAAAAACTTCAGAGTTTGTTTGAAGTTAAAGTTTAGTAACTTATGAAAAAAACCCAACAACTTTTATTACACGACTTGTATGCATAAATCCCCCTTCCCTCACTGAGGGGCATATAGTCAGGAAAACGATACTCTCTTTTTCAAGCCAGAAACGCAGAAATGGGAATATGATTGTAACTAATAGGAATATTATTCAGAACTGAAAGAGCCCCCCCTCTTTCTCTCTCTCTTTGTGTTTGTGTGCGTGCGTGCGTGCGAGCGTGCGTGTGTGTGTGCGTGCGTGCGTGCGTGCGTGCGTGTGTGTGTTTGCGCGCGCGCGGACGCTCGCGTGTGAATAAGTAAATCTCAGTAAAAGAGGGTGCAGACAGTTTGGTCCAGTGGGCCAGCATGAGACATACAGCACTGACACAGCACTGACAATGAGGTGAAACATTCATGGCTGGAATGTGCGTGGCGATTCACCACAAGCTCCCTGCATGCTCATAGCAGGATACGTGAAGCGAGTGTGTTTAGTTTACACACACACACACACACACACACACACACGCACGCACGCACGCACCACCCAGACACACACATACACACGCACACACAGAGACAGAGACAGATATACAGACACATAGACACAGACACACACACACACACACACACACACACACACACACACGTGCACACACGCGCGCGTATGGCAGTCACCTAGATGATGATAATATACAATATTAATACGTGTACAGCAATCGTTTTAATGAACCCCACCCCCGCGTCCATTCCCGCGTCCCCACTTGAAAACAGACTCTGCAACTTCCTACAGCAAAACGGATGATCTAACTCACACACACACACACACACACACACACACACACACACACACACACACGCACGCACGCACGCACGCACGCACACACACACACACACAAACTGGATCAGGTAGAATCATACTGGTTAACTGACAAAATTTAGGTCACTTGACGAAATTATTAACAGAGCAATGCAACCGTCACGGCAGCCGCAGCGCAAAGTTCCAGAGACTGTATTGATTGTGTGAGTGCCGATTTTCTGATGTCTCTGGCGACGGAAACAATGCGCAGGGGACGGCTTGATTCCCCGAAAACAGCCATGCACGAATGCACAAGGATTAACCGCAGTCTATGGGAGACAATCACTACACGGGAGACAAATTCGCTAATGGCGGTTGTCTATTAGTCGGATTCGCACACTTCTGAGGCGGAGGGGGTAAGGGGGGTGGGGAGGGGGGAGGGGTGGGGGGAGGGTAAGGGGCGGGGGGAGGGTGGTGGTGGGTTGCATGACTTGCGTATTGTATGTGAAGTTGAGTCATATCTATACTGCTGCACGCGTACGTTTGTATTGCTCAAGAGCCCTGCTCGTGGCGGTTGATGGGGGCAAGGGAATGGGTACATGGGTGGCGAGCGAGAGAGATACGGGTACAGATACGGATACGAATAGTTTTTAAATTATGTATAGGCTATTGTCTCTTGTGATGCGGATGCAGCTGGGCAATTAGTAAATGTATCACAGAGAGAAAGAATTATGTTTTTCTTCATATCTTCAGAATGAATGGCAATCACGTGAATATACCAACAGCAAAGGTATTTCTTCAATGAAATTGTAATTGGTAAAGCAAACTACACACACACACACACACACGACGCACACAGCACACCACACACCAACGCACACACACACCAACACACAACACACACCACGCAGCACACACACACACACACCACAACACACACACACACATAATACACACACACAACACTACACACAGCCATATATATACATCATATATATATATATATATATATATATATATATATATATATATATATATTATAATGTGTGCGTGTTCGGCACAAGACATATCATTTTCAAAGAAAAAAAAATTAGCACACAAAAAAAAGCAGTTAACAAAGAAGCAAAGCAATAAAACCAAAAATGTAGGATCTTATATAGCAATTTCAAAGTAGCACTGCATCATTGTACAATATCTGATATCAAAATAGTACCAAGGCAGAAGTGATTCAATTCATACAGTTCTACAAACGTGCGGGTTTGTTCGCTATTTCATTCACTCACTTTCCCCAAACTTCATGTAACAGATGGACTGATAGTTATAAAAACAGGTATGCTTGGTGCAAGAGTGCACTGGCTTTCTGTGCCGCAGCCTTGGGTGCTAATTGGAGCTTGGGGACAATTCCAACGCCAACTGTCCTAATGGCTGAGAGATTGGGGGGGTGTAATTTGGGCAAGACACTAACGTCCAGGCCACATTTTCGGGACAGCAGTCGCTTCCTCTGATGTTCTGATGGTCATAGTCAGACACGACTGACAATGACACATGACTTTTAATTCACTAGCCTGTTTTTTTCTCTCTCAGTCTCCGAACTTTATACTTGGAATGAGCTCCCTCTTACGCTCCTCTCTGCACTAAGCTCTTTCAAGCCTGGCCTCAAAACCTCCTTCTTTCTGAAACAACTCCCTCCATCAATCTGGCCTTGAAACCTTCTTCTTTTTAAAACAACTCCCTCCTTCAAGTCTGCCCTTGAAACTTTCTTCTTACTAAAACAACTCCCTCCTTCAAGTCTGCCCTTGAAACCTTCTTTCTAAAACAACTCCCTCCTTCAAGCCTGGCCTTGAAACCTTCTTCTTTCTAAAACAACTCCCTCCTTCAAGTCTGGCCTTGAAATCTTCTTCTTTCTAAAACAACTCCCTCCTTCAAGCCTGGCCTTGAAACCTTCTTTCTAAAACAACTCCCTCCTTCAAGTCTGCCCTTGAAACCTTCTTCTTTCTAAAACAACTCCCTTCTTCAAGTCTGCCCTTGAAACCTTCTTCTTTCTAAAACAACTCCCTCCTTCAAGTCTGGACCCAAAACCTTCTTTCTAAAACAACTCCCTCCTTCAAGTCTGCCCTTGAAACCTTCTTTCTAAAACAACTCCCTCCTTCAAGTCTGGCCTTGAAATCTTCTTCTTTCTAAAACAACTCCCTCCTTCAAGCCTGGCCTTGAAACCTTCTTTCTAAAACAAGTCCCTTCTTCAAGTCTGCCCTTGAAACCTTCTTACTAATACAACTCCCTCCTTCACGCCTGGCCTTGAAACCTTCTTACTAAAACAACTCCCTCCTTCAAGTCTGCCTTTGAAACCTTCTTCTTTCTAAAACAACTCCCTCCTTAAAATCTGCCCTTGAAACCTTCTTTCTAAAACAACTCCCTCCTTCAAGTCTGGCCTTGAAATCTTCTTTCTAAAACAACTCCCTCCTTCAAGTCTGGCCTTGAAACCTTCTTCTTTCTAAAACAACTCCCTCCTTCAAGTCTGGCTTTGAAATCTTCTTTCTAAAACAACTCCCTCCTTCAAATCTGGCCTCAAAAACACCTTTTAAAACAACTCCCTCCTTCACGTCTGGCCTTGAAATCTTCTTCTTTCTAAAACAACTCCCTCCTTCAAATCTGGCCTCAAAAACTCCTTTTAAAACAACTCCCTCCTTCAAGTCTGGCCTTGAAACCTTCTTGTTTCTAAAATAACTCCCTCCTTCAAGCCTGGCCTTGAAACCTTTCTAAAACAACTCCCTCCTTCAAATCTGGCCTTGAAGCCTTCTTCTTTCTGGTCCAGATACTTTGTGAAGGGTTAAATAAATTTGGTAGGTCGTATAAAAACACGCACACACTGTGCGCTTTGTTATCGGTGTTTGTGTTTGAGATGACATTAATTTTAATATGTTCCACTTCATACGTATTTCCCTAGCTTTGGGACATAACTTTGCCGCTTTGTATGTTTGACACAATCTATAGATGTGACAGTTCAGATTTTTTGTTTGTTCTTGTTTTGATGATTTTTTTAGATGTGACAGTTTAGTGCTTGACACAGTTGAATTCCCATTCAGATGGACAAGCATGGTGGTTGCTGGGTTGGTTGCGGGTTGCGCGGTTGGCTGGATTATAGGCAACGAGGCTTTGTGTTTAAAACACACACACACACACACACACACACACACACAAACTCATTTACAAATGCACACACAACCCGCTTACTCTTTTTCATTCCTATTTTCCTTTCTCCCATTTTTGACTCACTTGTGTAAACAAAGTGAGTCTATGTTTTAACCCGGTGTTCGGTTCTCTCTCTCTCTCTCTCTCTCTGTGTGTGTGTGTGTGTGTGTGTGTGTGTGTGTGTGTGTCCGTGGTAAACTTTATCATTGACATTTTCTCTGCAAATACTTTGTCAGTTGACACCAAATTAGGCATAAAAATAGGAAAAATTCAGTTCTTTCCAGTCATCTTGTTTAAAACAATATTGCACCTCCGGGATGGGCACAATTTTTTTTTTTAAAATGAAGCCTAATTATATGCAAACTGCATTTACTGTTATATTTATATTTTTTGTATTCTCTAAACTTGGCACTTTGATCTGATATTCTGACCCAACAACAAGAGCAGTCATTATTATCATTTTTTGTACAAACAGGAACTTCTTTTGCTAAGCATGGAAGTTTTATTTATTTTGCAAACGTTTTTGGTGCAGTTAGTAAAAAAGGGAAATTACTCTGTAATTAATGCTAGGGGACTTAATTTGCTTGATCTTTCTCATCTTAAAACATTACATTTTGAAATTATACTCAATACATAAAAAGCTTGGATTTAAAAAAAGTGTATCATAAGTGAGTCTTGAAGGCCTTGCCTCTCTTGTTATATATTATTCCATTACATTCTTGTTTCCTTTTCCACAACTGTTCTCTACAGCTTCGTCGATTTTGGCTCTGTTTTGAAGACGAACGGCTGTTAAGAAGAGGGGATGTGACAGGGTGGGGGAAAGTGGGGGAAAGGAGGGAAAAAAGTAAGTAGTGTATCTAGAAATGTTCGGTGTTGGTGTTCTTTGCTGTATGTGTGTATGTATAAACTTATTCTGTTTCTAAGCCTTGTCAGTAAAAAAAAAGCATAGGTCACCCCGATGCTCCTGCGGGTGGTGGGAAAACATTTTGTTTTCTGTTTATTTTTTCGGTTTGATTTTAATAAAAGCAGACAGAGTTTATCAGATCACAAGCAGAGGGGAAGATATGATTACATCTTTTGATTATAATTGATGTAGAGCCTTTCAGTCATTTCAGCTAATGTCAAGGGCCTTGGTGATTTTCAAACAAAAAAGATAGATTAATTATCATATTCTTGTGAAACATTCTGTTTTGATGAACATGGAAGTAATTCCAGATAACACATGTAATTTCTGCAAGGGTAACAAAGACAAAATTCTACATTATCCATGGGATTGTAATCATGTACAGCATTTTTGGACATGAACTGCAAGACAAATAAAAGAAAAGTGCGTACATTGTGATAGATACGCCGGTGCTTTTTGGACATAACAAAATAAAAACTGATGGATGTTTCTCACATGTTTTATTGATAACTGAATTCTGTGTATACAAATGTAGAATCAAGAAAGAAAAGCCAGCATTACACATGTTCTTAAAAGATCTCAAAGAGACATAATCATGTAGTAGATAATTATGTGTTGTCAGCATAACTATGAAACGCAACACATCTGTGCCAAAATGGGCAAACTGTACATGTTTGATGCAAGATTAAGATAAACTATGTAAACGTGGGATTGATACGTTCTTGAATATATGTTGTTCTGCCTTCACTCTGTCCTTGTGGAATTGTCAATATTTTAAACATCATTATGTCTTTACCTCCAGTGCATAAAGTATATAAAATTTGCATCTGTAAACCTTCGTCTGAATAAGGTATGTTGGAAAAAAGGTGGGTCACACAAATTAGAAGATTTGAAATTTTTATCTGCCCGGAACTTAAGATGAATGTTTGGTGAAGTTATTATATGAGCTGTCGAAACTGTATTACCCCTGGGGGGTAAGCAATGACTCAGTAACGGTCGAGTAAAGCGCGCAGAGTCTGTTTGACAGGCTAGCTATAAATATATACAGCAAAATATTCTGATGACTGGGTCCACGGGGACTATGCCCACTGTAGTGTGTGCACGGGGTGTTGTGTTGTGTTGTGTTGTCTAGAGCACCTGGTGCACCATCAGCAGCCCATCCTTGTCCTTCAGGAAGTTGGGGAAGGTGGTTCTGGTCACCTGCCTCCACTTGCCGTCAGACTCCAGCTGCTTCATCAGGTCCTCCAAGCGGCCCACGTAGTCCGAGCAGTTGGACAGGTGCTCCACCCGGGTCATGTTCACGATATACCCGCCTGCACACAACACGTCAACATCGGGTATAAATCATTGTCAGTCAAAACAGATCAAATAAAACACAAACTATCAAAAACAACAGAAGCAATAAAACAAAAAAACAAACAAGCAAACAAACAAACAAACAAAAAACAACAACCAACCAACCAAACAAAAATCCAAAAATCAAAATATGTACACTCAATTCCAAATAAGATCAGTTGGGTTAAGTTCAGTTGTTCAAAGGAGGCGTCACAGCGGACAAATCCATTTTCGCTACACCACATCTGCAAAGCAGATGCTTGACCAGCAGCATAACCCAACGTGCTTAGGCAGGCAATGAGGAGAAAAAAAAATGAAATAGTATGCATAATGATGATGATAATAATAATGATAATAACAATAATAATAAATAAATGACTAGTTAAGTAACTAACAAAGAAGAAGCTTCGCAGACCATTGCAGCTATCACTATGTTGAACACTGTATGTGCCAAAGTGCAGCCCTGCTTCACCCCACTGGAGAAGGAGAAGGGGTCTGTAATGGAGCCAGTTCTGATTTCGTCTGCATTAAATTTGCCGAATTATCTCCAAAATGGAAACAAATTTGCTTGAACAACTCAGATGTCCCAGGAATCACCACAGGCAACTTGCGCTCATGGTGTCGAAAGCCTTGGTCAGATCCACAGATCGAGGGCCCAGATTTTGGCGCTGTTCCCTGCACTTTCTTGAAGCTGTCCCGTGTCCACAGTTTCACGTGTGTATTGACCCTCACAGACAGGGCCATCAAGGAGTCGCTGTGTCAGTCTGTTGACGCTGATGTGTGTCGGCATCTTTACAGAACTTGTCAGGATATGCTATAGTGGCTGTCCCAAGAACCCCCGCTGTCTTTGTTTCGATATTGGTGGATGTAATATGCAACCGCGTGTGAGTTCTTCCTTTCAAAAGAAGAGTTGGAGCAAGCGTTTCTGAGTCCTGGATGAATGGTGATCTCAGGTGAACAAACGTGGAGTGACTCCGAGCATTGCTCGTGCTAACCTGTGCTGGTTACTACACGTAACATTCCCCTCATTTCTCCCCTGGTCACGCTGAGCGTGCATTGCCTTTTGCTGACAGGGCATCTCGGATGTTAGTATCGTTCTCATGAAACCATTTTGTGTTTTGCTTTCAGGGGAACTGACTGGCCATTATCAAATTCAATGTCTCTGAATCACTTTTGCCCTCCTGTCTCCTCTCTCTCTCTCTCCCACACATACACACACAGATACAGACAGACAGAAACGCACGCAAGCACGCACGCAAGCACGCACACACACACACACACACACACACACACACACACACACACACACACAAACACAAACACACACACACACACACACACACACACATCTAATGAAGAAGAAAGAAAAGTTCCCTGACTGTACCTGGGTTCACACACACACACACACACACACACACACACACACACACACACACACACACACACACACACACACACACACACACACATACACACACATCTAACGAAAGAAGAGAGGCAAGTTCCCTGACTGTA
Source organism: Babylonia areolata (assembly GCF_041734735.1). NCBI lineage: Eukaryota > Metazoa > Mollusca > Gastropoda > Neogastropoda > Buccinidae > Babylonia > Babylonia areolata. The sequence continues at coordinate 16,780,173 of NC_134894.1, read as the reverse complement.
CCTGATTTAACAAGACGAATCATTTCGTGAAGAGCAGAGCAAGGAATGTGGTTCTCCCCCATACCGCCGCAGATGACCATGGAATGGTAGGAATCTGGAATCACATCACAACCATCCTGACCAACAGCACTGTCATCGGCACCAGCAACTCAGGCAACGTACCAGATTTACCTACTGCGTTTCAAGCGCTTTCATGTAACTGAGTTTTGTTCTAATCTTTGAAAGAGATTCCTGTACATGTGAAAGGCGTACGTTACGGGACCGTTTTTTGTGTGTCAAAACAAGTAAACGCTGCCCATGGTCTGTCCATATGTACCTGACTTACTTGACGTAATCCTCTTCGTTCCAGTCGGAACACAGGGCCCGCACTGCAGATCTCCATCTCACTCTGTCTTGGGCTGTTCTCTTGGCATCACCCCAGGTCATATTGGTGGACTTGAGTTCTGCCTGTAGAGTTCTTCTCCAGGTGGTGACTAGTCGTCCCCTCTTCCGCTTCCCCTGAAGGTTCCAGTCTAAGGCGTGGCATGGAATGTGGGCCTGTCCTCTACGCAGGGTGTGTCCAGCCCAACCGTCCATATGGAAGCGATTCATAATACGTAATGCGCCCGACTTGGAATCGAGTGTCTATGAGTTCCGGTTACTCACAGACCGTAATTGTTACTCCCCCACCCCCTCAACTTGACCTGATGGACTTTGTAACTTTTAATCAAGTATAAAGGCGTCGTTAAACTAACGAATGCTCTTCAAACCATCAATCAGTCAATCAGTAAGTCAGTTAGTCAATCGAACTGTCTGTCTTCAATTAACAGCAGCTTTGCTAGTGGTCCCTTCATTAACCGGACGGCTTACAGATTCTATCAACCAGCATGCCAATGTCGCCATTACTCCGGAAGTCCCTTGGAATGAGTTCCCTCTTTCGCTTCGTCTAACCCCTCAGCTCGTTCAAGTCTGGCTTAAAGCCTATCTCTTTCCAGATTAGCTCCCCCCTCATTTCAATCTACAATGTGGCTAGGTTTCTGTTTACATGAATCTGTATTTTGTCTTCCTTCTTCCCTCTTTCCAGTCTAGCTTATCTAGTTACATTAAAAAAAAAGTTTTGTCTGTCATCCTCGCTAGTAAGAGCAATGCATGACCGTGAAAGACTAGAGTGAAAACGATTTGATTGTCGCTGCACACACTTTAGCGCTGTATAACGTGGGAGCATGTCTATGCCCCCCCAGGTCTAAGTTAAATGCTACATTCTGAATACTGTTCGACAGTGGTAAGATCAGTCATAGTCAGCAATGGTCTATGGTTGTCAATAGCTGCCAAGACGTCCCAAAACTGCACACACGACACAAAGTGGTACGAACTCTGATAGTGGTCAGCAGTGGTCAGTAGTGGTCAGGAAATTGTCAAACACCTGCCAAGACACAATAATGCACAGATGTGACACAGTAACACAATCTGAGCACTTTTGTGTTGTGGTCAATAGTGACCAGCAGTGGTCCTAGACCTAAGGGAACACAGATCTGGGGGAATGTAGAACTGGGAGAACAAAGACCTGCGGAGACAAAGACCCAGAAAACGCAAATTTGGGGGAACGTAGACCTAAGAGTACAAAGACCTGGGGGAATATAGACTTGGGTGAAAGAAAAATCGGGGTAACATAGACATAGGGATCACGAGGTTTGCCCAAAGAATTTCCTTTCTGTAAACGATTTAGCGCATTTTATATGAATGTCTTTAGGAGTAGTAGTAGTAGTAGTAGTAGTAGTCGTCGTAATAGTCGTAATAATAATATAGTAGTAGTACCAGCAGCAGCAGCAACAGCAGCAGCAGCAGGAGCAGTAGAAGTAGTGGCAGTCGAAACCAGTCCAACTCTTCAGCCTCCATCGACACTGCTTCCAACAACTCAACCGTACAACTTCCCTCTTCACCCCTACCTTGCGTATCTATGTATCTCATTGTAATGTGAAAATCCATACTTTAACCCCCCCCCCCCACACGCCCCCCCTCCAAAACAAAAAACAAAAAAAATCAATGTACACACCACTATGCGAGACATTAAACAAGATTGCTCTTCCTCCTCGTCAGCGGGCACGTTTCTAGTGATTGTTTAATTGGATGCTTAATATTTGGAACACTCACTGAACGATCAGCCACCCTTTCGCTCAGTAGGTCAGTCAGTCAGTCCTACTCACTCTCATCGATGGGCAGTTCCTTGTCATCGATGTACTCTGTGAAGAGTCGCTGGTAGATGTCTCTCCTGGAGGCCACGTTCAGCATGCCCTGACTGGGGTCCAGGGCGTCCATGTTCCGGAACCCCACTTTGTGCATCTGTCAGCAGAACACACACTGTTCATCTGTTGACTGCAGCCTTTGCATTTGTTAGCAGAGTACAAACTACTCATCTGTTGAATGCAGTCTTTGCATTTATTAGTAGAATACACACTGCTCATCTGTTGACTGCAGTATTTGCATTTGTTAGCAGAGTACACACTGTTCATCTGTTGACTGCAGTCTTTGCATTTGTTAGCAGAATACACACTGTCCATCTGTTGACTGCAGTCTTTGCATTTGTTAGCAGAGTACAAACTACTCATCTGTTGACTGCAGTCTTTGCATTTATTAGCAGAATACACACTGTTCATCTGTTGAATGCAGTATTTGCATTTGTTAGCAGAGTACAAACTACTCATCTGTTGACTGCAGCCTTTGCATTTGTTAGCAGAGTACAAACTACTCATCTGTTGACTGCAGTCTTTGCATTTATTAGCAGAATACACACTGTTCATCTGTTGACTGCAGCCTTTGCATTTGTTAGCAGAATACACACTATTCATCTGCTGAATGCAGTCTTTGCATTTGTTAGCAGAATACACACTATTCATCTGTTGACTGCAGTCTTTGCATTTGTTAGCAGAATACACACTGTTCATCTGTTGACTGCAGTCTTTGCATTTGTTAGCAGAATACACACTGTTCATCTGTTGACTGCAGTCTTTGCATTTGTTAGCAGAGTACACACTGTCCATCTGCTGACTGCAGCTTCTGCAGCTGACAGCAGCATTTACACAATTGATCTGTCGACTGCAGCTACATCAATACCAATGAGAACAGAAACAGTAGCAATAGCAATAATAACACACAAGCAAGAATGGCAATGACAAATTAACAACGACAACACCAAAAAAAAACCCCAACCAAATAACAACAACCAACAACAACAAAACAGCAGCAATAACCATGGCAACATCAACCCAACAGCAGCAACAGCAACGATAACACACAAGCAAGAATGGCAATGACAAATTAACAACGACAACACCAAAAAAAACCCACACACACAAAAAAACAAAAAAAAAACAACAAAAAAAAAACCCACACCCAAACAACAACAACAACAACAAAACAGCAGCAATAACCATGGCAACATCAACCCAACAGCAGCAACAGCAGCAAAACGGCTTCAGAAACAACAGAAACAGAAATAACCCAACATTATCATCAACAACAACAACAAACAGTGGGAATAGAAATAACAACTCACCACCACCACTACCACCATCACCACCAACACCACGAATACCACCCACAACAAGAGCAACAACAACAACAACAACAACAAACAGCGGTAACAGAAATAACAACTCACAACCACCACCACTACCGTCAACAACAACAACACCAAAGAGCGGTAATAGAAATAACAACTCACCACCACCACTACCATCACCACCACTACCGTCAACAACAACAACAACAAACAGTACAGCGGTAACAGAAATAACAACTCACCACCACCACTACAACCACCACCACCACTACCGTCAACAACAACAACAACAGCAACAAACAGCGGTAATAGAAATAACAACTCACCATCACCACCACTACCGTCAACAACAACAATAATAAACAGCGGTAATAGAAATAACAACTCACCACCACCACCACCACTACCATCAACAACAACAACAACAACAACACCAAAGAGCGGTAATAGAAATAACAACTCACCACCACCACTACCATCACCACCACTACCGTCAACAACAACAACAACAACAAACAGTACAGCGGTAACAGAAATAACAACTCACCACCACCACTACAACCACCACCACCACTACCGTCAACAACAACAACAACAACAAACAGCGGTAATAGAAATAACAACTCACCATCACCACCACTACCGTCAACAACAACAATAATAAACAGCGGTAATAGAAGTAACAACTCACCACCACCACCACTACGAACAACAACAACAACAAATAGCGGTAATAGAAATAACAACTCACCACCACCACCACCACCACTACCAACAACAACAACAAAAACAACAACAAACAGCGGTAATAGAAATAACAACTCACAACCACCACAACCACCACCACCACAACCACCACCACCACAACCACCACCACCACAACCACCACCACACTACCATCAACAATAACAACAAACAGCGGTAATACAAATAACAACTCACCACCACAACCACCATTACCATCAACAACAACAACAACAACAAAAACAAACAGCGGTAATAGAAATAACAACTCACCACCACCACTACCATCACCACCACTACCGTCAACAACAACAACTACAACAACAACAACAACAACAAAAAGCGGTAATAGAAATAACAACTCACCACCACCACCACCACCACCACCACTACCAACAACAACAACAACAAATAGCGGTAATAGAAATAACAACTCACCACCACCACTACCATCACCACCACTACTATCACCACCACTACCGTCAACAACAACAACAACAAACAGCGGTAATAGAAATAACAACTCACCACCACAACCACCATTACCATCAACAACAACAACAACAAAAACAACAACAAACAGCGGTAATAGAAATAACAACTCACCACCACCACCACTACCGTCAACAACAACAATAATAAACAGCGGTAATAGAAGTAACAACTCACCACCACCACCACCACTACCATCAACAACAACAACAACAACAACAACAACACCAAAGAGCGGTAATAGAAATAACAACTCAGCACCACCACTACCATCACCACCACTACCGTCAACAACAACAACAACAAACAGTACAGCGGTAACAGAAATAACAACTCACCACCACCACTACAACCACCACCACCACTACCGTCAACAACAACAACAACAACAACAAACAGCGGTAATAGAAATAACAACTCTCCATCACCACCACTACCATTAACAACAACAAACAGCGGTAATAGAAATAACAACTCTCCATCACCACCACTACCGTCAACAACAACAATAATAAACAGCGGTAATAGAAGTAACAACCCACCACCACCACCACCACCAACAACAACAACAACAAAAACAACAACAAACAGCGGTAATAGAAATAACAACTCACAACCACCACAACCACCACCACCACAACCACCACCACCACAACCACCACCACCACAACCACCACCACACTACCATCAACAATAACAACAAACAGCGGTAATACAAATAACAACTCACCACCACAACCACCATTACCATCAACAACAACAACAACAACAACAAAAACAAACAGCGGTAATAGAAATAACAACTCACCACCACCACTACCATCACCACCACTACCGTCAACAACAACAACTACAACAACAACAACAACAACAAAAAGCGGTAATAGAAATAACAACTCACCACCACCACTACCATCATCAACAACTACAACAACAACAACAACAACAACAAAAAGCGGTAATAGAAATAACAACTCACCACCACCACTACCATCACCACCACTACTATCACCACCACTACCGTCAACAACAACAACAACAACACCAAATAGCGGTAATAGAAATAACAACTCACCACCACCACTACCATCACCACCACTACCGTCAACAACAACAACAACAACAAACAGTACAGCGGTAACAGAAATGACAGCTCACCACCATCAACAAGAACATAAGCAGCGACATGGAAACTGGGGTCAGGGTAGGGAGAAGAGACAGAAACAGCAGATTGTTGATGTGGTTTCACCCCCTATTAGATTGTGTTGTCAGTTTTGATATTGCAAAATTAATTAATAACACTCTCTTCGTTTTGGTTCCTTACAAATCGCATGCAACCTTGGCTTCCAGTAATGACTAGGTGTTTTTTTTTCTTTTCTTTTTTTAGTTGTTATTGTTGTTGTCGTTTTGTCACTTTTTAATACTTTTTTTTGTTTCCATTCTCTCAAACCTTTTTATTTTATATTATTTTTTTGATCGATTGATATGGATACTTATATAGCGCCTATCTTCGGTCGGAGACCAAGCTCTAAGCGCTGGTCATTGATTGCACTGAAAACAGCAACAACAACAACAACAACAACACACACACACACACACACAACACACACACACACAACCGCACACACACACAGAGTAAGAGAGAGAGAGAGAGACAGACAGACAGACAGACAGACAGACAGACAGACAAAACTCACCTCAACCCCGACTAGACCTGTGCCAGCGGCCACATCCAAGATCCGAACACTCTCCCTCTGACTCTGTTCAGGATACAGACTGCTCATCGTCTGGGCCATCTTCTGGGGACCCGTGTAGTCATAGGAGGCCACGTACTGAAAACGGTGATGCTATCAGAATGAATGAAAGAAAGAAAGAAAAAGAGAAAGAAAGAAAGAAAGAAAAAGACAAAAAAAATGGTGACACGCGGATCAGAACGAAAGAAAGAAAGAAAGAAGGAAGGAAGAAAGAAAGGACAAGTGAAAGTCAAAACTAACAATGAAAGTGGTTCAGTCACAAATTAGTTATTGTGATTCAGTTTCATTGAAAGTGAGTCTGAGTAAAAATAACCCGGTGTTCGACTCCTCTCTCTCTCTCTGTCTGGTCACTGATTGCACTAAAAACAACAACAACAACAACACACACACACATCTCTCTCTCTCTCTCTTTATATATATATATATATATATATATATATATATATATATATATATATATATATATATATATATATATATATATATATATACAGGCACGCACTTGTGCATGCACGAATATGCCTAAATGTAAACAGTCAGATATCTTTTAAGCATAAACCAAATGTTTTGCATACAACTAGTTGCGTACACCTAAACACTTGCTTATGGAAGGATACATGCTGGCTTTGAACAGGAAATCAAATACACAGATAGACAGAGACGCACACATAGGCAGACAGACACATACACACAAACCAAACTCACAGAGACACACACACACACACACACACACACACACACACACACACAAACTAAGCACACACACACACACACACACCCACCCACACACACACACACATACAGGGCAGGGAGAGACACAGAGATAGGGAGGAGAGGGGGGGGGGAGAGAGACAGCCACACAGCCACACACAGAGACAGAGCAGACATGCAGAGGCACAGGCAGAGAGAGAGAGAGAGAGAGAGAGAGAGAGAGAGAGAGAGAGAGACAAGACACGATAAGACAAGACAAGACAAGATAAGGATTTTAATGTCCATTCAGCGTTGCAACGCCCTTCAGACAAGGGGGCAAGAAACAACACGCATTCTTGTGAACACCTCAAGAAATTTGCATGGTCATTTGAACAATAATCACCGACGCGCACGCACGCTTTCAGACAGAAACAAATTCCTTCACGCACGCTCACTCTCGCGCAAGGTCGCAACCAGAGAGACACACACACAGAGAGAGAGAGAGAGAGAGAGAACAAGAACAAAACTTTAATCTCCAGGCCTCCGGCCTCTAGAAAGAGGTCAAAAGTACACAATATGATCACTCAGCCCCAACAAAATGTAAAATACGTACTAACTTAACCTGTAGAACAAAAGTGAGAGAGAGAGAGAGAGAGAGAGAGAGAGAGAGAGAGAGAGAGAGAGAGAGAGATTGCCAAGAGATTTCATCATTCATAAAAGAAAGAAAAAAAGAGCTGAGAGCAGATAAACGGGTGGTGAAAAGATAATCTTGCAGTTAGATAGACAGACAGCAGAGGAAATCACACTTACCAGGTCACAACTGTCCCTGGTAACGTCAAATCGTGTGCAACACACTAACCAGGTCACAACTGTCCCTGGTGACGTCAAATCGTGTACAACACACTAACCAGGTCACAACTGTCCCTAGTGACGTCAAATCGTGTGCAACACACTAACCAGGTCACAACTGTCCCTGGTGACGTCAAATCGTGTACAACACACTAACTAGGTCACAGCTGTCCCTGGTGACGTCAAATCGTGTGCAACACATTAACCAGGTCACAACTGTCCCTGGTGACGTCAAATCGTGTGCAACACACTAACCAGGTCACAGCTGTCCCTGGTGACGTCAAATCGTGTGCAACACACTAACCAGGTCACAGCTGTCCCTGGTGACGTCAAATCGTGTGCAACACACTAACCAGGTCACAGCTGTCCCTGGTGACGTCAAATCGTGTGCAACACACTAACCAGGTCACAGCTGTCCCTGGTGACGTCAAATCGTGTGCAACACACTAACCAGGTCACAGCTGTCCCTGGTGACGTCAAATCGTGTGCAACACACTAACCAGGTCACAGCTGTCCCTGGTGACGTCAAATCGTGTGGAACACACTTACCTCAAATCGTGTGCACACACCACCGTGTGTCTATACTTCATAAAGAGACATAATTATATACACGGGGTTTACGGGGAACTAAATGAAATGATGGTGAATCCCTGTCAAAAAGCGATGTATGCAGTTAATGCAAGTCAGCACGTGTCATAAACCAGAGCTGATATCTTGCACATGAACAGCCAGTTTGTACAATAATGACAATAAAAAAAACCCGATCGTTTACACCCCATGATATAAAATGTACATTATAAGCCGGAACATCAATGTAACAAGTTTACAGACTCAATATTCTAGCTGATCGTGGTGCGTGTACCTGAAACAGTCGTCATTGTAGTCATTAACAGGCCAGTACCAGACCAAACGCAGCCTGCTTAAATTAGATGTGACCACCATCTCCAGTTTGTTTCTTAAAACAATGTTTGAAAACATAGCAGTTCAATGCAGTGGCCCTCAGTTGAAAATACTTATCCTCTGTTTTCAGTTTTTAGAAAATATTTAAAAACGAGATACCAAACTGAAGAATACATTGCAAAAACAAACATGCTGTACAGAGATTTTTACCTTTAAATGGCACCATTACAAAGCGTTTATTGAATCAATTTCATTGGAAAAAAAGAAGAAAAAATAAAAGTGAAGAATACATGCTTATCTTTGCGATTCCACCAAATACAGCAATATGCTTGGCTTAGATCAGATACATGTTCAGTTAGATATTGACATCCTCTTGTATGAGTTCGAGTATGTGTACTTTTAGACACGATGTAGGTGATATTCATCGTTATCGTTTTTTACTTTATTATATCTATTTATTCATTTTTCATTTTTCTCTTTGCGTATGTTTTTGTAGTGTGACATTATCCCTTATTACCCATGTCAAAGTTATATATCAATGATGTAGTCTATGGGAATGTTCTTCTAACATTTCCAGTGTTGTTTATATGTTTGGATATATATAACCATAGGACACACCATTTTTATTCTTCACTCCATAGAAAAAAAAGGTAAAGAAGGGAAAATGAATTTAAATGATAGGTCTCTCTCTCTCATTCCCACCCCTTCCCCCCCTCATTCACTATGTGTTTTTTTTCAGTTGTTGATATTTTGTTGTCTTTTTTCCTAAATGTACTTGTGTATGTAATACTATCCTGCAATGTTTCTGGTGTGGACATTAAAAAGAAATTCAAAACTGAAAATAATGAACTGAACGAACTGAAAAAAAAAAAAATGCAGTGGCCCTAAACCTGTTTTGCGAAGTCAGTTGACAGCAGAGGAAATCAGACCCCCCCCCCCAGCCTTCCCCCCCCCCCCGCCCCCACACACACCTCCTCTCCCCGTCTCTCCCACCGCCCTGTTATGGCATGTATTGTCGCCCCTGCATGGATTGTCGTTGACGGCAATACGTACATTTGTATTTGTATTTCTTTTGATCACAACAGATTTCCCTGTGTGAAATTCGGGCTGCTCTCCCCAGGGAGAGCGCGTCGCTATAATACAGCGCCGCCCTTTTTTTTTTTGCATTTTTTCCTGCGTGTAGTTTTACTTGTTTTTCCTATCGAAGTGGATTTTTCTTCAGAATTTTGCCAGGAACAACCCTTTTGTTGCCGTGGGTTCTTTTACGTGCGCTAAGTGCGTGCTGCACACGGGACCTCGGTTTATCGTCTCATCCGAATGACTAGCGTCCAGACCATCACTCAAAGTCTAGCGGAGGGGGAGAAAATATCGGCGGCTGAGACGTGAATCGAGCCAGCGCGCTCAGATTCTCTCGCTTCCTAGGCGAACGCGTTACCTCTAGGCCATCACTCCACAATACCGTCCACACACCCTCCACACACCTGGTCAAATTTTTCGCTGGTGTCGTCATAGGCCTTGACGGAGCGTTGGGCACCAATACCAGGCTGGAGGTAGGTGTTGATGACTTCCTGTGCCTCCTTCATCACCTGCCCCTCTCCTTCAGACAGCACGCTGTGAGTGGTTGAGTTCATCTTGATGGATTCTGCACACACACACACACACACACACACACACACACACACACACACACACACACACATTGTTGCTTATAGTTCAGCAGACTGCACAAACCATATCAGGACTGCCCGACTAAATGAAAAAAAATCAGTCACATTAACAACTACTGGCCCAGTACCATCTCCAGTCAACAACAACTACAGGCCCAGTACCACATCCTGTCAACAACCACATGCCCAGTGCCATCTCTAGTCAACAACTACTGGCCCAGTACCATCTCCAGTCAACACCAACTACAAGGCCCAGTACCACATCCTGTCAACAACTACAGGCCCAGTACCACATCCTGTCAACAGCCACATGCCCAGTGCCATCTCTAGTCAACAACTACTGGCCCAGTACCATCTCCAGTCAACACTTACTGGCCCAGTGCCATCTCCAGTCAACACCAACTGGTCCAATGCCATCTCCAGTCAACACCTACTGGCCCAGTGCCATCTCCAGTCAACACCAACTGGTCCAATGCCATCTCCAGTCAACACCAACTGGTCCAGTGCCATCTCCAGTCAACACCAACTGGTCCAATGCAATCTCCAGTCAACAGCTACTGCCCCAGTGCCATGTCCAGTCAACACCAACTGGTCCAATGCCATCTCCAGTCAAAACCAACTGGTCCAGTGCCATCTCCAGTCAACACCAACTGGTCCAATGCCATCTCCAGTCAACACCTACTGGCCCAGTGCCATCTCCAGTCAACACCTACTGGCCCAGTGCCATCTCCAGTCAACAAATACTGCCCCATTGCCATCTCCAGTCAACACCAACTGGTCCAATGCAATCTCCAGTCAACAACTACTGGCCCAGTGCCATCTCCAGTCAACAACTACTGGCCCAGTACAATCTCCAGTCAACACCTACTAGCCCAGTGCCATGTCCAGTCGACAACTACTGGCCCAATGCCATCTCCAGTCAACACCTACTGGCCCAGTACAATCTCCAGTCAACACCTACTAGCCCAGTGCCATGTCCAGTCAACAACTACTGGCCCAATGCCATCTCCAGTCAACACCTACTGGCCTAGTACCATATCCAGTCAACACCTACTGGCCCAGTGCCATCTCCAGTCAACACTTACTGGCCCAGTGCCATCTCCATTCAACACTTACTGGCCCAGTGCCATCTCCAGTCAACACCTACTGCCCCAGTGCCATCTCCGGTCAACAACTACTGGTCCGGTACCATCCAGTGAACATGGAGACCACCATCATGACAAATCTTGTCCACACAAGCCTGGACACCAAAAGGTAGATGCAAGAGAGGAAAGTGAGCAAACACCTGGCACAGCACGGTCAAAAAAGACACGCGTTCTCCCCAGGCAGAGAAGATCAGTTTTCACACAGAAAAATAATCTATTGTGACAAACAAAACAGCAAGAACATAATGCAACCCCACACTCCTTTTCAAACACTTGTCGTTTGCAAGCAGAACAAGCAGAAACCGAACAGAAATAAAGATAAACTGTCACCAACCAAAACGTGTGAGTTGTCGCTGATCCACAAAACGCAACAGCCACTCGTGTTTCGTTCTCGGTAATGGAGAAGACTGAACTGAACCAATGCCACTAGTGGTGTATAATTAAACAAGTTTTGGACATAAAGTCTCCAGTCAACGGGAACTTAACTTGTCAAAGGAACGGGAAAATGGGGTGGGGGGGAGGGGAGGGGGGGCATAGTTATCACACCATTCAAAATCAGCAACCATGGAGCTGTGTGTCTCCTTTTTTTGGGGAGGGGGTGAACAGAAGAAGAAACAAGAGAGGCAAGGCCTTCAAGACTCACTTGTGATACACTTAAAAAAAAAAATCCAAGTTTTTATGTATATCAAGTGAGTCTTGAAGGCCTTGCCTCTCTTGTTTCAAAATGTAATGTTTAAGATGAGAAAGATCAGTTTAAAGCAAATTAACTCCACTAGCATTACAGAGTAATTTCCCCTTTTTACTATCTGCACCAAAACGTTTGCAAAATAAATAAAAATTCCATGCTTAGCAAAAGAAGTTCCTGTTTGAACAAAAAATGATAATAATGACTGCTCTAGCTGTTGGGTCAGAATATCAGATCAAAGTGCCAAGTTTAGAGAATACAAAAAATATAAATATAACAGTAAATGCAGTTTGCATATAATTAGGCTTCATTCTTTATTTTTTTTGTGCCAATCCCAGAAGCGCAATATTGTTTTAAACAAGATGACTGGAAAGAACTGGATTTTTCCTATTTTTATGCCAAATTTGGTGTCAACTGACAAAGTAGTTGCAGAGAAAATGTCAATGTTAAAGTTTACCACGGACACACAGACACACAGACACACACACACACACACACACACACAGACAACCGAACACCGGGTTAAAACATAGACTCACTTTGTTTACACAAGTGAGTCAAAAACAACCGGATCATTCATGTGTGACGCCCTGCACAACCATACCCCGCCACGACCCAGTTAGGGACACATTAACATGTGAACGGTGTTCTCATTCGCATTAACTCGAACGCCACCACCGAACAGCACCACAACCACCACCACAACTACAACCACCTTTTCCACCACTCAACACCAGTTTCGACCAAGGGAAGGCCAGTTGTGTCCGATTCGCCTCACCGTCCAAGATGTCGTGGTTCAAATGGCGGACAGCGAGGAGGTATAGGCGCCTTACATTATGACCGGGATTTCCTTCTCAGTTTACGGTCAGTGCGCGACCCATCCGCTTTTTCTGAGCAACTGTTTCCTCGTGATCTCATTTGTGATGATGAAGAGAATGAAAGAGAAGGTGAGAGAAAGAAAGCACGAAAGAGAGGAAAGAGAAGACTGAGAAAAAATAGTACTAAGCCCCCACTGCCATCTATGATTTTATCCAATGTCAGATCTCTTAACCCAAACGGCAGAAACCGTAATTTAGATGAAGTACGAGCAAATTGTCGATTTTTAAATGATTTTAGGAACTCGTGTGTGCTTTGTTTTACCGAAACCTGGTTTAGTGAGAAAGTGTCGAATTACTGTGTTGCGATCGATGGTTTTAACACTCCGTACAGAATGGACAGAGACTGCAAGAAAGTGGGGAAGAAAATGGGTGGTGGCGTGTGCCTGTATGTCAACGAGAAGTGGTGTGACAGTGCGAATGTGTGTGTGAAAAAGCAACTGTGTACACTGGAACTTGAACTCATATCAGTGTCACTGAGGCCTCGATATCTGCCACTGAGTTCGGCCGCATTTTTCTGCAGGACAGGCGATCGCAGGTGTTGTTCGCGACCTTCAACTCATCTCTGCCGACGCCCCGGTTTTATTGTTGGAGATTTTAATCACTGTGATTTAAAGAAAGCCTTACCTTCTTTTAAACAATATGTTACCTGCCAGACCCGACTGGACAAGACAATCGATCTATGTTATGGGAACATTCCTAATGCCTACAAATCTGTTCCCCTAGCACCAGTGGGTGTATCTGATCATGATGTTGTTCATTTAATCCCAGCTTACAGACCAAAGATATAGACAGAGCCGTTTGTGAAAAAGAGTGTGAAAGTTTGGACGTCAGAGAGTGTGGATGAACTGAGAGGATGTTTTGATTGTACTGACTGGAGTGTGTTGACTGACCCATGTGAGAATGTTCATGAAGCAGCTGATGTTGTTACATCTTATATCAGTTTCTGTGAAGACATGATAATTCCGACAAAAATAATTAAACTTTTCCCCAACAACAAACCATGGATCTCAAAGTCTCTCAAAACCATTTTAAACGAGAAAAAGGTAGCATTTCAGTCAGGGAACAAGAAGGATAGGAAACTGATACAAAAGAAGCTTAGAGGGGAATTACGAAGGGGACAGAGGGAATTCTGATCAAAAGTAGAGCAACAGTTTCAGACAGGAAAAATGGCAGATGCATGGGATAGGTTAAAAATTATCACTGGAGAAACGAAAAGGAAAACAGTAGCTTGTGAAATGAAAAGGGATGAACAGCTTGATTTGTCAAACAAACTGAATGATTTCTACTGTCGCTTTGAAAGGAATGATCTGGGAAGGGAACTGGATAGTGTTATCTCACAGTTGCAGGAAAAGATCAAAGATAGGAACACAGGTGAGGACTTTGAGATCGATGCAAAAGTTGTTGCATCTTTATTTTTAAAACTGAATGTGACGAAGGCAATTGGCCCCGACAATATCTGCGGAAGATTACTGAAAACATGTGCTTCCCAGTTGTGAGACGTGTTCTGTAAAATTTTCAACTGGTCTCTGAAGGACTGCTCTGTCCCCAGCATCTGGAAAAAAATCTACTATCTGTCCTATCCCCAAGAAAAAGAACCCAGCCACACTAAATGATTACCGTCCTGTTGCCCTGACTTCAATAGTGATGAAATGCTTTGAAAAAATTGTTCTCCGCCATCTTCTTTCTTTCACTGAACAGCAGCTTGACTCTCTTCAGTTTGCTTATAAAGCACACAGAAGTACTGACGATGCTATCCTAACTCTCCTTCATAATGCTTTCCTTCATTTGAATAACACGGGATATTTTGTTCGCATCCTTTTTGTTGACTTCTCTTCTGCTTTTAACACAATACAACCTCATCTCCTTGCCCTCAAACTGCTAGGCTTGGATGTTGATCCGAAGCTTACTCTTTGGATAGTAAGTTTTCTTCTAAATAGAACTCAGTCCGTCCGCTTTCATTCTGCCCACTCTTCTCTAAACTCTACTTCTACTGGTGCACCCCAAGGTACAGTGCTGTCCCCTATTCTATTTACACTGTACACAAATGACTGCAGAGGCACGGAGGAAACTCCTGTCATAAAATATTCTGATGATTCAGCTATTGAAGATCTGTCCAGCTCTGATGCTATTTATTTCAGTGAAATTAAAAAAAGTTCTGTTCTTGGTGTGAGGAAAACTGTCTGGATCTCAACGCATAGAAAACAAAAGAAATGTTAATAGATTTTCGGAAAGACCCCTTTCCTGTAGCTAAACTTGTTATTGATGGTCAAACAGTGGAGAGGGTCAGTGAATATAGATATTTAGGAACCATCTTAGACAATCAGCTGACTTTTGACAGAAATGCTGATTCCATTCATAAGAAATGTCAATCTAGAATTTTTTTGTTTACAGAAGCTTAGAAATGTTGGTATAAATTCATTATTCTTCAAAGTTATTATCGATGTTGTATCGAGTCCGTGCTCACAGTTTCATTTATGTGCTGGTATGGAAGTTTGGGAGTGAGGAGTAAGCGGGCTTTGAACGATGTCATGAGTGTATGCAGTAAAATTGTGGGAGTGAAACTAACTAGTATGCAAGAGCTGTGTGAAAGTCGAGTGGTTAAAAAAAGCAGGCAGATAGCTTATCATCTTTTTGTGTGTTTCTGTTCGGTTCGCTTCTTTCCTTCTACCTTTGCCGTTTTTCTTTCGTTCTTTCTTTGCAAATTTGTTTCGATAGATTAGTTAGTTTTATATCTTTCCCTTCTTTCTTTTCTGGGTTTTTCTTTTTTTTTCAGCCCCCCCCTCCTCCCCACTCCACCCCCTTTTTTAAGACTTTAAAAAAATATTTGTTCTTCTCTCTCTGTCTCCCTCTCGCTCTCTCTCTCTTCCTCTCATAATTGTCCCTTAGTCTGTCTACCTTTCTGTTCTGTGGGAGAAGATGGGGGAGGATGGGGGTGTGGGAGAGATCTGGGAAGGGTGGTGGTGGAGGACACGTTTTACATTCATTTGGGCTGACGTCCCGCCAGCCTCGCTTTTTACTGGTTTGTCCCTCGCCCACACCCGCCCCCTCCCTTCTACCCCCAACACACACACACACACACATCTTTCTCTCTCTTTATACATATACATGCATACAGACAGATATTCTCTTGGATCCTCCCGTCGTGTTCGACGGAATAGTAGGCAGGCAGGTCATGTGCTGATGTGGGAATGATGACCGGTTCTTGAGGAACAAGGTCGTCCACAGACGCTGTACGGAACGGAGTCCTGCAAGAATGGGCCCCGTTTTCTATGACTATCTATCTATCTATCTATCTATATATGTGTGTGTGTGTGTGTGTGTATGACGACAGTCAGTCGTTTTCGACTATGACTAGCAGAACAGTAGAAGAGGTAACTGCTGCCCCGACTATCTGGGCCAGAATTTGATTATCTGGAGAGTTTTTTGCCCAGGCGACATCCCCACTCTCTCACCCAAGAGGATTTTAGCACAGTCTGCGTTGGGATAGTTTCTAAAGGCCGACTAGCTCCGAAGCCTGCAGCACAAAGATTCAGTGAAATTTTGCCTCTTAGTTTGAGAGTCACACCCCCTACACAAAAGACTAAGTTGTGATTGATTTTCCATTGCACAGGAAAACCATTGATAATAAAGCTCTCACTTTGCTGTTGGCCCAACTGCAAACATATGTCAATCTGTGATATAAACTCATACATACTGGCCGAATATAATTATATAAAGTCATACATACTGGCTGAATATATATGTACAATAGATATAATATATATGTATATCTGTCTATCTCTCTCTCTCTCTCTGTAAAAAAATATAGGGATATATGTGCGCACTGCAAAAGTCTGATATCAGTAGCTGTTAATCTTTTTCTTTATTTTCTATGTGAGTAGAAGGTACGCTTACTTTTCTATGTTGATTTTTTTTTGTTTTTGTTTTTGATGATTAACAAATAGTAAAGAGTGGTGACTTTCACCATTCACAAGGCACACAACTTCAAGTCTTACGCTACCAATTCAGCGAGCACACAGGCAAATAAAAGGTATCGTAAGCAGCACTGACTTGGAGTTGTGTACCTTGTGGATGAAGAGAGTTACTATTTGTTAATCATTTCATCTCCTGGCCTCATTATTTTTAATTTCCTTTTGAAAAATCACTGAGGGAACCATGTGTTTGTTCTGAATTGTTCATGTGTTCTGTGTGGCTTATTCAGGATTAAAGAAGCTATGCCAGTCTTGAGTAAAAGCTAATTTGTGTTTGCACATTTCTTCTGTCTTTGCTGCTGTGTGCACATGTCAAATGATCGGTATAAGGGCAGGCCCGGCGCTACCTTTTACGAGG
>NC_134894.1:16750002-16757502 GCF_041734735.1 Babylonia areolata | reverse complement strand
TTCCGGGGTGGGTGGGATGGGATGAGGGGTGTGGGGGGTGTGGGGGTGGATGGCGGAGGAGTGGAGGCCATTCTTTACATGTATTTGGGCTGACAACCTTCACACCTTAAGGAGGAAGGTGGCCGAATGGGTAAGATGATCATCTACCAGTGCAGCGCCTGTGAGGGAGGGTCTTGGTTCAAACCCCGCTTACGCCCTTTCTCCCTTTCTCCCTGCTTTGACTGGAAAATCATCAAACTCAGCGTCTAGTCATTCATTCGAATGAGACGATAAACCGAGGTCCTGTGTGCAGCACGCACTTGGCACACTGAAAAAGAACCCATGGCAATGAGAGTGTTGTCCTAAGGCAGAAATATTTAGATTAAAAAAAAACTTAAAAACAAACCCACTCAGATAGATCCATATATATATATATATATATATATATATCTACAATCACGCACTCCAGGCCTGACTAAGCGCGTTGGGTTATGCTGCTGATCAGGCTTCTGCCTAGCATGATGTGGTGTAGCGCATATGGGATTTTCCGAACGCAGCAACGCCTCCTTGAAAAAAAACTGAAACTGAAACTGAAGACGCCTCGCACCCAGCCCAGCCCGTACCATCCCACTCAGGTAACCACCAGACTAGTGTGTGTGTGTTTTGCTGTTGTTTGCTTTTTTTGTTTGTTGTTGCTTGTTTTGGGATGGAGGGGTTGAGGGTGGGGGTGGGTGGGTGGGGGCCGGGTGGGTTGGGGGGGGGGGGGGGGGGGGGGGGGGGGGGCGGAGTGAGTATGTTGTTTGTTTCTATGTTGATTTGGTTTTTATTGTTTCGGTTTGTTAATTTTTTCCACCTTTCCTTTTTGTTTCTTTTTCTTTCTTTCTTTCTTTCTTTCTTTCTTCTTCCTGTACACTCCCACACATGTGGCTAAGCAGTCTTGTCTTGTTTTTGTTTTGTTGGTGTTGTTGTTTTTCGTTGGGGGGTGCAGGGTGTGAGTGGGTGGGAGTGTTTGGAGGGATATCCTATTTGTTTCTATGTTGATTTTGTTTTGATTTGTCTCGGTTCGTTTCGTTTCGTTTCATACCTTTCTTTTTCAATGTTTCGATTTGTTTCTTTGTCATTTGTTTCGTATCTGTACCTTCCTTTATTTCCTTGTTTTCTTTTTTTTCTTCTTTTTGATTTATTTCTTTGTTCTTTTTTTCGAATATCTGCCTTCTTTTCGTTCCTTGTTTCTTTCTCCCAGTAACCCCCCCCCCCCTCCTCCCTGTCTATTCTTTTTGCTGTTTATTCCTTTCGCTTTGCTTTTTTTTTTGTTTTTGTTTTTTTTAGCTTTCTTTCCTTTTCATTTATTCCTTGTTTGTTCACCGGTTTCTTCTGTTTGTCTTTCCTTGTCACTTTCTTTCTTATTCACCCCTTTTCTGTCTTTGTCTCTCTCTTTTTTTTATTTATTTATTTATTTTTTTATATCCAAGTCTCGGTGTTTTCTCTTGTTCCTTTCTTGCGTACTGCCCCAGCCTCCACTCCTACCTACCACCCCCCCCCTCTCTCTCTCTCCTATACAATCCCACTCCAAACACACACAAATGGCAAACACTTCTACCCCACCCCCCCTCCCTCACATGCACACACACTTTAATTTTTTTTATTTTATTTATTTTATTTTTTTTACACAGTATTGATATCAATCCACCACCACCACCACCACCATACCAGCATCCCATATTTTTTTCCCACGCACCTTCATTCCCCACCCCTCTATAGTGTGTGTGTGTGTGTGTGTGTGTGTGTGTGTGCGCGCGCGCGCGCTCAATTCCGACTCTTCCACCAGTTATGCACAACACCAAAACCATATCAACAACACCCCTTCCTTTTTTCCTCCTCCTCTCCCTCTTTCCACACAAGCCCCCTCCCACTCTACCTCCTCTCACTCCCTCTCTCTCTTACATCTGTGTTTAAAAATTTTATCGTTACTTTTCTGTGTTAATTTCACTTGAATCATTCATGTGTAGCATTCATGCTAGGGTTTTGTTGTTGTTTTTCTCTTGGTGTGTGTGTGTGTGTGTGTGTGTGTGTGTGTGTGTGTGTGTGTGTGTGTGTGTGTGTGTGTGTGTGTGTGCGCGTGTGTGCGCGTGTGTGCGTGTGTGTGTTACTCGCTTCCGTTCCGTACAGATGTGAGCGATGTTGTGTCTCTCAGTTTGACGCTGTGTTATACTCGTACATTATACATGAATTAAGTATTCAGTATAACTACATTTATATGCGTACATGTTTGTGTGTCTCTTAGAACAACGGCAGATGTGTAAGTCGGCCAAAGTGCTAATATCTTCACCGTTGGAAAATAAAGATTCATTCATTCATTCATTCATTCATTCTCTCCCCCCCCCCCCCTTGCTTCCAAAGAAACACCAGCCAGGAGGACAGGGGGGGGGGGGGGGGGGGGGGACAAGTGGGTCAGCAACAGCAGTGTCATGTCTGCTTCATCCCTCACTCTGTTCCCCAACTGTGGACACAAACGTTTCCAGGACATAATATTATAGCGTGCAAAGGAACGTTGATCCGTTGATGAAGATAGTGTGTGTGTGTGTGTGTGTGTGTGTGTGTGTGTGCGCGCGTGCATACGTGCGAGTGCGTGTGTGAGTGTGGGGTGCGGGGTGGGTGGGGGGGGGTGCGTGCGTGCGTGGGTGCGTGTGTGTGTGTGCGCGCGTGTGTGTGTGTGTGCGTGTGTGTGTGTGTGTGTGTGTGTGTGTGTGTGTGTGTGTGTGTGTGTGTGTGTGTGTGTGTGTGTGTGTGATACGTTTGGTCTGTCTGTAATTTCATGTTTCTCTCTCTTGGCATCTGGTTCTCTGTCTCTCTTGTCTTCTCTCTGCTTTCTGTCTCTGACGAATCCATGATCGCTACATTTGCTGTTCTACCTAAGACTCACACACATCGAGGTCAACATCACACACGCCTCCTCCGTACCGTTTTTTTTTTCACCCCCAATCCTTCTCTCCATCCCCCACTCCTCCTTTCCATCCCTCATTCCTCCTCACAACCCCCATTCCTCCTCTAACCCCCATTCCTCTTCTCCATCCCCCATTCCACTCCCCTCCTCCTCTCCATCCCCCATTCCTCCTCTCCACCCCCATTCCTCCTCTCCATCCCCCATTCCTCCTCTCCACCCCCATTCCTCCTCTCCATCCCCCATTCCTCCTCTCCATCCCCCACTCTTCCTCTCACCCCCCATTCCTCCTCTCCACCCCCATTCCTCTCCCCCATTCCTCCTCTCCATCCCCCATTCCTCCTCTCTGTCCCCATTCCTCCTCTCACCCCCCATTCCTCCTCTCCACCCCCATTCCTCTCCCCCATTCATCCTCTCCACCCCCCTTCCTCCTCTTCACCCCCCTTCCTCCTCTCACCCCCCCTTACTCCTCTCACCCCCTTCCTCCTCTCACCCCCCCCCTTCCTCCTCTCAACCCCGCTTCCTCCTCTTCACCCCCCTTCCTCCTCTTCACCCCCCTTCCTCCTCTCAACCCCCCCTTACTCCTCTCAACCCCCCTTCCTCCTCTTCACCCCCCTTCCTCCTCTCAACCCCCCTTCCTCCTCTCAACCCCCATTCCTCCTCTCAACCCCCCTTCCTCCTCTTCACCCCCCTTCCTCCTCTCAACCCCCCTTCCTCCTCTTCACCTCCCTTCCTCCTCTCAACCCCCCTTCCTCCTCTCAACCCCCCTTCCTCCTCTTCGCCCCCCTTCCTCCTCTCAACCCCCCTTACTCCTCTCACCCCCCTTCCTCCTCTCACCTCCGTTCCTCCTCTCAACCCCCACTCCTCCTCTCCATCCCCCCATTCCTCCTCTCCACCCCCCATTCCTCCTCTCACCTCCATTCCTCCTCTCCATCCCCCATTCCTCCTCTCACCCCCATTCCTCCTCTCCATCCTCCATTCCTCCTCTCCATCCCCCATTCCTCCTCTCACCTCCGTTCCTCCTCTCAACCCCCATTCCTCCTCTCCATCCCCCCATTCCTCCTCTCTACCCTTATTCCTCCTCTCCATCCCCATTCCTCCTCTTTATCCCCCATTCCTCCTCTCACCTCCGTTCCTCCTCTCAACCCCCATTCCTCCTCTCCATCCCCCCATTCCTCCTCTCTACCCCTATTCCCCCTCTCACCTCCATTCCTCCTCTCCATCCTCCATTTCTCCTCTCCATCCCCCATTCCTCCTCTCACCTCCATTCCTCCTCTCAACCCCCATTCCTCCTCTCAACCCCCATTCCTTCTCTCACCCCCATTCCTCCTCTCCATCCCTCATTCCTCTTCTCCATCCCCATTCCTTCTCTCACCTCCATTCCTCCTCTCCATCCTCCATTTCTCCTCTCCATCCCCCATTCCTCCTCTCAACCCCCATTCCTCCTCTCAACCCCCATTCCTCCTCTCAACCCCCATTCCTTCTCTCACCCTTCCACTCCTCCTCTCCATCCCTCATTCCTCCTCTCCATCCCCATTCCTCCTCTCTATCTCACCTCCATTCCTCATCTCCATCCTCCATTCCTCCTCTCCATCCCCCATTCCTTTTCTCACCTCTCCATTCCTCCTCTCCATCCCCCATTCCCACTCTCCATCCCTCATTCCCACTCTCCATCCCCCATTCCTCCTCTCCATCCCCCATTCCTCCTCTCCATCCCCCATTCCTCCTCTCTATCCCCCATTTCTCCTCTCCATCCCCCATTCCTCGTCACCATCCCTTTCCTTCCTTCCTTGACGCCCCCCTCCTTCCCTCCACTCCTCCCCCTCCCCCTCCCCCCCTCCCCCCGATTCACCCCAGCATGAATGGCCAGCCCGCAAGGCCAGAAATAAGACTGTCATGTTTGATTGGTCTCTCAATCTGTTCTGTAGCTGCGGAGACGGACGACTCCGAGACACATAGAAAGGAAGGTTGATCTTGCAATGTCACCTTCTCTCCCACTGTCTGTCTGTCATTCTGTCTCTGTCTTTCTGTCTCTGTTCCTGTGTCTGTCTCTCTGTCTGTCTCTCTCCCCATCTCTCTCTCTCTCTCACCCTCTGTGTGTGTGTGTGTGTGTGTGTGTGTGTGTGTGTGTGTGTGTGTGTGTGCGCGCGCGCTAGCATCATTTTCCGGTCTGACTCTGTCTCCTATCTTCCAAGCCACCTTGGACACACACCCCCCTCCCTCCAGCCCCCAAAACCCAGCTTCTACGTAACATAGCGGTTGACAGTCACATCTGTGGATTCAGATTTTTTTTTTGTGGTAACATCGATTCTCTTTCGCGTGCTATGCTCGTCATGCTCATTTGGCATGTTCTGCAGTTCGGTGTGGGATCGATGGAGAAGACGTTTGTAGGCATGTTGTAATGGGTCTTTCTGTTCATTCACATTTTACTTCTTTTTTAAAGGTTTATTATGGCTCATAGTTGAGTTGCAGAGGTTAGAGGCGGAGAGAGAGAGAGAGAGAGAGAGAGAGAGAGAGAGAGAGAGAGAGAGAGAGAGAAGACAAGACAAGACAAGACAAAATTCTTTATTTTCGAGGATAATAGATAAGCACTGGCGCGCTTTTTTTTCCATCCAGTCCCCGCCCTAAAGCAGGGTCTACACTATACAATAATACATTGTGTATGTCATTGCATGCACTACACACAGCTACTTAAAGTCATAACATGCGAACACAGTACTACATAAAGGCATAACTACATAAAGGCATAGGCATGGTAATAATAGGACACACACACACACACACACACACACACACACACACACACACACAGAGGCACAAGCATTGTTTTAAAAAAAGAGACAGAGACAGAGATTGAGACAGAGACGGAGACAGACAGACAGACAGACAGACAGACACACACACACACACATACACACACACACACACACACACACACACACACACACACACACACACACACACACACAGAGGGAGAGAGAGAGAGACAGAGACAGGGGGAGACAGCGAATGTTTTATTCAAAAGGCCTCGGCCTCATTTGAAGGGAGTAGTACACAGTTTATGAGACAATCATATCCTGTAGTTTGAAAGAAAAAACAACAACAACGTTTAACATCAACACGAGTCTGATCGTTTATTAAAGTCTCCATTTTCTTCTGCACAGATCATGGTGATGCAGGCACTTTTAAAGAACTGACCGCGATGTGCAAATTACTCTTGATATTGCAACCAACAACAACATGAAAACGTGAAATACATTCTATCGTCAACAGCGATATATCATATCCGACATACAAAACCTACATCTAAATGACAATTCTCTTCAAATGGATATCGAGTATTGAACTTCCTCCCCAGCAAGGGGATGAGAAACAAAACTTCTGAACACCCGCAGATGGAAGGCTGGAGAAAGTGTGAACAGGTAACGGGGGAAGATGTATTTTGGATGGAGCTAAGGTTTTTAGCCCACACTTGAAAGAGCTGAGTTCAGGGATTCGTCGTAGCGAAGGAGAGAGAGAGAGAGAGAGAGAGAGAGAGAGAGAGAGAGAGAGACAGAGACAGAGACAGAGACAGAGAGAGAGACAGAGACACAGAGAGAGAGACACAGAGAGAGACAGAGAGAGACAGAGGCACACACACACACACACACACACACTCACTCACGCATAGAGAGAGATAGAGAGAGAGAGAGACAGAGACAGAGAGACAGAGACAGAGAGAGACAGAGACAGAGACAGAGACACAGAGACACAGAGAGAGAAACACAGAGAGAGAGACAGAGACAGAGAGAGACAGAGGCACACACACACACACACACACTCACGCACAGAGAGAGAGAGAGAGAGAGAGAGAGAGAGAGAGAGAGAGAGAGAGAGACAGAGAGACAGAGAGACAGAGACAGAGACAGAGAGAGACAGAGACAGAGACACAGAGAGAGAAACACAGAGAGAGAGACAGAGACAGAGAGAGACAGAGGCAGACACACACACACACACACACACACACACTCACGCAGAGAGAGAGAGAGAGAGAGAGAGAGAGAGAGAGAGAGAGAGAGAGCGTTCCATGTGTAAGGCCAATAGACCTATAGAGACAGAGCGACAACAAAAAAGGATGCAAGTCTCCCTTTCCCCACTCCTTGGCAACAACCGAACTGATATATTCCACCAATAAACGATAACACGTTGACATGATACTATCCAGCCCGTGTTCAGTCTATCTGTTTGTCAGCCTGTCTGTTCGTTTGTTTTTATCCATCTTCTTATGCTCCTGTTTGTTTTGGTTTTTTTTGTTTGTTTGTTTTTCTTAGTTATTGTCTTTGTTTCTGATTTGAACTCCAGCGTTCTGGAATCAAGTTCAATCATAGTAAGGAGAGAGAGAGAGAGAGAGAGAGAGAGAGAGAGAGAGAGAGAGAGAGAGAGAGAGAGAGAGAGAGAGAGAGGAAACAAAATACAAAATCAAAAACAAAAAAAAACAAAAAAACAAATAGGAACGGCGCTCTGTGGTCTGCAGCAACCGAGGAAGAAAAAAAAAAATCAAGAGGAAACAACCAAACCCACTTTCAGATAAACGTTATCTT
>NC_134894.1:16742502-16745002 GCF_041734735.1 Babylonia areolata | reverse complement strand
GCGAGACCATGTCATTCACCGTCCTTTCTCTTTGTATTTTCCCCCCCGTCTCTGTCACTGTCATTGTCTCTGTCACTGTCATTGTTTCTGTCACTGTCACTGTCATCGCCTCTGTCACTGCCATTGTCTCTGGCACTGTCATGGTCTCTGTCACTGCCACTGTCTCTGTCACTGCCATTGTCTCTGTCACTTTCATGGTCTCTGTCACTGCCACTGTCTCTGTCACTGCGATTATCTCTGTCACTGTCATTGTCTTTGTCACTGCCATTGTTTCTGCCACTGTCACTGTAATTGCCTCTGTCTCTGTCACTGTCATGGTCTCTGTCACTGCCATTGTGTCTGTCACTGTCATTGTGTCTGTCACTGCCATTGTCTCTGTCACTCTCACTGTCTCTATCATTGTCTCTGTTACTGTCTCTTAATTGTCTCTGTACATACACACAGACACACAGACACAGACACACACAAGCACACACACAGACACACACACAGACACACAGACACACAGACACACACACACACACACACACACACACACACACACACAGACGCTGTGCTTTGAGGCACGTACACACCTAAAGGAACAGCAGTCCAGACTTGAACAGGAAAATCTATTGTGACAAAAATTAGCACAATTCACAAACGTCAAGGCATTATTCATCGAACCTGTCTCTGTCTTCAGGCAAGCACGAGAGAGAGAGAGAGAGAGAGAGAGGAAGGGAGAGAGAGGGAGTTTGACAGACAGACAGACAGACAGAGAGAGAGAGAGAGAGAGAGAGAGAGAGAGAGAGAGAGAGTTCTGTTTACCTTTGATGTTTTTGTTTTTACTCACCCAATGTTGACTGGACTTTGCACTCTGCGGTGGTCTCCTGAGGGACGCCAGAAGCTGAAATATTGGGACAACCTTTTGTGGCTGCTGTTTCCTTTTTTGTATGCCTGGAGAGAGAGAGAGAGAGAGAGAGAGAGGAGAGAGAGAGAGATTTTTCCATTGGTGTTGACCGATGGTTCTAGCAAAGCGGAGCACAATTCTTCTCTTTTTTCCATTCCCTTGTGCCGAAGATGAGCCGTTGATGAGAAGGTGATGTAATTTTGTGTGTATCGAGTGTTTGAATGAATGTTTTTTTAACGGTTTGATTTTTTTGCACAAAAGGTGTGGCTGAGGGAGAACAGTTTTTTCTGCAGTATTATTGTGCCGTGTAAAGTGGCGACGCAAACATGGACTCTAAAAGAGAACAAATCGCTTTCAGTTTGGAAGAAAACAAGGAACAATTATGTCAGCAGAAGCATTGCACTATGGTGCACTTTTAGAATAGATTAGAATAGAATATGTCTTTATTACCAAGTGTACCGGGGTCACAAGGAATATTGGGGGTGGGGGGGGGGGGATAATACATAAAAAGATACGAACATTAATCGAAAATCATACACATACACTGCACACACACACACACACATACACACACACACACACACACACACACGCACACACACACACACACACGCACACCACACACACACACACACACACACACACACACACACACACACACACACACACACACACGTCTGAACAGAAGCTGCATATTTCATGTGGATGGGGTTGATGACAATCTT
Organism: Babylonia areolata; assembly: GCF_041734735.1. NCBI lineage: Eukaryota > Metazoa > Mollusca > Gastropoda > Neogastropoda > Buccinidae > Babylonia > Babylonia areolata. Next base: position 16,743,388 of record NC_134894.1, on the reverse strand, counting down.
CAGGTAGATGGTTGTTGATTGCACAGTTCTATTTATCATACTGGATTTGTTCAAGAGACAGGGCATTGACTGCTTTGGGGAAAAAGCTATTGGCGAAGCGATTGGTTTTCGTCCTTATACTTCTGTACCGTCGACCAGAGGGAAGCATCTCGAAAATCCCGAAAGCTGGATGTGATTCGTCTTGGCTGATTGATTTTGCTTAGCGAGCGGGCGGTGTGGATTATGTGTGTCGAATCTATGGAGACATGCTCTAGAGGCGAGTAGTAAGTCAAATGCCTGATAATTATGTTATCAGCTTCTTCAGATTTCGAAGTAGTAATCATAAGCTGGAAATAGAAACTGGGAGACACAAAGGCATACCACGAGAGTTACGGTTTTGTAAGGTTTGTAACATGTCTGTGATTGGTGATGAGTTTCATTTTATAATGGAATGTCCCAATTATGATCAGTTACGAAATAGATATGTTCCTAAAAAATATTTGTCTCCAAAATCGGTTTTTAATTTTTGTAATATGCTCAAAGGAGGCAAAAAAGTCATTTTAGCTGTAAGTAAGATGATTAGATTTGCAAATGTTGCCTAGTTATACTTTTGGGGTTAAAAGACATTTGTGTTTTCTTAACTTTTATGTGACATTGTTGTGTATTTGGAAATGTTTGTTCTGGGCACGAAAAGATTATTTTGCAGTAATCCTCCATACTCCAATAGGAGTGAAAGGATAATTAAAACTTGAAACTTGAAGGTTTGAGGAGCAAGACAGGGGGGCTTTTCTTGGAATGATGAGAACATTTTGGATGTCTGAGGAAAGAGAAAGAGATTTGGTAGCGGGACATTGTGTCGTTATGTAAGGTTGTGGTCAGGATTGTGCAGACGTGAGTGGTTTAACAA
>NC_134894.1:16727502-16735002 GCF_041734735.1 Babylonia areolata | reverse complement strand
CCAAGAGGATTCATCTACCACCAAAAAGGTTTATATAAACTTTAGTTCTTTTTGTTCTGAAGAATCCTGTAGTCAACGTTGTCTTCTTCGTCCCTGAATACACATAGTCATGTCTGTTTCAGGTTCACATGCAACATGTACAGCTTGAAAAATGCGTTCGAAAATTGCTGTTTTAGCCCCCCCCCCCCCCAACCCCCCCCCAAAAAAAAAACACCCAAAAAACAAACAAACAAACAAACAAAAACAGTTACTCGGTGGTTTATAAACGAAAACTGCAGATTTTTAATATTGTAAACAATGCAAGAAAGTGAGGAAAGCAGCACCAACTCTTTTTCTTTTCTTTTTTTTTCTTCTTTTTTTTTTGGGGGGGGGGGGGGTTGAAGGGGGGAGTTGAGGGGGGAAGGAGGGGGAGCGGAGGGGGGGAGGGGGGTTCTGCTTGCTAGCATATTAGTATTAATATGTCTATCTGTTTTATCAGAATTGATGTTTCTACAGAACTTTTTATACCACGACAACCCCTTTGTTGCCAGAGGTTCTTTTACGTGCTCCTCTACGTGTGTATCACACACGGCACCACCTCGGTTTATCGTATCGTCTGAAAAAGACTATGACCAGGACCAGGTCTACTGGAAGGAGTGGGGTGTGTGAAATAAACATACCTCATAGTCTGTATCTTTTTCTCTTTAGTTCTTTGTCTGAGTTAATGGGTTTTTTTTTCTGTGTGTCTGCCTGTCGGTTTCTCTGTCTCTGTCCGTCTGTCTGTCTGTCTGCCTGTCTGTGACTCTGTCTTACCCATTACACTATCGGGGCTCCTTAGCTGACATGCAGAAATATTATATTTAAACATGCTTTTTTTAAAGGGCGATAAATCGATTGCGGTAATTGCAGTGAGAATGGTGTTTGAATTATATTATTCTGGTGTATCTTGGGCATTCAAAAAATCTTTAAGGGCCATTAAAAATATTTCCGCGGTGAAGGAGACGTGGCTATCGCCGCAATCACACTGCAACATTTAGCCGTTTTCTCTGGATCTAGATAGATGTACAAGTTTAGTCACACGGGGTTGACACGGTCGATTCAATTTCTCTTTTATGTTCATTCTAGTTTTATAGTTTTAAAGTTGATACGAAAATTGTGTATTTTGTTAAACTAATAACATGTAGAGCCAAGTACAAGTACTTCTAAACGTCGTATGAAGTGGAAAGGACTTCATTTTGAGAAAAGTCAAGACTGGAAATTTTTACGTTTCATCAATTCAAGGGTATTAAATCGCATGGTTTATTCTTTTAAACTGCGAATTCCGACAGATTCTGTGGATATTTTTATGGCAGTTTGGGGCATAACCCAGTAAGTGATGAGGCGTTCACAAATCTTTCTCTGAATAAATATTTAACGGTCTCCTTCTCCAACTTTCCATCACATGCTATCGTGTATTGTCGATTGAATATAGGATTGAACGGGCAGGTCAACAACTTGAAACAAAATGGCGTCGTTCGCGTTCCTGAAGAATATGAGCACGCGCTTTGAATATGTATAAATATGTGTTCGCAATTGATTTTTGCTCATGACCTTCAGGGCTCAGCCAACAGATCTATAAAGTCCACTCGTCATAATGATTTTGGTATTTTCCGAAAAAGACCACTTGGGCGAATGAACATATTGAAAGCCCTGTAAACTGAGAGTAAAAAACACAAGCTTTTTATGTATTGAGTATAATTTCAAATTGTAATGTTTAAGATGAGAAAGATCAGTTTAATGCAAATTAAGCCCCCTAGCATTAATTACAGATTAATTTCCCCTTTTTTACTATCTGCTCCAAAGACATGCAAAATAAATATAGCTTCCATGCTTAGCAAAAGAAGTTCCTGTTTGAACAAAAAATGATAAAAATGACTGCTCTTGTTGTTGTTTCAGAATATCAGATCAAAGTGCCAAGTTTAGAGAATTAAAAAAAAAAAAAAAAATAATAACAGTAAATTCAGCTTGCATATAATTTGGCTTCTTCTTTTTTATTTTTTTTGTGCCCATCCCAGAGGTGCAATATTGTTTTAAACAAGATGACTGGAAAGAACTGAATTTTCCCTATTTTTATGCCAAATTTGGTGTCAACTGACAAAGTATTTGCAGAGAATGCCGAACACCGGGTTAAAACATAGACTCACTTTGTTTACACAAGTGAGTCAAAAAGCACACCAGTGCTCATCTGTTATCCTCGAAATAAAGAATTTTGTCTTGTCTCTGTCTGTCTGTCTCTCTCTCTCCTGTATATCTCCATCTTCTTTCTGTGTGTCCCTTGCTTTTTCAAATTGAATACATTTGTTTAAAGAATCGCATTGAAATGAAAGCGATAGAAAAAGGGCTCTTTCTTTCTTTCTCTCTCTCTCTCTCTTATTCATAAACACACACACACACACACACACACACACACACTTCCCCTGGTCACTTTGCAAATTCAGAAAACGGGGAAGACAAAGAAACTGTCAGCAATGACAGCACAAGGTTCGAGAAACAGGCAATAAGCAGAGTGTCATCTCGGATTCTACGTACATCGCTTTGAAAACCAGATCAGCCTGTCATCCCGTTTCCTACAGTGTCACGGTATTGATATAACGCGACATCAGAGCATCTCCGTGCGAAGATATTTTTTCCCCCTCTTTCCCCCCCCTCCCCCTCCCTTCCCCACAACCATCTGTCCTCCCTATGACCCTAAACTCCTTTTTTGTGTGTGCTTATTTTTTCCTTCCGAAATAAAGGTGAAGGCCGAATGGTAACGACATAAGCTGGGTGTCGATGTTTCGGCGAAGGGGTTGGTTGTTCCTTTTCTTCCCACGGGTCTTTGTGTTTTGTTTTAACATTAATTGTGTTTTCTCGTGTAAACGTTATTAGCCATTATGATGTGACAATTTTGTTGATGGTTGGTATAAGGAAGGCTTAAAAAAAAAAAAAAGAAAAAGAAAAAAAGATTGAGAAGAAGCACACTTCTTGAGGCCAAGGCCGCCGCTTTGAGCTTCCCAACATCTTGCAATACACAATACAATACACAATACAATACACAAACTTTATTGTCTATACTTTGGTACAGAGATTTTCTTTTTGGCAGCAGCACATGTCCAACATAAGAAGAAAACAACAAACAAATAAAATGAATAAAATGAATAGAAAATAAAAAGATAAATTAAATGGCACCAAATGGAAATAGCTATATACAAATATACAGATTACTGAAATTTACGTGCCTCTCCATTTCAGTCAGCCAAACCGCATTGCACATCTACACACACACACACACATACACACACACCCCCCCCCACACACACACACCACGCACACACACACACACGCACACATACACTCTCTCTCATCCCCTCTCTCTCTGTCTCTCTCTTCACAAGAAATGCAACTACAAAGATCATGGGGGAAGGTAAGAGGAACGGAGGAACAAACCAGGAAACAAACCATTAGCAGCATCAGGGACAAGCTCCAGTCACTGCCCGCTCGCTAGAGAAGAGGCCACAACCAGACCAGCAGCTTGCTCTGCCTCAGTGCCGGACCCAGTACGTACCAGCAGGCGCCCTTCCTACCACGGACCATCAAAGACTGGAACGACCTCCCGCAGGAAGTCGTGGATGTCAAGACCATTGAAACGTGTGTTTCACGGGCCTCTAGTCTCCCCCAGTTGCCCCATTTTTTGTTTTTTTTTTCAGTGCGCATCCGACCTCCCCTCAAAGTATTTGTATTTGTATTTAATTTTATCACAAGAGATTTCTCTGTGTGAAATTCGGGCTGCTCTCCCCGGGGAGAGCGCGTCGCTACACTACAGCGCCACCCTATTTTTTTTTGTATTTTTTCCCTGCGTGCAGTTTTATTTATTTTTCCTAACGAAGTGGATTTTTCTACGGAATTTTGCCAGGAACAACCCTTTTGTTGCCGTGGGTTCTTTTACGTGCGCTAAGTGCATGCTGCACACGGGACCTCGGTTTATCGTCTCATCCGAAAGACTAGCGTCCAGACTACCACTCAAGGTCTAGTGGAGGGGGAGAAAATACCGGCGGCTGAACCGTGATTCGAACCAGCGCGCTTCAGATTCTCTCGCTTCCTAGGCGGACGCGTTACCTCTTGGCCATCACTCCACTGACAGAATTGTCAACATGATGATTACGGTCACTTCGATGGAAGAAGAAGAAGAACGTCTCAAAAAAAAAAAAAAAAAAAAAAAAAAAAAAAAAAAAAAAAGAGAGAGAGAGAGAGAGAGAGAGAGAGAGAGAGAGAGAGAGAGAGAGAGAGAATATTTATTTAACAGTCACTGGACTGGTATTCACAGCAACTGGAGCAGCGAAAACAGGTTAACATACACTGGGATTTTTTTTTTTTTTCAAGACTGGACAGCGCCTTCTGACAATATTTTTTTCTTCGAGATTGCACGGTGTCTTTTATTCCAGCATATGCAGCTGGAAAAAAAACAGGGAGAGGGAAGTGGTGACTACACACAGAGACACACAGCATTGTTGGGGGTCACTAGTCGTGGTGAAAGGAAGAACAAAGCATGGTGTCTACCGACGACATTGTCGCTACACAGACACGGCTAGGCTGGCACAAAACTGGGAGCCTGGAAAAACTCAATTATGCAACACACTTTATAAAAAAAAACATTTTCTTGGCTTCCACTTTTTTTCTTCTTTTTTTTTAAGAGAAAACTTTGACAAACTTTTTTCACCCATTTATCACTTATCTGATGTGCCTTTTGGTAATGTAGTTTTGTAAACACTGATGTAAGCCATCACACACCTTCAAAGGTCTTCGATCACGCGCTCGCGCATGCTCCCACCCAATTGCACAGATTATCCATCTGTATATCTGTCTGTCTGCTTGTCTGCCTGTCTATCTATATGTCTGTCTGTCTACTTCTTTGTCTATAAAATTATATTGATTTGCCTCTCTCGGTCTATCTATCTGTCTATCTATCTATTATGTACAACGAAATGGTGATGGAAAACAAGCTCAGGAAACAGGTGACAACACAATCGTCATTTCAAAATAACTTTATATCGATATATATGATCATATCTGTATATCTACCTCGGCAAGCACATGTACCACCACCACCACCTTTGTCACCACCATTAATATCGCCACCATCACCAGCACCACCACCACAATGATGAAAAAAAAAAAACAAAAAAAAAAGACCAGGCTAAACACCACACCATTATTCCCTTTTATGACAGGCCCACTTACCCAGCAACACCATTTCACGGTCGGATCACAACTACCACACTATCTCTGGCCGGGTCAGCACGGCACTAATGGAATCGCCAGGACCCGGAATAAACTGGACACGGCCACAGAGTAATCCGGAGTAACCCCCCTTTCGCTGCATTATTACGTGGCGAGAGATTCCAGACGCTTTCGTTTTAATTGAAACCTGGGTGAGCGTGTGAAAGTCAAAGGACTGGAAAGCTTGCAACCATGTAAATGGATAGCTGGCAGAGTGTGATGTTTTCGCTATGAACACACACGTTAGCTAGTATGCGCATTCGCCTGTACACACACACACACACACACACACACACACACACACACACACACACACACACACATGCAAACACACGTACACCCCAACACATTGTCACGCGCGCGCGCGCGCGCACACACACACACACACATACACAAACGCACACGCACACACATACACACACACACACACACACACTGGAACAAATGAGAAAACGAAATATTATTTCATGACAACAGAATCAGAGGGGGTGGGTGGGTGTGTGGGTGGGAGAATCGTGAGGGAAGATATGTGTGTGTGTGTGTGTGTGTGTGTGTGTGTGTGTGTGTGTGTGTGTGTGTGTGTGTGCGGGGCGTGGGGTAAAAGGTGGCGGAACCTAGATGATGGTGGCGGAGAGGTGATTCATAATTATAAGCTTTGCTGATTGATACACAGCTGCATCAGCCATTATGACCTGCATTCAGGTGTGACTGTGTGGCATGTGTGAGACGATAATTATTTTTGCTGGGAGGAGATGGGATGGGGAGCAGATCTGTTGACAGGCAAGGGATTATTTACACCAGCTGTCATGTTGTGTAAGATTCTACTCCACATGTCATGTTTGCTTTGTTGCCGTCAAGTGAACTATTGACTGACATGCAGTTATGTCAATTAACAACGACGGCAGCAATAAAAAACAACAACAACGACAGCAATAACAACAACAATAACAGCAGCAACAGCAGCAGCAACAACAACAACAGCAACAGCAGCAGCAGCAGCAACAACAAAAGCAACAACAACAACAATGATAATGATAACAGTAACACTACTACTACGACTACTACTTTTACAATGATATGATATGGATACTTATTTAGCGCCTATCCTCGGTCGGAGACCATGCTCTATGCTGCTTTACAAACAAGGGTTCATTTGCACAACAGGCCGCCTGCCTGGGTAGAGCCGACCGACAACTACCTTTGGGCGCTCATCATTCGTTTCCTGTGTCATTCCATCAGGTTTCAGGCACTCACGCATACACACTCAGACAGACATGTAACATTACTCCTCTTCCTCCTCCTCCGCTAACTATTACTGCTGCTGTTACTACTACTACTACTACTGCTGCTGCTACTACTACTACAACTACTACTACTAACCATGATGAAGGTACTGCATGTCTGACTGGGTTTCTGTCTCCCTCAAGTTGCATGGCTGTTTGTCTTTGCCTGTTGGAATTAGTATAACGAACAGGGATATTTTATCGAGGGTAAAGTGATATATTAGAAGCGTGTTTTCACCGTTATTGTCACCCCTCCCCTACCCACACCCCACCCCACAATTTTCCCTCCCCTCCCCCCCCCCCCACCCCTCCCCCCTCCGAAAAAAAAAGCTTAGAAAGCAAGAGAAGAAGAAGAAGAAGAAGAAGAAGAAGAAGAAGAAGAAGGAGGAGGAGGAGGAGGAGGAAAAAGAGGAGGAGGAAGAGGAGGAGGAAAAGTGGGAGGAGGAAGAGGAGGGTCGAGGAGGAGGTAGAAAAGCAATTATGTGCTGACTTTGAAGGCTATCTATTTATATTTCCAAGACATAACCAACTAATTACGACAGGCGATCCCTAAGTACGAGGACAGAGTTGATGAAAATCGATCAGTGGAGGATGAACTCAGATCACCGCTGTTCACAACAGCTGGGGGGGAGGGGGAGGGGAGGAGGGGGATGTGCGGGGGGAAGGGGGGGGGAGGACAACATGCGTTCTGCTCGCCTCAGTGGTGCTATGTCTGACACCCTCTCGGATTTCAACCCCTGACAACGTGTGTACGCGCACACGCACAGTGATATTTTCACTCCACTCCCCACCCCCCTACACACACACACACACACATTCTCTCTCTCTCTCTCCCTCTCTCTCTCTCTTTTTCTGTATATATATATATATATATATATATATATATATATATATATATATATATGTATATATATATGTATACACACACACACACACACACACA
>NC_134894.1:16702502-16712502 GCF_041734735.1 Babylonia areolata | reverse complement strand
ATACTACAGCCGTCCTACCGTTTTTAAGTTGTTATCATTTCGCAGTGTTAAGTGCACATGAAATGTAGCTATATTTGAATGAAGTATTCAAGGTGTGTAGTAGAAAAGAGATGCTATGCAGAAAACAGTACTATTCAATGAATAATATTTCTTACGTGGTGTTTAAAGTGAGAGCTGTATGATCAATGGTTTCTTTATTGTAAAGGGAAGTCTTAAGTCATTTATGAAGGTCGATGACTCTCAAACTAGGATTGCAAGATTGCAATGGCTCTTAAAGCTGCAGCCTTGGAGGCTAGCTGGCCTTTGGGAACCATCCAAACGCCGACTGTCCTAAAACCCTCTTGGCCGAGAGAGTGGGGATGTAACTTGGGCAAGACACAATGAGTCTTCTTCATCTGGTGCCAAAGACTGTTGATGGGCAGGTTATAAACATTTAAAGAACAGTACCACTAGTTTCTATATGCCGTGTAATGCTTGCCAGTTCACTGCAAAAAGGCAACTGATGAAGTCTGCCTGTCTATTCCAAGAAGGCGCTGGCAGGTCACTTGGGATATCGCTGGTGCAATTGTTGGGTGAGATGGTGTGAATTTTGGAAGCGGAAGGGTGAGTTGGGTTTAAAAGTACCTATCAAAACGTCGTCCTAAATCTTCCCGTGTCCATTGATTTTTTTCCCCCTTGCGGTTTTCGTAGGAAGTATTTAAAAGTGTGTGTGTGTGTGTGTGTGTGTGTGTGTGTGTGTGTGTGTGTGTGTGTGTGTGTGTGTGTGTACGCGTGCGCGTGCGCGTGTGTGTTTGTAAGTGTGAGTTTTTTTGTGGTTTTTGTGGTTTTCTGCTGTATATCTTATTATTCATAAGATAAAATGGTTGATAGTTTTTTTTTCGCCTACTATTTATCTGTTTGTCTGTCAATATCTTTGCATGTCTACCTGTTTGTCTCTGTGTATCTTTCTCTGTCTCCCCCTCTTTCTGTTAATCTTTCTCTCTGTCCGCCTCTTTCAATTTGTCTGTCTGTCTGTCTCTCCTCCCCTCTCTCTCTCTCACCCTCTCTCTCTCTCTCTCGCCCCATGTCTCTCTCTCTCTCTCACCCCCTGTCTCTCTCTCACCATCCCTCTTTCCCCCCTCTCTCTCTCACCCCCTCTCTATCTCACCCTCTCTCTCTCCCTCTCTCTCTCTCCCTCTCTCTCTCCCTCTCTCTCTCTCCCTCTCTCTCTCTCACCCCTCTCTCTTTCACCCCCCCTCTCTCTCTCCCTCTCTCTCTCACCCCTCTCTCCTTCACACCCCCCTCCTCTCTCTCCCTCTCTCTCTCACCCCTCTCTCTTTCACCCCCCCCTCTCTCTCTCCCTCTGGCGTTATCCTCATTCCCAGTCTATCAATACACTCCTTGTAACTTCCACACACGTTTTTCTTTTTTTCCCTCTAGTGCACCCCCCCCCACCCCCCCAACCCCCCAACCCCCATTCCCATCCACCCCTCACTCCTTCGTTTTCCTTCCTCGACGATTCTCTCCCCTTTTTTTCCTCTACCCCTCTCCTCCCATCCCCACAAACCACACCCCTTCTCTCTCTCACTCCCCCCCCCTCCTTTGTCTGACAAGGTGACAGGTGGAAGTAAAGGAGTGGTGTGTGTGTGTGTGTGTGTGTGTGTGTGTGTGTGTGTGTGTGTGTGTGTGTGTGTGAGGGGTGGTGGTAGGGTGGGGGGCGTGGGTGGGTGGGGGAGTAGTGGAGACGAGGGGGGGGGGGGAGGGGGCTGGGGAGTTTGGGGGGTGGGGGTGGGAGCGAGGCGGTGGAAGTGAGAGAGAAAAAGAAGAAAAAGAAAGGAAATAGCGACAGTCTTGAATGTGTCAATAAGCCTTAGAAGTAAGCGAGGGAGGTCTGGCTGGAACAGGGGGGTGCTGAGCGAGGTGTGGGACAGGGGGATGGGGGGAGGGACTGGGGGATTGAGGGGGGTGGGGGTGGGTTGGTCATTGGAGATAAATAAATGAAAATGTTGGGGAGGGGGGAGAAGTCTTGGAGCAGAAGGTGAGTAGGTAGGTTGGTAGGTATTGTATTACTCTTTTTGTCGCTCTCCGTGCAGTTTTATTTGTTTTTTCCTATCGAAGTGGATTTTTCTACAGACTTTTGCCAGGAGCAACCCCTTTGTTGCCGTGCGTTCTTTTACGTGCACTAAGTACATGCTGCACACGGGACTTCGGTTTATCGTCTCATCTGAATGACTAGCGTCGCGTCCAGACCACCACTCAAGGACTAGTGGAAAGGGAGAAAATATCGGCGGCTGAGCCGTGATTCGTACCAGCGCACTAAGGTTCTCTCGCTTCCTAGGTGGACGCGTTACCTCTAGGCCATCACTCCACGTGTAGGTGGTACAGACTGGGCCTTAGGTTGTTAATGTGGCTCCGATTACGAAGCGAGAGTCCTGCGGTTCGAGTCCTATGGACACTCAATACGGACCGAGATTTTTAGTCTTCGCGTTGTGATATGGGTGCTAGTCTTTCGAGTGAGAGGATAAAAACCAAGATCCTTTGTTAGGCATACAATTTGCACAGGTAAACAAAACAAACAAAAAAAGCAAAAAAAACCCCCAAAAAAACCAAACAAAAAAAACACACAAATAAAAACCGTCTCGGCGACAACAGGGTTTGTTCGTGGCGGAAAAAAATCTGTAGAAAGTCCACTTTGATAGTAAAAGAAATACACTTGGAGACATTAAAAAAAAGAAAAAGAAAAAAAGGGGGTGGGGGGTGGGGGTGGGAGCCAAAACAAGTGCTGTGATGTGGCGCTGTTCGGTGGCGCTTTCCCTGGGAACAACAGTCCGAATTTCACAGAGAAATCTGTTGTGACCAACAAAAAAAAAAAAAAAAAAAAGAAAAAAAAGAAAGAAAAAGTTATATAATACAATGCAATGCAATGTCAATTATCGATCTGTTATACAGAAAACCCAAAAATTTTACATTTCTGTTTTAAAGATCCCACCCCCTCCCTTCCCCCCAAAAACAAATGCAAAGCAACGCAATATAATGCAAATCAATGCAGTACAATAGAATATAATGCAATACAATAGAGAAAATGCAATGCAATACACTACACTACAGGTTACTACACTACACTACACTCAATGCAATATAATGCAATTCAATGCAATACAATGTAATTTAATGCAATACAATGCAATAATGCAATACGATGTCATACACTGACTACCAAACTCTTCTGGAAGTGTACTTTTGACTGCGACGTTCGTGACTAACACACCACTTCCTCTTCCTCTTCCAGCCAGCCAATCAATCAACTAAACAATCAATCAATGAAACGAAATGGAATGGTTAATGATCAAATATTAAACCAGAACTGAACTTAGATGACAGATGGTTACTAGGGAGAAAAAACAACATATATATATATATATATATATATATATATATATATATATATATATATATGATAGTTAGTTGTGTCCGACTATGACCATCAGAACAGCAGAGGAGGCAACTGCTGTTCCGACTATTTGGGCTAGAATTTGATTATAGTGGAGAGTGTCTTGCCCAAGCCCAAGTACATCCCCACTCTCTCGGCCAAGAGGGTTTTAGGACAGTCGGCGTTGGGATGGTTCCCAAAGGCCAACTAGCCCACAAGGCTGCAGCACTAAGAGTCAGTACAATTTTGCCTCCTAACTAGTTTGAGAGTCATAGTCCTTCACAAAAGACTAAGCTGTAAATGATTTCTCATTGACTGGAGAAACTATTGATAATACAGCTCTCACTTTGCTGTTGGCCCAAATGTAAACTTATGTCAATCTGTGATATAAGCCGAGTGTTGGGCCTAGCAACAAATACCTAACAGAACAGAAACAACATGAACACAACAAGCAGATGGGGGCAAAGCTTCTGCTCCATGGAGCTTTCACTTCAGCTTCCGTTCATACTCTTGCATGTGTGTGTGTGTGTGTGTGTGTGTGTGTGTGTGTGTGTGTGTGTGTGTGTGTGTGAACTGTGAAAGATGGAAACCATCTATAACTCTGTTCCCCCGCCCCCCCCTCACTTTCTTTATCTCCTTTATATCTCCATTCCAGTCTTTACTTCTTCGTGTGTTTTTCTTTTTCCGAACTCTTTTTTTTCTCTCTCTTTCATTTTTACCTTGTCGCTCTGTTTCTGTTTCTCATTCTCTGTCTTTACTCTTGTGTCTCTCTCTTTGTGCCCCCCTCTCTGTCTCGTTGCCGTTCTCTCTCTCTCTCTCTCTCTCTCTCTCTCTCTCTCTCTCTCTCTCACACATACTTTCTCTGTGTGAGTGTGTGTGTGTGTGTGTCTGTCTCTCTCTGTCTCTCTCTCTCTCTGTCTGTCTGTCTCCCAGTCTCTGTCTGTCTGTCCGTCTGTCTCTCTCTGTCTGTGTCGCTGTCTAACTCTGTCTGTCTGTCTCTCTGCTTCTGTTCCCCTCTCTCTGCCTCTGTCTCTTTAAGTCTCTCTCTCTCTCTCTCTCTCTCTCTCTCTCTCTCTGCGTGTCACTATCTATCTTTCTCTGTTTCTCTGCCTGTCTCTGTCTCTCTCCCCTTCTGTCTAAGTTTCTGTCTTTTCCTGTATTCTGTGCCTCTCTCTCTCTGTCTCTCTGTCTCTCTCTCTCTCCTTACCCTCTTCTCCACGCTCTATTGATAGGGATCACACTCTCTTATCATAGCGCTGCATGCCTGTCAGTGCTGTCTGCTGCAGAAACTGTCAAAACATAATCCCCATGGCAGCGCGAATCCAGCAGACCCTGAGTCTGCTTCCTGCTATCTGGAACTGATGAAGAACCCTGCACTGCTGAGAACTTGATGTCCACTGACCCTGTTTTTGCACATCGTCTTGCTAGGGTGGGGGTGGGGCTGGGGTGGTGGTGGTGGGGGGGGGGGGGGGGGGGTGGCTATCTGGAAATCTCCAGACCATGCCGAACTTTTTTCTTCTTCTTCTGTGGGTAGTTTCTAGTGAGCCGACCGCAAGAAACTTGTCACAAATAATCATCTACATAACTTGTGAAATGCTTTGGATGCTTTATCTGTTTGAGTCCCTCACTGATCCGAGTTGGCAGATACGTATCAGAAGTGTCCTGTCTGCATTCTTTGGGAAATGATGTGGATTTTTTTTTTTTTTATCTGTGACAAGTGAAAAGTACATTATCCAAGATATCTGTCCTTTCCACTTGTCTGTCCATCCAGAAGCTATGCTTTCACCATGGGCTACGTATTCTCCACAAACACATATCTTGCCCGTTACTTACATGCATGCGTACTCGTATAAATGCTTGTGTATGTATAGGTATATATATGTATGTATAGTATGTATAGGTTTATATCTATATATCTATATCTACACACACACACACACACACACACACACACACACACACACACACACACACACATGTATATATATATATATATATATATATATATATATATATATATATATATATACAGCCAGCCAGCCAGACAGGCATATTATATACATACACATGAATACGTACTCACATGCATGTACACATATATGAGCACACAGACGAGAAATGCAATGGTCTAAACATAATAAAATCGCATCTTATTCTTTGTAAATGTCTTTCTCTTCTTCCTCTTTTTGTTGTTCTCACACGTGATCCTGAAAAACAGAGGAACAACGGATAGTGAACTGGAAAAAAAAGATATTTCATTTTCCCTCGAAATATTTTTGATCACTGAACACGGCCGCGGGACATGGGTGCTGAGACACGGCTACTGATGCTACCTTCCTCCGCTACCGTCTGCTGTAGTCGCCGCTGCTGATAGTGGACACCCTCCCCCCCCCCGCGCCCCCCCCCCCCCCCGCCACATCCCCCCATAACCTCACCCCACTTCTCCGTCTCTCTCTCCCCTTTTGTCCACAAAGAAATCGACTCCTTTTCGGGATACCTACCAACCTACCTGTCTACCTGCCTACCTACCTACCAACCAACCAGCCTACCAAGGCCTCTCAAGGCCTGACTAAGCGCGTTGGGTTACGCTGCTGGTCAGGCATCTGCTTGGCAGATGTGGTGTAGCGTATATGGATTTGTCCGAACGCAGTGACGCCTCCTTGAGCTACTGAAACTGAAACTGAAACTGATCCTGATTGTTTCATCATGATCATCATAATAATTATGAACTTCTTCTTCTTCTTCACAGCCCTGATATGTCCTTAGTGGTCGGCTGGGCTATAAACAACATGATTTGATTTCTTCTTCTTCTTTCTTCCATTTCGCCTCTCTCTCTCTCCACGTTTTTTCCTCATCCTTCTCTATTTCTTTCTCCTCCTGCATCGTCTGCTCCTCTTTACTGATGATAATGATGATGATGTGATGTAGGGTTTTTTTGTTTTGTTTGTTTTTTTGTTTTTTGCTGAAGTTGTTGTTACTCGCGTTGTTGCTGTTGCCATGGCTTCTGTTGTATGTGTTGCTCAGTAGATCTGAAAATGATAATCAGAGGGACGGAACATTTTGTTAGAAATCTGAATCATCTGCTCTACTCGTCAGCCTGTTTCCATGAATACCATATTCATAATTTAAAATCTGTTTGTCAACACTACATGTGTGTGTGTGTGTGTGTGTGTGCGTGCGCGCGCGCGCGCCTGTGTGTGTGTGTGTGTGAGGGAGAGAGAAAGAGAGAGAGAGTGAGTGAGTGTGTGTGTGTGTGTGTGTGTGTGTGTGTGTATGCGCGCGCGCGCGCGTGAATATGGTGTATGTATGTGTGTGTGAATGTGGTGTATGCGTGTGTGGTTGTGTGTGTGTGTGTGTGTGTGTGTGTGTGTGTGTGTGTGTGTGTGTGTGCGCCCACACGCGTGTGTGTGTGTGTGTGTGCGTGCGTGAATGTGTTTGTGTGGAATAAGTTTCTTTTTTTTTTCCACTTTAAGATATATTAGACACATATGAATATATATATATATATATATATATATATATATATATATATATATATATATAGTATATATATGTGTGTGTGTGTGTGTGTGTGTGTGTGTGTGTGTTTGCGTACGTGCGTGCATGTGTGATGTGTCTGTATGTGCGAATGTGTGCGCGCGCGCTTATATTCGTACACATGAACAGAACACGCACCCCCACCCCACTCCCCTCAGGCGTTTTTCATCACATGTTTTCATCCCAGTGTCCCTGACGTCATCAATTGTTGAAGGGTCGTGGGACCTCCTGTCAGAGTGTTTGAAGATCACCAACTTTATATGACGCCTCCTCCCTGGATACCTGTCGCTGCCAACCAGAGCGGGCACACTGCAATTTCCTCTTCAACGTTTTAAATCATTCCGCCCCCTTGCTCCGTCCCCGCAGCAAATGTTCAGGTTATCAATCAAATCTTCGACTGTCAATCAAATCTTCGAGTGTTCAGGTTATCAATCAAATCTTCGAGTGTTTAGGTTATCAAATAAATCTTCGAGTGTTCAGGTTATCAATATAAATCTTCGAGTGTTCAGGTTATCAATCAAATCTTCGAGTACTTAGGTTATCAGTTAAATCTTCGAGTGTTCAGGTTATCAATTAAATCTTCGAGTGTTTAGGTTATCAATTAAATCTTCGAGTGTTCAGGTTATCAATTAAGTCTTCGAGTGTTCAGGTGATCATTTAAATCTTCGCGTGTTCAGGTTATCAATTAAATCTTCACGTGTTCAGGTTATCAATCAAATTTTCGAGTGTTCAGGTTATCAAATAAATCTTCGAGTGTTCAGGTTATCAATTAAGTCTTCGAGTGTTCAGATTAACAATTAAATCTTCGAGTGCTCAGGTTATCAATTAAATCTTGGAGTGTTTAGGTTATCAGTCAAATCTTCGAGTGTTCAGATTATCAATTAAATCTTCGCGTGTTCAGGTTATCAATTAAATCTTCGAGTGTTTAGGTTATCAATCAAATCTTCGGTCAGTCAAAACTGCCTTTTCCGCCTCCTTTCGGTTTCAAACTAGTAGAAAGGGACATATCTCTTTATGAGTGACGAAATTTGACTTAGTGCAGTCTGAGCATTTTGTTGTTGTTGTGAGCAATCTACCATGAGGGACATAACTTTATGAAATTTCAGGCGATATTTACCAAGTCACGACAAAAATTTGAGAGTGCAGTTTGACCATTTGTTTTTGTCTAAGCAGTTTTCAAAGAGGATATAACTTCAAGAAGATATTTACTGAATCACGAAATAAATTTGATTAAGTGCAGTCTGAGCATTTTGTTTTGAGTTGTTGAGTCGTCTTTCAAGAGAATATAACTTCCAGGCGATATTTACCGAGTAACGAATTTCTCTGAATGCAGTCTGGCCATTTTCATAGCTCTTTACCAAGAGAGCTTTAACTCTTTAAAATTTCCATGTGATATCTACCGAATAACAAAATTTGAGCAGGTACAATCTGAGTATTTGTTTAGCATTTTACCAAAAGTTCCGTCTCACAAGGTATTCTTCAGTTTCAGGAGACTATGGAGCTGTTCACTGGCTGACGTTTCTAGCCCTTTCGTCTCAATTCAGGCAGCAGATCTATTAATAACTTGTCAAACTGGTTGTTTAGACCGATGACGTTCAACTCAGGAAAGGACGCAACCCAGGGTAAACTTCCAAGACGACTTTTAACTGAGTGATAAAGTCTGAGTGAGCGCAGTCTGCATATGTTTTTTTTTTTCTGGATTCTTTCTTTATTTATTCATGTTTTGTTGTTTGTTTGTTTTTGTTTTTGTTTTGTTGTTGTTGTTGTTGTTGTTTTTTGGGGGTGGGTGGGTGGGGTGGTGGTGGGTGGGGGTGGTTGTAGGAGTGTTTGTTTAGCTTTTCAGCACTCGTCCAAAAAGAATTCATCTCCCTAAAGCGCTTTTTGACTTTAAATTAACTCTCTCCATACGAACGGCGAAAGAGACGACGTTAACAGCGTTTCTCCCCAATTACCACCATCAAAATATTACAAGCGGAAGGCTCTTACACTGAAGAGGTGAATGTTGACAAAGAATACTACAATTCTGACGACGGAAGCTAAAGGTTGGGTCATTCAGACACCCACTGGACATCCGAGGGTCTGTGTAGAGGAGAAGAGAGGACTGGCCGTACTGATTGAGTTAACTCTTTATAAATTTCCATGTGATATCTACCGAATAACAAAATTTGAGTAGGTGCAGTCTGAGTATTTGTTTAGCATTTTACCAAACGTTCCGTCTCACAAGGTATTCTTCAGTTTCAGGAGACTATGGAGCTGTTCACTGGCTGACGTTTCTGGCCCCTTCGTCTCAATTCAGGCAGCAGATCTATTAATAACTTGTCAAAAACTGGTTGTTTAGACCGATGACGTTCAACTCAGGAAAGGACGCAACCCAGGGTAAACTTCCAAGACGACTTTTAACTGAGTGATAAAGTCTGAGTGAGCGCAGTATGCATATGTTTTTTTTTTCTGGATTCTTTATTTATTTATTCATGTTTTGTTGTTTGTTTTTTTTGTTTTGTTTTGTTGTTGTGTTGTTGTTGTTGTTTGGGGGGTGGGTGGGGTGGTGGTGGGTGGAGTGTTTGTTTAGCTTTTCAGCACTCGTCCAAAAGAATTCATCTCCCTAAAGCGCTTTTTGGAGCCATCACAAAACACTAACTCTCTTCCACCAAGCAGAAGGAACCGTTGTGAAGAAGCAACACCAAACCAAACCAAACAAGGGACAATGCTTCCGGCAGTCTGTATCCACAGCGTCCCTATCCCACTGCATCTCCATTCTTCCTTTGGTTTGTGTGTGAGAGAAGCCACAACAACAACAACAGCAACGTTAACAGTAACATCAACCACAACAGCAGCAACCATTACAACAACGACAACAGTAACAACAACCACATCAACAACAACAACCATCATTACAACAACGACAACAGTAACAACAACCGCAACAACGACAACAGTAACAACAACCACAACAACAACCATTACAACAACTACAACAGTAACAACCACCACCACCACTACAACAACAACAACAACCATTACGACAACGACAACAGTAACAACAACCGCAACAAC
>NC_134894.1:16690002-16692502 GCF_041734735.1 Babylonia areolata | reverse complement strand
CTATTCTGAGAAGGGAACAACAAGGATGGAAGGAGTACGATGGCTCAGTGGTTAAAACGTCTGCCAGAAAGGTGACTCTGTCCTGAAATATCGACCACCCTGGAGACACGGGTTCGAATCTCCTGAAGACCAGGTTGTAAAAATAAAGGCGGCAATACAAAGGCATCCAGGAGTCATGACCTAGGTGCGGCCTGGACCCCTTAGAGTGTAAGGAGTTAAGGGCCGAAACACTTGACTGAGAGGGGGCTTCTTTCCTGAAGACTCTGTACTGTCCAGCTCTCCTTAGTTTCTTATCACAACAACAACAAAAAAATACACATCAAAGAAATAATTCAATATTGGAAGCCTGACATTGAGGCTGAAAATCGATTTGATTGAAGAAAGCTTGTTATTGTTGCGTTGATGTAATGAGACATTTGACACGCAGCTTAATTACACGATTCACAAAAAAAAAGCCAATGACCTCTTCGGAACTGGCACAGTTGTCTTGTTGGGAACATGGTCAAATCATGCTGAATTTCCAGCCAACGGCTATGTACACATACGCAGCATACACATATATTTACAAACCACTGAACAAAATGTGCATTTTGGGCAAAACCATCTATTTCTCAAACGGATTTTTCAAGGTGTTTATGGTGCACGTGCGCCTCAAACAACGATCAAGATTTCAATGAGAGGCCAGTGGTGTGACATAAGCAGCCTACATAATCTGAATAATCTTTCGATTTCTCAACCTTTTTTTTTCTTTTTTTAACACAACTGCTTTTTTGTGAAGTGGTCCTTTTTGTGGTCTGTGTTTGTCTGAACGCAGTCTATATAAACGTGGTCTGTATTGTATGAATTCCTTTCGAAAGCTATGTTCTCTCCCTCCCTCCCTCCCTCTCTCTCTCTCCCTCTCTCTCTATCCCTCCCTCCCTCTTTCTCTCTCTCTCTCTATCACTTCCTCCTTCCCTTCATCTGTCTCTCTGTCTCCCTCCTCCCCCCTCTCTGTCTCCCTCTCTCTCCCTCCCTCTCTCTCTCCCCCGTCTTTCTCTCTCTCTCCCTCTCTCTCTCTATTTCTCTCTCTATCTTCTCCCTCGCTCCCCCCTCTCTCTCTCTTTCCCCTCTCTCCCTGTCTCTCTCTCCATCTCTCTCTCTCTCCCTCTCTCCCACTCCTCTCTCTCTCTTCGTTTCTTTCCTTCTCTTTTTTCTGTCTTCGTCCCTTGTTTCTCTTCCTTCCTTTTCAACCTTCATTTCTTCCCTCTCTCCTAATCGTTATTCTAGTTTCTATCCTTATATTCATTACTTTCTGCGTTCTTCCTTTTTTCCCTTCTTTTCTCTCTTAGTCCCTTCTTTTCTTTTTTCTTTCTTTGTCTTTCTTTTCTTCTTTTTCCTTCTTTCGTTTTTTTTTCCATCTCATTTTCGTCTTTGTTTCTTACTTTTCAAGTCAGAAGAAGAAGACATGGATTATTTCCCAGGGCAAACAGTCTTTTTTAGGGATTTGGACAATTTTTGTCATCACCTGTGAATTTGGGAGAGTGCTGTATTTGCTTTCGTGGCGAGCCTCTGTGTGTGTGTGTGTGTGTGTGTGTGTGTGTGTGTGTGTGTGTGATTCCTCGTGTGCGAGCTCGACTTGGCGTGGGAGTGCAGAATCTTTGTTTGTAGTCTTTTGATTTACCACAGATAAATACAGTTTGCCTGCTATTCGTGGGTGACGCTTTGCCACCGAAATAGATTGCATGGTCGGTGGATCGCATCTTTCTTTCTTTCTTTCTTAATTCATTCCTTGCTTTACTTTGCTCTTTTTCTGTGTCCGCCTGTCTGTCTGTCTGTCTGTCTGTCCCATTCTCCAACCCTCCTCCCTCTCTCTTTTGCTGTTGCTGTCTCTGTGTCTCAACACTCCACCAATTGCATTTTTTGTTACAAAATGAAGACAGGTGTGTAATAAGAGATGTCGCTACGTTTATTTACTGTGCTTTTCATTCCAGAGAGGAACTGATGTGAAGTTTAATTTAGAATGTTAAAATCAAATTGCGGAACAGAGCAATTATGTTTCAGTTCTGTTGAATCTGGTTTTTCCCTCTTTTTTTTTTCAAATCATTATCTTTATGTGTACGTGTTCTCATGTGGACAGGCTGGTGGCCTTTGCATTAAACTTCTTGCGTTCCTTCCTGCGTTCCTGTCTTTCTCTCGGTCTCTAGGCTATATGTCTGTCTGTCTCTCACACACATTCATCCCCATTTACGCACATTCACACACAACACACACTCAAGAGAGAGAGAGAGAGAGAGAGACAGAGACAGAGCAGACGATTTTGGCACAATCATCTCATGGGAATTTTTCCCCCACCCCTCTCTCCCTGTCTCTTGACAGCTCATATTAAAAGGCAGAGAAGCCCCCCCCACCCACCCCCCGCGCTCTCTCTCCCTCCGTCTCTCTCTCTATCTCTCTCCACCCCCCCTCTCTCTCTCTCTCTCTTTGTGAACGATCGATAAAGGAAAGGGATCATGAACATGAC
>NC_134894.1:16670002-16672502 GCF_041734735.1 Babylonia areolata | reverse complement strand
ATGCCTCAGATACTGGCAAATGGAGGAATTGTGAAAGGACCGAAGCAATAAGGGGGGTGGGGGTGGGGGGGGGGGATGGACTCAGGTGTGTGAGTTTGTGTGTGCGTGTGTGTGTGTGTGTGTGTGTGTGTGTGTGTGTGTGTGTGTGTGTGTGTGTGTGTGTGTGTGTGTGTGTGTGTGTGTGTGTGTGTGTGCGTGGGCGCGTGCGTCTGTGTATGTATGTATGTATGTATGTATGTGTGTGTGTGTGTGTGTGTGTGTGTGTGTGTGTGTGTGTGTGTGTGTGTGTGTGTGTGTGTGTGTGAGACACTATCTGTAGGCACTCATTCGTTTCTTTCTTTCGTTTCTTCTTTTGTTCCATGGTAGACAGAATGCACCTTGCTTTGCAGCTTGATGAGAGAAAATTACCTCTGGATTCTCTAGGCGTGGCTGAAGGACATCCATTAGTTATGTTAGCAGTGTTGCAAAAAAAAGGTACTGTTTCGTTGGGCGAGGAACATTACCCCGATTTTTTCCTCACTCCACCCAGGTGTGAAAGGGTACCTGACTTCCGTAGGGGAAGGTTAACCCTTTCAGCGCCAAGCTCGCATTTATGCACAGGCGTGGTAGAGGACTGAAAGGTCACTGAAAGGTGACCATTCATTGGTCTGTTATCCATGAACTTACAGCTCTGAATGTTCGGTGGTAGGATAGGCCATACTTTTTATACATCGCAGGGGGAATCCCCAGCTATATTTAGCCACTGTCTTTTCTGTGTTTATACCACAAGGGAATTTAGTACTCTAAATTGACTGGCGGTGAAAGGGTTAAAAGCGATAGAAGGAGAGGACTGGGCCCCGCCTTCCTATGCCGAGCCCAGGCCGTTCTTTTTTTTTGTTTTGTTTTGTATTGTTTTTAGATAGGATTACGATTTGTTACCTTTCATTTGAATCACACGAATTTTTTCTTTCAGAAAGCTATGAAGTATATTTTTGTGCATGATGTGGTTGCTCCGTAACGGGGGTATACTTGAAAGATTTCAGTTGTTACTCAGGAGAAGAAAAAGGTACCGTATTCTGTCTAATAACTTTTCATAATCATGGAGTCTAGCAATGCGCAACAAAGAAGACAAGACAAAATCTTTGTTTTTTTCTAGAATACTCGTTACGCAAATGAATAAAAAAAATTTTTTTTCAAGTAGTTCCCGCCTTATATAGAGTGTATACTGCATAACAGAGATAGATAGACAGACATACAGACAGCATATATATATATATATATATATATATATATATATATATATATATATATATATATACAGACAGACAAACATGCAGACGGAACTCTCGACATATTCTTTATCAAGCGAAAAGTGAACATTATTTCTACCGCTGCTTGCCGTTTATCATTGTCAAGTTTTTGCTTGATAGAATGAAGCAAGCTGGGCAAAAACAACAACAACAACAACAAACAAACAAACAAAGGAGATTAAAAAAAAGCTCTCATGTGCAAGACACATCCGGTTTTTTGTCAGCTTTGTCATGTACCGACACTTCCTGGATTTTGTTTTTAGAGTTTCAGGGCTCAGTTTGTCAATTGTTTCAACACACCACGGTTCACAATGCTGATGGCAGGCTATAATTATAGCATGCAGTTTTCTGGACAAGCATAAGGGTGCAGACTATAAACAAGGAGAATGTTGATGGTTGAATGTTATGCATTTTAACACTTTTTAAAAATTTGTTTATCGCGCGTAAAATTTTCACCTTCTGAAAATCCGAAGATGATACAAACACAAATATACCCCCCTCCTCCGCTCTCTCTCTCTCTCTCTCTCACACACACACACACACACACACACACACACACACACACACACACACACACACACACACACACACACACACACACACATACCACTCATGACTGCAAGTCACACACATTCACACACATACGCAGACAGACAGACAGACAGACAGACAGACAAACACACACACACACACACACACACACACACACACACACACACACACACACACACACACACACACCAAACACCCTCATACATGCATGCACACACTCACAAAAGCACACTCACTCGCACACAGATAAACACACACACACACACACACACACACACACACACACACACACACACACACACACATTCTCTCTCTCTCTCTCTCTCTCTCTCCTTTGAACCAGCTCACATTCTCCGCCATTTGCCGGAATCCGAAGCGTCATTGCTGAGGTCTATTGGGTGATGCAGCTTTTGGCAGGCTTTAGAACAAGTACGGTGACACCGCAGTATTTTTCTTCTTTCTTCTTTTTCCAATTCCCCCACTCTCCGTAGCACCACATTGAGCTCAGCTCACTAAACTAGCTTTACGTTATTGCAGAGAAGAAGCAGCATTTGTTTCGCTTTCCAGTTTGTCACACAAATACAAAGGTCGCCCCTCCCCTCCCTCCGTCCCCTGCCCCCCCCCCCCCCCCGCCCCCCTCCACCACCCCACCTCTACCC
>NC_134894.1:16660002-16662502 GCF_041734735.1 Babylonia areolata | reverse complement strand
TATGTCTAAAATAAAAAAAACTATTGACACGTTTTCCTGATAATAAAAAGGTGACATACATTTGAAAACAACGAAAAAAACAAACAAGTGGTGTGTGAACGTGGATTGTCTGTGATTACGTAACGAGATTCAAGATACAAGAATATGTTATTATGTCTAAAATAAAAAAAACTATTGACACGTTTTCCTGATAATAAAAAGGTGACATACATTTGAAAACAACGAAAAAACAACAACAACAAACTCTCAAAACAAACCAAACACAAAAACACACACCACAAAACAAGCAACACAAACAATAACAAACAACAACATCAGCTTCACATCCACAGAACATCACAATGGTTGATGCCGCTCCTTCTCTTCAATAAGAATATTAATGAATTCATGATATATATGCTTGACACGATAAACTCACAGGATAATATCATGCCCAGTGAGGTACATCGCACAAATACCAAAATTAGGAATAAACAGATAAGACTAGAAGAAAATGAAAGCGAGGGAACAGATAACAGTACAAAGTAATACAGCACGATGTGCATAATTGCGATTGAAACACCCAGGGTGATAATTACATACAGCTAAGACATGCATTCGTGTTACACATACATCTTTGTTCAAGAATGCAGCATGGTGAAATAAGAATACCCCAGTACATATGAAATCACATTCAACAAATTCAGCAAGCATTTATATCCGCATGGTATGTGGCAATGTGACGACATCCAGTAGCCTTGCAAAAAACAGTCCTCCAAGGCACTGTTGAAGAAGGAAGACGGAGGTGAAAGATAGGAAAGAAAGCGATGGTCTGACAGCATTCCAGAATGGACAGGAAGATCATTTCCAGAATTTCTTTCGAAGAAGAAGAAGAAAAGAAAGGAAAAACAACAACAACAAACAAACAAAAAACAACTAAAGCCAAAACAAAAAAGACAAAGAAATCAAATTCAAGCAACAACTATTTCCCGGAAGAAGAAGAAGAAGAAGAAGAAGAAAGAAGAAGAAGAACTACAAAAACATCATCATCAACATCATCAACAACATCACGGCATAGAAGAACCAGAACAAGCACAAGAATGTACTGCCTCCTGCAGTGCAAGTACCTCTGTCTCTCAGTTCCCCAATATCCGTATGTACCCCTGTCTGCTTGTCTTTCTGTGTATCTCTCTGTCCCACACATTCAAAACATCAGTGTCCTTGGGAGCTTACTTCACTACAGATACGAACAAACATATTCGTGACATCCTGATAAGATTTAGATTAGGTATATCCGAACTACAGACACACACACAAAAAGTTACACTGCTGTATCAGAGCAAGATCTCACATGTTCATTCTGCCACAATGCTATAGAAACGGAACTGCATTTTCTTTTCCACTGCACAGAATTGAACGACTTAAGACAGAAGTATATTCCTAAAAAAATACACGCTTTATCCGTCGATGACAAGGTTTCAGCATTTGATGCAAGACAAGCATTGCCTCCATGACATTGGAAGATACATTTATAATGCAAACCGACGTCGTTAATGGGTTTTCTTTTTATGTTCATAGTCTACTATAACAAAGGTTCACTCTGTCATTGTCCGCACGATCTGTTGTAACGGGTCATATGGCCTATACAATAAAATTCTTGCGTTCTTGCGTTCTCTGTCCCCACCCATTCCCCTCTCTCTTTATCCTTTCCTCTTCCCTATCTGTAGGCCCTGTATATGTCATTCAACATGATTTGTTCCCCGAAAATAAACGGAAACCCACTGTCCATGCTCTGCATCTCCACCAGTCACTCTTTCAGTTGTGTCATCTTTCTGGATTGCCCTCCCATGGTTATTGTAATACACGCTCCTGTTTTTTGTTTTTTTCTTTTGTTTTTCACCAAACGTTTCCGAATATGTCACACATCATGTTTTTATCTATATCTGTCTGTATGTGTGTATGTCATATTATAATATAGTGACGAAGATGAGTCTATCTATCTATCTATCTATCTATATGAATAGAGGAGTGTATCTATCTATCTATCTATATGAATAGAGGAGTGTATCTATCTATCTATCTATCTATCTGTCATGGCTCCTGGATGCCCTTGTATTGCCGCCTTTTTCTGTTTCTTTTCGTTTGTATGTATGTATGTATGTATGTATATAGATAGATAGATAGATAGATAGATAGATAGATAGATAGATAGATAGATTCAGATAACCACCATAACTGGGTAGCCCACGCCTTCATTTTCTCTCCATAATTTCTCATCTCTATGGCTGTCATCTGTCTGTTTGTATGTATGTATGTATGTATGTGTGTCGTGATATAATGTAATTATGAAGACGGAGAGTCCATCACAACTGGTTGGCCCACACACAACTTACTGTTTTCCCTGTACATTCTCACGTCTGTGTACTGTGCCTGTATACTTGTCTGTCTGTCTGTGTGCCTGACTGTCTGTCTGTGTGCCTGCCTGTCTGCCTGTCTGTGTGTTTGTGTGCCTGCCTGCCTG
>NC_134894.1:16645002-16650002 GCF_041734735.1 Babylonia areolata | reverse complement strand
GGAGTACCGTGGAATTCTGTTTAATGCCCTGTCACATAACGTGCAGAGTGTAGACAGTTTAAGGAAAGAAGAATGGAAGGCAGGAAGGAATTGAGGAAAAGAGGAAAGGTAAGAAAGAAGGAAAGAAAGGAAGGAAAGAAAAAACGAAGAAAAGGAATAAAAAAAAAAGAAAAACAGAAAGGAAGGAAGGAAGGAAGGAAGAAGGACGGGAACATAGGAAGAGAGACGTGTTGGAGGAGGAGGAGAAGGAAGAAGAAGATGAAGAAACAGAAAGAAAGAAGGAGAAGAAGACAAACAAATGGATGGATAGATAGGTACACACACAGACACGTGGCGATAGCCTTCAGATGCTGATGCTAATAATTACCATTACTACTACCATTACTATATATATATATATATATATATATATATATATATATATATATATATATATATATATATATATATATATGCACGTGTGTGTGTCTGTGTGTGTCTGTGTGTCTGTGTCTGTGTCTGTATGATATGATGACACTGCGCACACATGATTTTGTTTTTCTCAGAAGACAAACGAATACCAACTGTCAAGGCACTCTGTCTCTGTCACTTTCTCCCTCCGTCATATATCTTATTGGGGTGTCCGTATTGTGTTTCATCGATTTATACCTGTTGACGAGGCCATCCTTCATCTTTCTCTATGTGTCTGACACCTTTCAATGTCTGTCTGGAGTACCGTTTAATGCCCTGTCACATAACGTGCAGAGTGTAGACAGTTTGTTTAAGTATTACTTTTCACATTTGAATGTTATCGTATAAAAGGTAGGAGAGGGGATGGGTTGAACTCTTGAGTTGGGGGTTAACCGGGTGGAAGGAGGGTGAAATTAAAGATGAATGTCTGCCTCTCTGTCTGTCTGTCTGTATGTATGTATGTATGTATGTATGTTTGTCTGTGCTATGTCTGCTCTGGGTTTTTTTGTTTTGTTTTTTTTTTTCAACCATATTTTCAATTCCCACTCATGCTCCAGAATCAACAGCAACTGTAACAAAAGCAGCAACCACAGCACCAACAATAACAACAACGCTTTTCACTACCATCATCATCAGCACAGCACAGCACAGCACAGCACAGCACAGCACAACACAACACAGCGCAGCACAGCACAACACAACACAACACAGCGCAGCACAGCACAGCAAAACAAGCCACAGCACAGCACAGCACTGCACAGCACAGCACAGCACAGCACAGCACAGCAAAACAAGCCATAGGACAGCACAGCACAACACAACACAACACAACTCAGCACAGCACAACAAGCCACAGCACAGCATAACACAGCACAGCACAACAAACAACAGCACAGCACAGCACAACACAGCACGGCACAAGCCACAGCACACCACAACAGGCCACAACACAGCACAGCACAGTACAGTACAGCACAGCACAACAAGCAACAGTACAGTACAGCACAGCACAACAAGCCACAGTACAACACAGCACAGCACAACAAGCCACAGCACAGCACAACACAACACAGCACAGCACAGCACAGCACAGCACAACAAACAACAGCACAACAAGCCACAGTACAGCACAGCACAGCACAGCACAACAAGCCACAGCACAGCACAACACAACACAAGCCACAGTACAACACAGCACAGCAAACAAGCCACAGCACAGCACAACACAGCACAACACAACAAGCCACAGTACAGCACAGCACAGCACAACAAGCCACAGCACAGCACAACACAGCACAGCACAGCACAACACAGCACAGCACAGCAGAACAAGCCACAGCACAGCACAACAAGCCACAGCACAGCACAGCACAGCACAACAAGCCTCACCACAGCATTCCACCACGCACGCAACCAAACGCAACGCGACACATGACACCACAACTCAACGCAACTCATCTGCCCCTCCATGCATCCAGCATGCCACATCCCCAGGTATGATCCAAAAGAGGAAATGGCCTCTGCTATCTTCTGCAGTTTTCTTCAGACATACTGTGTTCATCTGGACATTAATAACTGTTTCCCCGGATATGCCTCCATGCACACACACACACACACACACACACACACACACACACACACACACACACACACACACACACACTTATTATATATATATATATATATATATATATATATATATATATATATATATATATATATACACACACACACACACACACACACACAAAGAAACAGTTCCACTTTCAGTTTCTCAAGGAGGCGTCGCTGCGGTTCATGAAGGCATGAATGTGTGTGTGTGTGTGTGTGTATGTGGAGCCGGAGGTCGGGGTGGGGGTGGGGTGGGGGGACGGGGAGCGGGTGAGAGTGTGTGTATCTATGACCTTTCTGAAATTAAGAGAATTTTAGATGTGGCTTCCTCTTATCCACAGTGTGTGTCTCATGATTTCAGGACTGAATTAGAATTTGAGATTGACGGTTTGCAATTCCATTTTGTGGCTCTTCTATTTCCAGTTTCGCTGTTTGTCGTGTTGACATTTCTCATTTAAATCAAGGTACTGGTTTGGTCAGAGTCGTTCTTTTGTGAAAGATGATTTTCTGGATAACATTTATTCATCTATTTTATTTTTAAATTAAAAAAAACCAACACATGATTCATAGTTTTTGCTTTTTGAAAGGTTTGTGTGTGTGTGTGTGTGTGTGTGTGTGTGTGTGTGTGTGTGTGTGTGTGTGTGTGTGTGTGTGTGTGTGTGTGTGTGTGTGTGTGTGTGAAAACGATCAGTCAGTTTTATCTTCCGACAAGTCTCCAAGAAATGGAATAGAAATGTGAGAACGTGTAGTACACACCAGTCATTCAGACTCACCAGAATCGGATTTGGAGTTGATGATTTCCGTTTTGTTTTGCTGTTGTTGCTTTTTGTGCTCTGTTTTTTTCTTTTCTTTTTCTTTTTGTAAACTTGTAATTTATTTCTTATTCATCAGAAAGAACATGATTGGATATGACAAACATGAACAGAGCAACATTACGTCATGGTACTCACAACATATTGTATGACTGGCTTCTTTATGCACACATACAGTGGGGAGTCCTAAATGGACAGATCCCCAAAGAAAAGAAAAAGAAGGCTTTATTTCTATAGCCCCGAATCTTGTGCATAGAATAATCTAAGTGCTAACATACCATGGAAACCCTCCCAGAAACTCCTGGCTTGTGCCTGAAAAGGTCAAAACCTAGATCCATAAGCTGTGTAATATTTGCCCCATTTTCCAATCTCTTCATCTGATTTAGCTCTGTCATTTCACTGGCGTGGATGTCGATTTATGCACATCAAACAGAGCTCCGTCATTCAGCCTCTGGCACTCTCACTGCTTTCCATTTCCTGCTGTTCAGTCCGGCGTGCAGTGGAGACTGAGAGGAAAGGTCGTCGGCAGTGTTCACGTCAGGTGGTGTGTGAAAGTGGATTGTCTGTGGCGGAGTGGGCTGAGTTAGGTTTTAGATAAAAGGGTGCGAGCCGTAAGTTGCTGATTTGTTTCGGAAAGATTGTTCCATCAAGATAGGTGTTATTTTTGCATTTCTCTGTGTCTCTGTTTATAACTCTGTCTCTGTCTATGTCTGTCTCTCTCTGTTTCTCTCTCTCTCTCCATATGTCTCTGTCTCTGTCAGCGTCCATCTGTCTGTTTCTATCTGTCTCTTTTGCTCTCTCTGTCTGTCTGTCTGTGTCTCTCTTTCTTTGTGTATTTCTGTCTGTCTATCAATCCATCCATCTGTCTATCTCTCTATATATCTATCTGTCTATCTATCTCCATCTCTGTGTCTCATTGATTGCACAAAGACGATTTATTCACAGAAGACTAACGAAAATATAGTGACCGTGCACTTTGTCTCTCTGTCTACTACTCACTCTGTTATATGTCTTACTGGAGTGTCTGGCTCATGTTTCAGTGTCAATCTGTGTGGTTATCGGTGGTATGTCTGCTCTGGCTTTGACCATATTGTGCCATTTTCATGCTTTAAAACCACCACCACCACCACTGACAACATCAACAACAACACTCATCTTCATCCTCATCATCAGTATCATGACTTTATCAGCTCATCAACGTCATCATTGATAATGAAAAATAATCGCCCATCGTTTCTTTGTAAGATTAACTCTTTTTTTTCCTGTTACCCTCACATCCTCTTACTTCTCTTAGTCTGTTTTCCTGTATGTCTGCCTGTTCAGAAGTGATGGAGTGATGGCCTAGAGGTAACGTGTCCGCCTCGGAAGCGAGAGAATCTGAGCACGCTGGTTCGAATCACGGCTCAGACGCCGATATTTTCTCCCCCTCCACTAGACCTTGAGTGGTGGTCTGGATGCTAGTCAGTCGGATGAGACGATAAACAGAGGTCCCGTGTGCAGCATGCACTTAGCGCACGTAAAAGAACCCACGGCAACAAAAGGGGTGGTCCTGGCAAAATTCTCTAGAAAAATCCACTTCGATAGGAGCTCAGAAGGTGTCAGAATAAAAACTGTTGAAGAAAGCAGAAAAAACCCTGGACTTGATTCCAATGTTCACCAGTGACAATGATTTCGGGGCCGCTGACGGTTTCAGCATGGTGTTGTTATCCTTGGGAAAGGAACCTCACTCCAATTTTTGTCTCATTCCACCTACATGTGAAAGGGTAAGTAGTGTCTTGGGATGGGGAAGGTTGGAACGGTGGAAGGAGAGGATTGGGCCCCGACTTTCTCTCCCAAGCCCTTGACACAGTGGATATGAATTCACTGCCCTGATGGCTATGGAACCTTTAACCTAAACCTAACCCATTTCGTCATGTTGAAAACAACAACAACAACAACAACAAACAACCTTTGTTCAAATCTGGCTTCACCACACACCTACACAAATACTGTACCATTCGCTTGTTGGAATCAGATTTTCTTTTCCTGTTCCTCTTACCTCACGTGCACTCCCTCCCCCCCCCCAACCCCCCGCCCCCTCCACCCCGCCATCCCACTTTCTAACCCCACCCCGTTTAACTGTGTCAC
>NC_134894.1:16637502-16640002 GCF_041734735.1 Babylonia areolata | reverse complement strand
AACAACAACAGAAAACCACCACTTCTTTTCAAGCTGTCTCCACATATTTAATGCACACCATTCCATATCTGCAGTCGGTGAATCCCCATCTAATACTTCTACACGTGTTTGTGCGAATATGCGCGCACGTGTTTATGTGTGTATGTGTGTGTGTACGCGCGCGCGCGTGTGTGTGTGTGTGTGTGTGTGTGTGTGTGTGTGTGTGTGTGTGAGAGAGAGTGAGAGAGTGCGTGTGTATGTGTGTGTTTGTGCGCGTATGAGTGTGTGTGTCTGTGCGCGTGGCGCGCGCTCGTGTGTGTGTGTGTGTGTGTGTTGTGTTGTGTGCGTGTGCATGAGATAACAATGAAAATATTATTTTTTATTATGATTAACTATAATGTATAATATCATTATGATAATTGGAAAGAGAAGAAAAATGAGAAAAGGGAAGAAGAAGAAGAAGAAGAAGAAGAAGAATGGCGATATTGATCATCACTATTACCATCATCATCATACTGATCATGTGCGTTCACATAACATTTGATAACAGTCTGTGTGTATGAACAAGGGAAAGGAAAACATGCGAAGCTGTTAACAGATACTGCCTTAAACACAGTGTAACATCACTCACAGCAATAAACTCCTCTTGCATCGCACACATCATCCTATATATATATATATATATATATATATATATATATATATATATATATATATATATATACATACATACATAGGGTTTAATCACGGAACAGTGTCTGATATATTTTGTGGCGTATATTTCCAAAACTAGAGACTTTAATCATTGGCTCGATAACATCCTCCATCTCCCCTTAACTCTGTGAAGAGTCATTTGGGGGATC
This sequence comes from Babylonia areolata, assembly GCF_041734735.1. Lineage (NCBI taxonomy): Eukaryota > Metazoa > Mollusca > Gastropoda > Neogastropoda > Buccinidae > Babylonia > Babylonia areolata. Next base: position 16,639,160 of record NC_134894.1, on the reverse strand, counting down.
GCTCAGAAGAAACTGTTGACTAGATTCCTCCAGGTCTGTAGGATGCGTGTCAAAGCCTGGGTCTCTGCAGATGGTTTCCCTGTCCATTCTGTAATGTTTTAAGTCATCGTGTTATTCTGCAAGATAATTAAAATGGTTAAAAAAAACAACAACAGTGGAATAGTGCAGAACAGACTTGGAATCACAAAGGTCAAAAAAAAGAAGGGAAAAGATAGGCTGAGTGTAAGAAACAGAGCATAAAACAGAGCTGCATATCAGATCAAGCACGCACACACACACACACACACACACACACACACACACACACACACACACACACACACACACACACACACACGTACGCAACACACACACGTACGCAGCACACACACGCACGCACGCACGCACGCACACACACACACACACACACACACACACACACACACACACACACACACACACACAAATAGAAAAACAACAAAACCTATTCTGGAACAAGATCATTCTGCACTTGATGGAACGGCTGTCATCGGCGGAACAGATGAGAATAAAAACACATTAATGACTTCAACATGTCATCGCTCAAACTGACTCGTTTTGTTATTCGTGTTTGGTTATTCCCGGAGTCAGCTAGCCGAACAAGAAGTGACACTTGTGATATGATAATGGATTGAGCATTAACAGCAAAATTGATCAGGCAATCGTTTAAATGGACAAACAGCGAAATTAAAGCATAATATCATAGCTTCCACCAAGCTATAAAATAGTATATAAACAATTTGATCCTTGCACTGCACGATATCAGATATAATTTGAGAGAGTGATAAAGAGATACACAGAGAGAGAGAGAGAGAGAGAGAGAGAGAGAGAGAGAGAGAGAGACAGAGAAAGAGATTCAAGATTCAAGATTCAAGATTCAAATGGTTTAATGACTTAAGCAACATGCTCATATCACCAAGAGGAAAACACGCCCCCCCCCCACCCCCCCACAGCCCCCTTCATTCCCTCCCTCCCTCCTACACTTTTCTCAACATTCTTCTGCTCTTCATAAGGGATATAAAACAATATCTAACGGTATGTATACGCACAATCTTCGTGGTTTAGTGATGAGGTTCATATCTAAGTAACCCGAGGCCATCGACCCGATTTCGTAGTCAGAGAGAGAGAGAGAGAGAGAGAGAGAGAGAGAGAGAGAGAGAGAGAGAGAGAGAGAGAGAGAGAATATTCAACTACCATTTGTCAATTTAACTAGAGAGAGACAGAGAGAGAGAGAGAGAGAGAGAGAGAGAGAGAGAGAGAGAGAATCTCACTCAGACAAAGACTCAGATTCACTCTCAGACTCAGACTGACATATCATTGACCTAAAGCTATAGTAGAACCCAGTTTGTAGAGGTACAAAAGTATAATTTCATAATAAAGACTGCAATGAGAGATGCCCCATGGCTCCTGAATAATGTTTACACCAAAAGATCCAGCCAGCCAGCGAGCGAGAGAGAGAAAAAGAGAGAGGGTGGAGACGGAGGGACGGATATATAAAGAAGAGAAAGGAGGGTGGGGGAGGATGATAGAGAGATGGTGGAGGGAAAGTGGGGTAAAGAGAGAGAGAGACAGAGACAAACATAGAGAGAGGGAAAGAGAGAGAGAGAAATAGAGAGAGAGGGGGAGAAGAGAGAATCAAA
>NC_134894.1:16632502-16635002 GCF_041734735.1 Babylonia areolata | reverse complement strand
GAGAGTCTGCCCTGGGTTTTTGTAACAAGTGGGACCAAGCGCCTTTCCTACCCTACTCCTGGTTTCTGATTTGCTTGCTTGATTGATTGATATGGATACTTATATAGCGTCTACCCTGGGTCGGAGACCAAGCTCTAAGCGCTTTACAAACACAGGGTCATTTACATAACAGGCTGCCTACCTGGATAGAGCCGACTGACGGCTGCCATTGGGCACTCATCATTCGTTTCCTGTGTCATTCAATCAGATTTCAGGCACGCACGCATACACACTCAGACAAACATGTAACATTTAACATTTTACGTGTATGACCGTTCTGTTTATTTTACACCGCTATGTAGGCAGCCATACTCCGTTTTCGGGGGGGTGCATGCTGGGTGTGTTCTTGTTTCCATAACCCACCGAACGCTGACATGGATCACAGGATCTTTAAAGTGCGTATTTGATCTTCTGCGTGCGTATGCACACGAAGGGGGGTTCAAGCACTAGCAGGTCTGCATATAATTTATGTTGACCTGGGAGATCGGAAAAAATCTCTTCCCTTTACCCACCAGGCGCCACCGAGATTCGAACCCGGGACCCCCCAGATTGAAAGTCCAACGCTTTAACCATTCGGCTATTGCGCTTAATGGCACGCCTCTCACTTCTGTGAGCTTGATCTCATGCCAGCTTCTGTGTTTTCCCAATGTGTCCCACACCTTCTCCCTCACAGTCACCAACATTGTCAATTCATCTCTTCTTTCTGGAACTGTTCCAACCTTTTTCAAAACCGCTGCAGTCGCCAGGCCTGTTTTTTTTAAGAAACACAACCTTGACCAAAATATTTTGAAAAAAAAGACCATTATCAATCATTTTCTAATCTTTTTTTCTTCTCTGAACTTTTAGAAGAGTGCGGCACCGAAGGAGCTCAATAACCACCTTTACTGCAACAATATCCTCCACTATTTTCAGTCTGCTTGGCGAGCCGACCACAGCATCAAAACCTTTCCCCTCCTCATCCTTACTATATCTACCGTTAGCGTCCTACTCAGGAAAGTTCTCCATTCACACTCTGCTTGACTTCTCAGCAGCCTATGACACAACTGGCCGTTCCGTATGCATAATGATTTTGGCATAAGAAGCACAGCTCTCAGATGGATTTAACCGTATCTCGGTGACCATCTCCTATCAGTTACATTTGACAGTCGCATGTCTGGACCGCTAAAGTTGAACGCGGTGTTCCACAAGGGTCTGTTCAGGTCCCGTTCTCTTCACATATAGATACTGCTCCCCTCGATGAATTCATCAACCATCACGATGCCAGATGACAGCAGATGACAATCAATTTCTGAAAAGCCACACCTCTGAGAATGCGTGCAAATTTGAGAGAGAGAGAGAGAGAGAGAGAGAGAGAGAGACAGACAGACAGACAGACAGACAGACAGATTCAGAGAGAGAGCGAGAGAGAGACACAGAGAGAGCGAGACAGAGAGAGACAGAGAGAGCGAGAGAGAGACACAGAGAGAGCGAGAGAGAGAGAGAGAGAGTCACAGAGAAAGAGAGAGGTTGCAGAATATGCGAGCTGACCAAACACCTAACCAAATAATTGAACTCCCGTCGACTCATTCGCGTGTTGTAAACAGCAGGGCACCATCAATAACCCAGTCACACACACACACACACACACACACACACACACACACACACACACACACACAGTGACATCCCCTAACAACCCCCCCCCCCCACCCACCCGCACACACACACACACACACAGAGTGACATCCCCTCACCCCTCCGCACACACACGTTCGCACACACACACACACACACACACACACACACACACACACACACACATCATCATCATCATCATCATCATAATCATCATCATCATCATCACCATCTTGACTTACTGAGTTAAACCTTCACCCCTGGGGTTTGCGCTGTGAGGGTGAATGAAGGTAATACTATGTGTGTTTGTGGGGGAGTGGGTGTGGGGCATTGGTGGAGCAAGGACAATAAGACAAATCGATGATCGATGCCACCAGTTTCGTTCCTCGTGTGAAAAGGCGGTGGTGGGTGGATGAGTGGGTGTGGGTGTAGTGGGGTATAGACTGGACTAGAATGCAGATTCCTTTGAGGATAAAGCTTCAATCTGTTGCCAGACCTGTTTCTGTCTCTTCTCTTCGCCTTTGTCTCTGCCTCTCTGTATGTATATATATATATATATATATATATATATATATATATATATATATATATATATATATATATATATGTGTGTGTGTGTGTGTGTGTGTGTGTGTGTGTGTGTGTGTGTGTGTGTGTCTTTCTCCTTCACTCATTCTATCACTCTTTCTCATCCATCTGTACACCCCCGAAAACGGAGTATGGCTGCCTATATGGCGGGGTAAAAAAAAAAAGAAAAGGTAATACACGTAAAAGCCCACTCGTGTACATACGAGTGAACGTGGGAGTTGCAGCCCACGACAGAAGAAGAAGAAGAAGAAGAAGAAGA
>NC_134894.1:16627502-16630002 GCF_041734735.1 Babylonia areolata | reverse complement strand
AAAATAATAATAATAATAATAATAATAATAATAATAAAAAATTAGACAAATAAGACAACAATGATGATAAATAAGCAAATAAATATAAAACATGAAGACACACATTCACACATACACCCACACATGCATAACAGATATGCCCCCAAAACGCAGTTTCACAGATATGAAAGCACAGTCAAATACATATAAACGTACATGAGCTCCAACACACACACACACACACACACACACACACACACACACACACACACACACACACACACACAGTGGTGGTAGCGATACTAACATAAACAACTCTCGCATGCCTGGCTGAGCGAGATTAATGAAAATGAACCATGTGATAGGTTTAGGGTAGGGCATTAGGGGTGGGATGATGAGGCGTTTGAAAGGAAGTAGAATGTCAGGTTGTGTCTGGAAAAAAAAAGAAAAAAAGGAAAGGGGCTGTCGGTGTTGAAAGAGCAGCGGAGGCTGTTTCAGCTGCTCGTTCTGTGAGACAGCAGGTTCATGAATCACTCACCACTCCCTCTCTGTCTTTGGGGGGGGGGGGGGGGGGATAAGAAAAGTGTCTGCCTCTGTCTCTGTCTCTCTGATCCTCGTTGTCTCTGTCTCTGTTCCTCTCAGCTAAAAAAAAAAAAAAAAAATGACAAGTGAAAATGGAAGGAAATGTCAACGTCAAAAGCACGTCAATCGTTTATGTGTATGGGTGTGACTGTACCTGTGCCCAATGTTCTTTTTCAGTGTTTCGTTTTTCCAAGTGAGATTATTGTTTAGTTTTACAGCTCTGATAGGACCCCCTTTCTGGTCGATTGAAAGTAATACATATTTTTTCTCTGTCTGCATGAAACATAAATACGCCTTAAGGTATTATCTGCAATCCTCGCAAATATAGACTGTGTCTTGTCTTGTGTTTACGTATCTGCATAATATGCGTGCATGATCTGTCTCTTGTTCTTTGTTTACCTCTCTCACCTTCCCTCCCTTCACTCCGCTAAGTCTTCTGAAGTTGTTATGTTTTAATGACGGGCGCAATAGCCGAGTGGTTAAAGCGTTGGACTGTCAATCTGAGGGTCCCGGGTTCGAATCACGGTGACGGCGCCTGGTGGGTAAAGAAATTTAAAGGGTGGAGATTTATACGATCTCCCATGTCAACATATGTGCAGACCTGCTAGTGCCTGAACCCCCTTCGTGTGCATATGCAAGCAGAAGATCAAATACGCACGTTGAAAATCCTGTAATCCATGTCAGCGTTCGGTGGGTTATGGAAACAAGAACATACCCAGCATGCACACCCCCGAAAACGGAGTATGGCTGCCTACATGGCGGGATAAAAACGGTCATACACGTAAAGGCCCACTCGTGTGCATACGAGTGAACGCAGAAGAAGAAGAAGTTCTGTTTTTATTGGGATGACTCACAATGAAGAGTCCTCCATATCTTCATGTGACTCGAAACTCTCCATGTTTTTTTCCTCTTTTTTTTTCTATAGGGGAAAACCTTAGCCTCTGTCTTTCTCTTTCTGTCTGTCTGTCTGTTAGTTTGCCTCTCTCTCTCTCTCTCTCTCTCTCTCTCTCTCTTCTAAATACACACACATACACACATACACCCTCTCCCCCCCTCCCCACCTCCCCCCCCCACCCCCCCACCCCCACACACACATAACACGCCCGCGCGCGGATGACTGAATCAGTGGAAGATTTGGAAACATCAGTGAAGTGAACACGATTAACAACAACAACAGCAAAAAAACAAAAAAACAAAAACAAAAAACAAACAAAAATCTAAAATGTCTAGTTTCCCAACGGTGCCACAGGGCACACAACTCTTTTGTTTCAAACGCTTCGTCTGCTTTGCAGCGAACGGCCCAGGGTCTGTCTGAAGTCAGGCATGGCAACAGTGAGGGAGGGACATATTGCTTCAGCCATTACCACCACCACCACCACCACCACCAACAACAACAACAACAACAAAAACTCTAACACTACCACCACCACCACCACCACCACCACCACCAACAACAACAACAAAAACTCTAACACTACCACCACCACCACCACCACCACCACCAACAACAACAACAACAAAAACTCTAACACTACCACCACCACCACCACCAACAACAACAACAACAACAACAAAAACTCTAACACTACCACCACCACCACCACCACCTTCTTCTTCTTCTTCTTTTTCTTCTTCGTCTTCTTCCTCTGTGGCAGAATGGTTAAGACGCTCATTTGCCAATACATTGTCCGTGAGGGTCTGTCTGTGTTCGACTCCCGCTCACGCCCTTTCTCCAAAGTTTGACAAGAAAATCAAACTGAGCGTCTAGTCATTGGGGTGAGACGATAAACCGAGGTCCCGTGTTGCAACTCGCACTTGGCGCACTTCACTGATAAAGAACCCATGGCAACGAGAGTGTTGTCCGCTGGCAAAATTCTGTAGAAGAAATCCACTCTGATAGGAACACACACACACACACACACACACACACACACACACA
>NC_134894.1:16612502-16622502 GCF_041734735.1 Babylonia areolata | reverse complement strand
CGGCTGGCAGAAAGCGACAGTGTCCAATGTCAAATTCAACTGCATTGAGGTTTCAAGTACGGTACGCATGCTTTGCACCTCCTTGAAACTGAAACTAAAGTGTCTGTTTAGTCGTTTGCTTTAACTCACTCAGTACGGCCAGTCCTCTCTTCTCCTCTACACAGACTCCTCGGATGTCCAGTGGGTGTCTGAATGACCCAACCTTTAGCTTCCGTCGTCAGAATTGTGGCATTCTTTGTCAACATTCACCTCTTCAGTATAAGAGCCTTCCCCTTGCAATAGTTTGATGATGGTAATTGGGGTGAAACGCTGTTAACGCCGTCTCTTTCGCCGTTCGTATGGAAAGAGTTAAAATCCTGTATGACCACGATTCGAATTTATACTTTTGTTTTTAGAAACTCCCGTGGCTGTGCCTGACTGAGTGTGGAATTCTTCCTCATCTCTCCCTCTCTCTCTCCCTCTCTCTCTGTCTGTCTGTCTGTCTGCCTGTCTGTCTCCTCATCCATCTCTCTCTCTTTTTCTCTCTCTCTCCTGATCCATTCTCTCTATCTGTCTCTACATCCCCCCTCCCTCTCTCTCTCTCTCTCTCCTCATTCATCTCTCTCTCTCTCTGTATCTCCTCATCCATCACACACACACACACACACACACACACACACACACACACACACACACACACACACACACACACACACACACACACACACACACACACACACACACACACACACACACACTGGTGCCGATTCATCTGTCTCTCAACTTCACTTTTCATGTCAGCCAATGCCCGATAAAGCCACACCACCACCCCTTCCACAACTCTATCCCGCTCCCCTACCCCCCCCCCCCACCCCACCCCCTCACTCCCACCCCCACCATTGTGAAGAACCACTGACGTCGTGGCAGTGGCGATACATTAGGGGCTGGGTGATAAAATACTCTCACATGCCTGGTCTGGACCCAGCACCTTGAACCACGCCGCCAGTCCCCAACCATGTGTACAGCCGTCAGGAACTTGACCTTATGGACGTGAACCAACAGGTCCTCAAACTCCGCCTACCTCTGAGCTGGTTGAGATAACGAACAGTCGTACTGCTTGCTGCCTGCTGTGACCTATGGACTCCAATGCCCCGAACCTGGAAAAGGTGGTACAGCTTCACACAATGATCTCGTCCACAAAAAAAAAGGAGTAACGGTAGCAGGGACGCCGGAGTCTGTAGTCATGATAACCGCTCTGGCATTTTTGGTGCCGGTGAGATAAATCAGTGTGTACTGTGCGGCGAGTGGCTGACGACGCCCCCCCCACCCCCTCTCCCATCTCCCCCCTCCCCCCACCTATCACGGCATCGTCGATCTTCCCACTACTCTAGGCTGAAGGGATGGAACAGGCATTGTGTCTTTGCTTCAGCAGCTGCTGCCACTACTGTCTCATCTTCTAATACTCCATATTATGATGTTCTACTGCGTTCGTTATTTTAACTCGAGCCCCCTCCCCCACCCGCCACCATACCCACCCCTTCCCATTTTTCTAAAAAATAATGAAGGCAATTATAGTCTTCTTTTCTTCGGTTTCTCCCTGTTTCTGTGTCTCGGCGTGTCTGTGTCTTTATCTGTTTCTCTGTTTCTCTGTCTGTCTGTCTGTCTGTCTGTCTGTCCGTCTGTCTCTTTGTCTCTGTATGTCTGTGAATCAGTCAGTCAGTCAGTCAGTCAGTCAGTCACACACACACACACACACACACACACACTCTCTCTCTCTCTCTGGGATGGTTTCGATAATCTGGCTTCCGGCACGACTTATTTCTCACCAGTAGTGAAATCAACGTTCAGTAATTATGCCCGCGTTAGGACTGCTGAACAACCTACTGAAAGTACATTATTTGTCTTCCTGTAAAATCGAGGGAAGGGGCAAGCATTCTGTCGTTGTTCTTCGTCTGGATGCTGATTCAGATCAGTCTGACAGTGCTGAGGGTCACGGGTTCGAATCTCGGTAACGGCGTCTGGTGGGTAAAGGGTGGATATTTTTTTCCCCCGATCTCCCAGGTCAACATAATTATGTGCAGACCTGCCAGTGCCTGAACCCCCTTCGTGTGTATACGAAAGCAGAAGATCAAATACGCACGTTAAAGATCATGTAATCCATGTCAGCGTTCGGAAACAAGAACATACCCAGCATGCACACCCCCGAAAACGGAGTATGGCTGCCTATAATTATGGCAGGGTAAACACGGTCATATATGTAAAAGCACACACATGTACATACGGGTGAACGTGGGAGTTGACGCCCAGGAACGAAGAAGAAGAAGAAGAAGAAGAAGAAGAAGAAGAATACTAACACCGTAAACTACAGTGCTGTGTGTCGCCATAAATAACCCTCACAGATCGACTGAGACAGGCAGAGTACGGAGGAGAGCGCACACGAACAATCGAACGACACAGTGGACGGCACGTGAAAGTGTGACTTCATACCTTCTGCTTTGTTTCTCCCCACACCTCCGAGTTTACTGTATGACGCGGAAAATGTGTCAGTGCCTGGTGTCCTGTCCGCACAACACTTGTGAGCGTCACATCTCCTGGACGTGTGCATCATAGTCACCGCTGAAAACGTCTGTCCTGTCTTCAGCTTGACGCAGAGAACCAGACAGCCCCGTGTTCGGTGACAGTGGTCAACGAGGGCAACGTCAGTAACAGTGAACAACGAGAGTAACGTCAGTAACAGTGAACAACGAGGGCAACGTCAGTAACAGTGAACAACGAGGGCAACGTCAGTAACAGTGAACAACGAGAGTAACGTCAGTAACAGTGAACAACGAGAGTAACGTCAGTAACACTAAGGTAACATCAGTAATAGTGATCAACAAAGGTGATGTCAGTAACAGTGATCAACAAAGGTAGCGTCAGTGACAGTGATCAACAAAAGTAACGTCAGTGACAGTGATCAACGAAGGTAACGTCAGTAATAGTGATCAACAAAAGTAACGTCAGTGGCAGTGATCAACGAAGGTAACGTCAGTGACAGTGATCAACAAAGGCAACGTCAGTGACAGTGATCAACAAAGGTAACGTCAGTGACAGTGATCAACAAAGGTAACGTCAGTAATAGTGATCAACAAAGGTGATGTCAGTAACATTGATCAACAAAGGTAATGTCAGTGACAGTGATCAACAAAGGTGATGTCAGTAACAGTGATCAACAAAGGTAGCGTCAATGACAGTGATCAACAAAGGCAACGTCAGTAACAGTGATCAACAAAGGTAGCGTCAATGACAGTGATCAACAAAGGTAGCGTCAATGACAGTGATCAACAAAGGTAGCGTCAGTGACAGTGATCAACAAAGGTGATGTCAGTGACAGTGATCAACAAAGGTAGCGTCAGTGACAGTGATCAACAAAGGTAGCGTCAGTAACAATGAACAACGAGAGTAATGTCAGTAACAGTGATCAACTACGGTGATGTCAGTGACAGTGATCAACAAAGGCAACATCAGTGACAGTTGTTCAGACAATGAACTGACACAGAGAGGTGAACAAGAATAATAATAAATGTGTCTTTCGATCTGCAGGAAAAGTGACTGACAGTCTGAAGAATAAAAGTGGTTCAGGAAATGGTAGACACCATAAATCTTGAAGAGGTTCGGAACTCACGGAATGACTCTGACCTCTGTGACCCATTGCAAAACATGTTGTTGACTCGGATTCAAAATAGCAACAGTATTTCGAAAAATCATCAGAGAAATTGATCGACCTTTGATCGTTATGAACAGGATGTAGCAGCCAAATTAAAACTGCCCACATTTGTGACTGGGCTGAATGGAAATCTTTGTCGTGACCCAAGTGACATCATAGACCTGTCTTAATCGACAGCAGTTGCAATTTATATTGTTGTTGTTGTTGTTGTTGTTGTTGTTTACTATCAGTGGCTGTGCAGTTAATAATGTTGAATGTTTGAAATATTGATTTGGGTGGAAGCACTCTTCCATTATTAGAATGAATGCAACATGAAATCAAGTTTCCATGACGTGGTAGCCTTGTCACGAAGTCATTCTGCTGTGCAAAGAATATATAGCTGGACATTATATTTTGATCAGTTTGTAGCCAAATACAATGCACCATTCATTGGTTCTCTCTCTCTCTCTCTCTCTCTCTCTCTCTCTCTCTCTCTCTCTCACACACACACACACACACACACACACACACACACACACACACACACTCACTCACACGCACACATGCACGCACGCACTCACAAACACACACTCACGCAGACACGCTCACACAAACATGTGTGAATAAAACTGATTCATCGTCATTGTTCAGTGAAAGCAAATGAGCGTGCGCTCCTATCCTTCTTTTTTCGTCTATCACCAACATTACTATCTTCCTTACTACCATCAGTATTCTGACACTATCATTATTGTCATTACTACGTTTCGTTTATCGTTTATTTGTTTATAGTCTGTTTATCTAAGATGATGATATTAGATTGAGTGTCATTAACATCATTATTTTTGTTGTTGTTGTTGTTCTTCTTCTTCGGATGATGATCCGAAACAACAACAACACCAACTCCCGTATCCAACGGTAAACTATCTGCGAAATGTGAAAGGAATCCACATGTTCACAACAACAATATCAGTGTAAAGCGGTCACCACAGGAGACATAACACAGAAGCCAGTGATTAGGTCCAAGTCATCATCATTATCATCATCATTATCATCGTCATTGCCGTTATCCTTGGACTTAATCACTGGCTTCTATGCTATGCTTTACACTGATATTGTTGTTGTGAACATGTGGATTCCTTTCATATTTCGCGGATAGTTTACCGTTTGAGACGGGAGTTGGGGTGATGGGGAGGGGATGGCGGTGGGGGTAGGGGTAGGGGAGGGAGGGAGGGGGGACTGTTGGTGGGCCTACATGCATGATTACGGCACGGACCACCAACGTGCACAGAAATGTTAGTCGTCTAACGATTATCGTGTCATCCACTTATTGGGGGTAGGGAAGCAGTGTCAGTCACTGCTATGCTGGGAAAACTGGGTGATTGCTGGTGTTGGATTACCCCCGTCCACAGCTGGACAAATTGGAAAGATTGAGAGACAGACAGACAGACAGACAGACAGACAAGCAAAGGGAGAATGGTTGGGGGCGGTGGGTGGTGCTGCATACACACTGTGATAGAGAGGAAGGAAAGTGCCGATCGAGAGAGAGAGACAGAGGCAGAGAGAGACAGAGAGAGAGAGAGAGACAGAGAGAGAGACAGATAGACAGAGAGAGAATAGAAACAGAGATGGAAGAGAGATTCAGAGAGAGACAAGAGTGCCAGACACAGAGAGAGTGAGAGAGGGAAAGAGAGAGAGAGAGAGAGAGAGAGAGAGAGAGAGAGAGTGTGTGTGTGTGTGTGAGAGAGAGAGAGAGAGAGAGAGAGAGAGAGAGAGAGAGAGAGAGAGAGAAAGCGACAGACAGACAGACAGAAGAAGAGATGAGGTATAGAAAGAGGGGCGAGTGAAGGAAACACAGAGGGAGAGAATGAGTAAAAGATAAAGAAAGGAAGACAGAGAGAGAGAGAGACAGAGACAGAGAGAGGCGGACACATAAACGGAGAGGAATAAGGAAGGGAAGATAGGGATAAAATATGAAATATGAAAACAGAGAGAGAGAGAGAGAGAGAGAGAGAGAGAGAGAGAGAGAGAGAGAGAGAGAGATGCATTAGAGAAGGGGTTAGTGACAGACGGACAAATGCACAGACAGACAGACAGAGAAAGACAGACAAAGAGAAATCCTTTTTTTTTCCGCCCTCGTCGGAAACACACAACAGCTGCTCACAAAAAAAAAAAGAAAGAAAAAAAAAAAAAAAAAGCAAAACAAAACCGGCCTTCACTGAATCCCTCTGTACTGTACGTTGTAAACGTCTTGAAGTTTGAGACGTTCAGTTCATCAGTGGAACGTGTTCGGTACTCTTTAGTGCTACCGCCTTGTGCGGTGAGTGTTTACAAAACACACCTCACTTCAAACGATGCGCCGGTATGAAAATCACGGCACTTTCTCAGACAGTGTACTTAAGCAGAGAACTTACTATGATAGGGGAGCGGGGATGGGGGGTGGCGGGGGGGGCGGGGGGGGGGGGGGGGGGGGGGGGGGGAGTAACCTGAGTATCACGATGAATGCCGCTTCAAGAAAGGCAAGCCTGTTAATTTGGAAATGGTTATCAGCGAATGCTTTTGGGTTGGTACATATTTCTCGTCTCGCCGGACGTTTAACATCGCTGCTGATTGTCCAGCCGACCGTTTCCGAGAGTCTGTCCAACAGACGGGTTTGTAACCGATCCCTGGCCACCCTGCCTTCCGTCCTTCACACTAGACTGTGTTGTTTTAAATCCTCCGGATGGCCCGTATCAGTCCTGTAGGATCCAAGGGAGAGTAATCATCGCCCCTCTTCTCTCTGTCTCCCCTCCCCCGCCCACCCTCCAATCGCCACCATTATCAGGCCCACGTCAGTCACGTAGCTATCTAGAGGTGTGAAGAGGGCGCGTGACAGTATCACGTGTCAGATAGATTACGAGATAGACGAGCCTTGGTGAGACGGAGATAAACTCTTCATGCGGAGTGATGGCCTAGAGGTAACGCGTCCGCCCAAGAAACGAGAGAATCTGAGCACGCTGGTTCGAATCACGGCTCAGCCGCCGATATTTTCTCCCCCTCAACTAGAACTTGAGTGGTGGTCTGGACGCTAGTCATTTGGATGAGACGATAAACCGAGGTCCCGTGTGCAGCATGCATTTAGCGCACGTAAAAGAACTCACGGCAATAAAAAGGTTGTTCCTGGTCAAATTCTGTCAAAAAATCCACTTCGATAGGAAAAACAAATAAAACTACACGCAGGAAAAAAAATACCGAAAAATGGGTGACGTTGTAGTGTAGCGACGTGCTCTCCCTGAGGAGTGCAGCCCGAATTTCACACAGATAAATCTGATGTGATAAAAAGAAATACAAATACAAATATGTTCATGTTGTTTACGGTCCTGCAGGGCCATTCAGACCATCCGACAGTTGACAGCAAGGTTGGAACCTGAGACTGGTTGCTGTTAGCAGTGAGGATGTAAACTGGCATGTGGTTCCTTTCTCTCTGGTAGAGCGGGGAGAATTGTTCATGTAGTCATTTGTTTTCAGGAAACAGGAAGGAAGCAGCAGGGCTCAACTTGTGGAGACGTTTTCCCTTGCAACACCTGTGGGAAGTGCTGTGCATCTAGAATCGGCCTTTTCTCCCATATGAGGACACACACACGCCGACAGATAAGCCTGCCTGCCTACTCATCCGTCGGTCCGACGGGAGACTCCATCATTTGTTTTTAGTGTATCGGTGTGCGCCTGGTATATTTTTATGCTCTGGTCGAAGCAGTTGATATGGAAGACGGGCCGACGCTTTGGCTGAGATTGTCATGAATTTTGTCGGATTACAAAATGTAAACTAATTGAGAGGGCTTTGATTTCGGATGTTTAAGAAGGACCAATCCTTCCTCTGCGGTGGTTTGATAATGTATAAATGCAGTTGTTTAACAGCATGTTTATATTCAGTTCCAAGTGTGGAATTTTAACTTATGCTAACTTATGCCCTGGATCAAATCTTCCATTTCCGTTCCTTACATCAAATCTCTATATCTTTTAAATGACAAAATCAAGCATTAAATTTACATGTATGGCGGTCCGAAAACAAATAAGTACAAAAAATACAATACTATTACTTCAGCGTGAATTTTAAGAACAAGAAAGGAATAAAAATCATTGTATCAAACATAAACATTATATATTATTGATATGCAAGAAGGGCCGTTTACCGTTAGAGAATGTGTGTGTGTGTGTGTGTGTGTGTGTGTGTGTGTGTGTGTGTGCGTGTGTGTGTGAAAAGGGGAGGGAGAAAGACACAGGATATATATATATATATATATATATATATATATATATATATATATATATATATATATATATGTATGTATGTATGTATGTATGTATGGGTGGGGGTAGGGGTGGTTGTGTGTGTGTATTGCATGTATTGTTGTTACTAAGAAATTCACACACACACACACACACACACACACACACACACACACACACACACACAAACAGGCAGAGAGACAGACAGACAGAGACTGAGACAGACAGAGGGAGAGAGAGAGGGGGGGATTGATTTTCTACATCTTTGTCCCTGAAAGGTCAGGAAGACAAACGATTCGTTAGTCCTTTTCAAAGCGATGATTAACCCTTTCACCGCCAAGCTCGCATTTATGCACAGGCGTGGTAGAGGACCCATGTCACTGAAAGTTGACCTTTCATTGGTCTGTTATCCATGAACCTACTGCTCTTAGTTCGGTGGTAGGATAGGCCATATTTTCAATACATTGCAAGGGGGAATCCCCCCAGCTATTCTTAGCTAGCCACTGTCTTTTCTGTGTTTATACCACAAGGGAATTTTGTTCTCTAAATTGACTGGCGGTGGTGAAAGAGTTAATTAAAAAGTCCGCCGTCCAGTTCACGGAGCCCGGAGTCCAGATGGATCGACGTGAAGAAAGAAGAAAGGCTTAAAAGCTGCTGCAGTATCGATGTGTCCAGCAGCAGTCCATCGATCAATCGATTGCTCTCAGTTTCAGTTTCAGTTTCAGTAGCTCAAAGAGGCGTCACTGCGTTCGGACAAATCCATATACGCTACACCACATCTGCCAAGCAGATGCCTGACCAGCAGCGTAACCCAACGCGCTTTGTTAGGCCTTAAGAAAAAAAAAAAAATAAAATAAATAAATAAATAATGATAATATAATTAAAAACAAAATAAATGAATAAATAAATAAATAATAATAATAATAATGAAAATAAATAAATAAATAACACACACACACACGCACACACACACACACACACACGCACACACACACACACACACACACACACACACACACACACACACACACACACACACACACACACACACACACACACACACACACACACACACACACACACATACATTTCAGTTTGAAGAAAAACACACCGGTTACATAAGAATATACAGAAAATGTATGGTTTCATGGGAAACATTACCATAATGATTTTCATAAAAGGCAAATCATTTATCTAATCTGCAGATAGAAAATGAATTGTTTTACGACAAAATATGTCAGTAATGTTTCTTGCATCTGTCGTGCTCACATAACAGCCGATCATATACCAACTTGCGATATGATAAAGTCTCACATCCCTGAACTGAAGTTATCTTTAGCGTTGACGATCTTCAGCAGTCCATTGCTAATGCATGACTTTTTCAACTCCTTTTTAGATAGTCCACTTGGTTCGCTGTTATAGTTGTTAGTTTTCATTAGAAATATGTTATATTGTTATGCTTTTGTTTTTTTTAATAAATAAAACTTAAATCAATCATTTTCTATATGTAACACACACACACACACACACACACACACACACACACACACACACACACACACACACACACACACAAACAACACACACACAAACACACACACACACACATACACGCACGCGCGCGCGTGCGCATACACGCACACTATCACTTACTCGCATGCGTACACAGTAATTCCCCCCCCACACACACACACACCCTCCACCCACTCGATTTTTTTCCCTACCCTCTTCTAATATTACTTACAGTGAAAAGACGTTAAACTAAAGAACGAACACACACATACATACATACACACAGAGAAAGAAAAAACTAACATACAACACACGCACAAACACGCGCACACACACACACGCACACACACACACACACACACACACACACACACACACACACACACACACACACACACACACACACACACACACACACACAGAGAGAGAGAGAGAGAGAGAGAGAGAGAGAGAGAGAGAGCGTACGGAGACATGTATTTTTGCTGAAAGGCCACCGGCAAACATGAAATGGATACACGGGTAAAAGACGGTAAAAGTGACAAAGATAACCACTTACAC
>NC_134894.1:16602502-16607502 GCF_041734735.1 Babylonia areolata | reverse complement strand
GCTTCGTTTGTGAAAGAACTGTAACTGCCCGTGCGTCAGTTTCACATTGTGTCATGCTGATGTGCTGTGGTCGTCACGCCGGGCGTCGCTCGTTGACAGGGGTGCAGAGTGAGGCAGTTGAACGGAGAGGGGGGGGGGGAGGAGAGAGAGAGAAGGGACACGGGGTTGTTTTGCTTGTCCTACACAGACATGTCAGTGTGAACAGTTTCAGGAGGAGAGAGAGAGAGAGAGAGAGAGAGAGAGAGAGAGAGAGAGAGAGAGAGAGAGAGAGAGAACGAACGAACGAACGAACGAAACGAACGAAATTTTATTTTACGAGGGTAAAGGAGTAAGCACAAAGTACTTTTTTACATCCAGCCCTCTGGGCATAAATAATAATTGGAAAAAAAGCAACAAAGTAAAAAAAAAGAAAAAAAAAAAAAAGAAAGAAAAAAAAAGCGAGAGTCAATTCACAACATCAACGTCAAAATTGCATAAGAGAGAGAGAGAGAGAGGTGGAGGGGGGGGGGACGAAACGAAACGTTTTATTCAAATAAAGGCCATAGCCCCTAACTGAAGGGGTGTGACACAAGCACATCGAAATACAGTCATACTAAATACCACAGCAACATACTTTGTATACCGTAAACTGCACAAAGTCAAACTAACACAACAGCAATGTACCACACATAAAATACACTGACAAGAAACAACAACAACAACAACAACAACCAAACAACTACGATAGTATAGCATTCAACCATTTCAAAGATTTGTAAATATAGACTGCGAGCCCACCAAGGACAGTTTCATTTCTGGATGACAACAACAAGTTCAATCAAAACCAACAAGGGTTGTTATAATATTTGGGTTCAGTTAACTGTAGTCTAAGGTCAAATAAGGCAGGACAACAAAACAAAACAAAAATGGATCGCTCATCTTCTTTTCCCAGATGACACAAGCGACACATCTGTTCACGTTCACCTTTGAACCTATATCTTAAACGATGGCTAGTAGTATCAGAAATACCAAATCTAAATTTAGTCGGTGCACATTTAACATACCTACTCATACTAATCATAAGATATGGCTCAGTCACACACGTAGTCTTAAAAAAATATATTGAGCAAATCTATCACTAGTATATATATATATATATATATATATATATATATATATATATATATATATATATATATATATATATATGTGGTCCAGCCAGTCCTGCCACCTGCAGTCAATGACTCTTTGTCTGAAAGTGTTGTTTTTTTTATGAAACCAGTAATACATTGCACACCTTGGTTGTCCCATACATAAGAAAATCAGAGAGAGAGAGAGAGAGAGAGAAAGAGAAATCGAAATCGAAACACGCATACAGACAGACAGGCAGACAGACCAAGGGATACAAAGACACTGAGAGAGACACACACAGAGACACAGTGACAGGAGAGACAGAGGCAGAGACAGAGATCAGTCACTGGCCTCTCAATTGTACCTGACAGCAGGGACAGACAGACAGACATCTGTCACAATCAATCAGTTGTCACACACTCCTCCACTTCAGCACACACACACACACACACACACACACACACACACACGCACACGCGCGTGCACGCACACACACACACACACACACACACACACACATGTATTCACACACACACGCGCACACAGACACACACAAAGACACACACAGAGACACACACAGACAAACACACACACACACACACACACACACACACACACACACACACGCACGCACGCACGCATACAAAAACATGCGCTCTCTCTCTCTCTCTCTTTCTCTCTCTCTCACACACACACACACACACACACACACACACACACACACACAACCTTGATCCCTCCATCCCCCCTCCCACCCCCCACACATAGCCACCCCAGTCACCACTTTGCCACCAATTTCTCTCATTGATCAGTAAGGGTATTCCCCCTTCCCAAACCCTCCCTCCTCCTCCTCCTCCACCGCCCAGGGACCTGTGATGTCATCAGTCCTGAAAGACATGGGAACAGGGGGAGGGAGGGAGGGAGGGAGGGTGGGAGGGAGGCTGTGAATGGGGCCATTTGCTGATGACTTTACCATCAGCGCTTAGTGTGGATAATAGATTGAATCGAGAAAAAAAATCGATACACGGGAGATATCAAGGAGGAGGAGGAGGAGGAGAAAGGAAAAAGAAATGGATAAGGAGGAGATTTCTTGCTGGGGGTGGGGGGAGGGGTCAGTGGGGGGGGGGGGGAGAAAGAGAGGAAAGAGAGATGGGAGAGAGAGAGGGAGGGAGGGGAGATAGAACGAATGAACGAACGAACAAACAAAATTGTATTTGTCAGGGGTATTGATATAAGCACGATAACCAGATTGCTTTTTTTTTTCACCCAGCCTAGGGGTAAAAAAATTATTAAAAAAAAAAAACAAAAAAAAACAGGAAAAAATCTTTAGAACAAAGAAGGAAATGGGAGATAGTAAGTATAGAGTGAGGGAGAGGAAGAGAGAGAGAGAGAGAGAGAGAGAGAGAGAGAGAGAGAGAGAGAGAGAGAGAGAGAGAGAATTAGGGGGTGGGGGCAGAGAGTCATTCTCTCTATTTCTCATGATATCATGATAAACGAAATGTTTCTTTCTTTATAATAATCTTTAATAGTTATAATCGGAAGTAGGCAGAAAACAGAAGACCATGGACTGCTTTTTATATCAATCGATATGACAGTATATTATTCAGTCGATTTTCAACTGTATCTGACAGTCAGATGAGATTGTTTCAAGATTGTGTCAAAACGTACATAATGATGTTTTGTCCTTCGAAGTCGAAGATGACCATGGCTTCAAAAATCAGATGGAAGATCGGTGGCTGTGGGTCCGGAGGTGACTTGATGAGGCCAGTCCGGGCTCTGAAGGCTCGCCCATATGTGGGACACAAGTGAGTGGGTGCTGTCGTGGCAGTGCTTGCTGCTCGGGCCTTGCGCACGGCACGCTTTCCATGCCCCTCGGTGATGCACGGGCTACTGTGGTGATCGCGCTGCGCTAAACGTGCATACTGACCCATTAACACTACACCACAGTTGCTAAAAAAAAAAAAGAAAAAAAAAAGGCAAGGCCTTCAAGACTCACTTGTGATAAATTACGTCCCCTAGCATTAATTACAGAGTAATTTCCCTTTTTTACTATCTGCACCAAAACGTTTGCAAATAAATAAAAATTCCATGCTTAGCAAAAGAAGTTCCTGTTTGAACAAAAAATGATAACTAGTGACTCCTCTTGTTGTTGTGTCAGAGTAAGAGGTCAAAGTGCCAAGTTTAGAAAATACAAAAAAAATAAATATAACAGTAAATGCAGTTTGCATATAATTAGGCTTCTTTTAAAAAAAAATTTTGTGCCCATCCCAGAGGTGCAATATTGTTTTAAACAAGATGACTGGAAAGAACTGAATTTTTCCTATTTTTATGCCAAATTTGGTGTCAACTGACAAAGTATTTGCAGAGAAAATGTCAATGTTAAAGTTTACCACGGACACACAGACACACGGACACACACACACACACACACACACACACACACAGAGACAACCGAACACCGGGTTAAAACATAGACTCACTTTGTTTACACAAGTGAGTCAAAAACGAAAGTAGCAGATATCTGAACAACGAGTACACCCAACACGTCGGGCAGACCTTGAGGACCTAGCCATGTCTGTCTCTGTCTGTACCCTAGGGGGCCGGGGGAGAGGTGGGGTGGGCGGAGGGGCGGTGGTGGGGGACGGGTGGGCGTTGGGGGGGCGTTGGAGGGGGGGGGGGTGACAGACAACTGCCTACAATGATTTAGTTGTTTTCACACTCCACACAGGAAGGTGGCAGAATGATTAAGACGCTCATCTGCCAATAAAATGTGTCCGGTAGGATGTGGGTTCGATTCTCGCCCTCGCCCTTTCTCCCAAGTTCAACTGGAACGTACAATTGAGTGTTTAGTCATCGAGATGAGACGGTAAACTGAGATCGCGTGTGCAGCACGCCTTTGGCGCACTGAAAAGGAACCCACGGCAACAAAAGTCTTGTCCTCAGGCAAAATTATGTAGAAAGAAATCCCCTTTGACAGATGCCAAATATTTATGCATGCACTCAAGGCCTGACGAAGCACGTTGGGTAATGCTGTTGGTCAGGCATCTGCCTATCAGATGTCATGTAGCGTATATGGAAATGTCCGAACGCAGTGACGACTATTTGAGAAACTGAAACTGAAACTGAAACTCACTCACACTCCACGGCTTGACCATCACGCTGCATCACACAGTCACCAAATCATTTCACCCAGCTCCACACTGCCGAGACTTCTTTATCAGCACCACGTATCTCTTCTCACTTATCTGGGGGCGGGGGGGGGGGGGTCTTCTACTAGCTACCCCCTACCCCTCCCAACACCACCCTTCCTTCCTGCTGTAGCATTGTCAGCTGTGGCAGTATTGGGTACGGAGTGTCTTCTACCAGCTACCCCCTTCCCCTCCCAACACCACCCTTCCTTCCTGCTGTAGCATTGTCAGCTGTGGCAGTATTGGGTACGGAGTGTCTTCTACCAGCTATCCCCTACCCATCCCAACACCACCCTTCCTTCCTGCTGTAGCATTGTCAGCTGTGGCAGTATTGGGTACGGAGTGTCTTCTACCAGCTACCCCCTACCCCTCCCAACACCACCCTTCCTTCCTGCTGTAGCATTGTCAGCTGTGGCAGTATTGGGTACGGAGTGTCTTCTACCAGCTACCCCCCTACCCCTCCCAACACCACCCTTCCTTCCTGCTGTAGCATTGTCAGCTGTGGCAGTATTGGGTACGGAGTGTCTTCTACCAGCTATCCCCTACCCATCCCAACACCACCCTTCCTTCCTGCTGTAGCATTGTCAGCTGTGGCAGTATTGGGTACGGAGTGTCTTCTACCAGCTATCCCCTACCCATCCCAACACCACCCTTCCTTCCTGCTGTAGCATTGTCAGCTGTGGCAGTATTGGGTACGGAGTG
>NC_134894.1:16582502-16585002 GCF_041734735.1 Babylonia areolata | reverse complement strand
CACCCCTCACCCTCATGCCTCACCCCCACTCATCACCCCCAAACCTCACCCCACCCCTCACCCTCATCCCTCACCCCCACTCATCACACCCAAACCTCACCCCACCCCTCACCCTCATCCCTCACCCCCACTCATCACCCCCAAACCTCACACCACCCCTCACCCTCATCCTTCACCCCCACTCATCACCCCCAAACCTCACCCCCACCCTCACCCTCATCCCTCACCCCCACTCATCACCCCCACTCATCACCCTCATCCCTCACCCTCATCCTTCACCCCCACTCATCACCCCCAAACCTCACCCCCACCCCTCACCCTCATCCCTCACCCCCACCGCGATATAGATCGTTGTGTTGGGTGCCATGTTATAAGCAGCTTCCTCTTCTTCTTCTTCTTCTTCTTCTGCGTTCGTGGGCTGTAACTCCCACGTTCGCTCGTATGAACACGAGTGGGCTTTTACGTGTATAACCGTTTTTACCCCACCATGTAGGCAGCCGTATTCTGCTTTCGGATGTGTGCATGCTGGGTATATTATTGTTTCCATAACCCACCGAACGCTGACATGGATTAGCTTGCGTATACACACGAAGGGGGTTCAGGCGCTAGCAGGTCTGCACATAATTGTGTTGACCTGAGAGATCGGAAAAATTACCACCCTTTACACACCAGACACCGTCACCGAGATTCGAACACGGGACCCTCAGATTGAAAGTCCAACGCTTTAACCACTCGGCTAGTGAGCCGGTCGCAAGCAGCAAGTTCATCCATCACACCAAGAGATTACCGAGTACTGGACATAGTACCTACCCGGCAATTGTGATGTGCGATCTTTCGTCAGGGTCTTCTGGGGGGTTCATATCAACACGGGAAAGCGTCTGTTGATCAAAGTTGTTCGGGTTTTTTTGTGTTTTTTGTGTTTTTGTTTTGTTTTGTTATTATCATAAATCAGGTGGCGGTGCTATCGTGTGTGCCCTGGAGATGCTGGCGGGCAATGTTTGTAGAAAACTTTTTTTTTTTTTACCTTTACGATTCAGTGTGTGTGTGTGTGTGTGTGTGTGTGTGTGTTGTGCTCTCTCTCTCTTTCTCTCTCTCTCTCTCTCTCTGTGTGGCTGTTTGTGGCTTAGTCTCTCTCTCTCTCTCTCTCTCTCTCTCTCTCTCTCTCTCTCTGTGTTTGTCTGTGTCAGAGTGTGTGCTGGGTGCAATATATATCGCACTGCTGCTGTTAGGTGTCAAGGTTGGAAGTGGCAACTTCATCCATCAGACCAAGGGGTTGTACAGAGCACCAGTACCGTACTGTGAGTTGTGGAGGTGCGGGGGGAGGGGTGAGACTTTGCGGGATGGGGTGGGGGGGGGTGAGACGGTGTTATGGGGGGAGGGGGGTAGAGGGAGGGGGTATTAGCACGCGAAAGCGATTGTTACTGTATGTGGTGGGGGTGGGGGATTTGTGTGTGCGTGTGAGTGTGTGTGTACATGTATGTGCTTGCGTGTTTCTGTATGTCTGTGTCTGTGTAGGAGGTGCCGTATAGGAGGCAATTTCATCCATCACAACATGGGGTTATATTGAGTGATGTAGCGTAGACTTGGTGAATGCGATTGTTCATCTTTTTTTAATTAATTAATTTATTTTATTTTTACTTCAGATAGTAGGCAGTCGGTGTGTGTGTGTGTGTGTGTGTGTGTGTGTGTGTGTGTGTGTGTGTGTGTTTGACATTGGAGTGCTGGTGGGTAATGATTGTGTGGTTTTCAGCTGTGATGCTGACTGGAGGGTGGGGGTGGGGGGAGGGTTTGAAGGGTCTGACGCAAGCATGGGGCTTGGGTTGTGGTTGCGGGGGCTGGGGGGAGGGGGGGGGTGTTATTGTTTTGAGGGGAAAATGTTGTTTTTAAGGCAGAAGAAGGTGCATGCGTGTGTATGTGTGCGTGTACATAGATATGCCAGTCACGTATTGTGTCATAGCCGACCAATTGATCATTCAGGAGGCGTCGTGACAGTTCTGTTTGGCGTTGGATTTCATAACCAGTGTTCACAAGAGATCTGGGTTCCAGGCCCTCGTTTCGGCATGGTGTTGTGGCATTGGCCTCCGGTTGTCCTCACGCCACCAAGGCATGAATGTCTTCTTGATCCCGGTGAGGGGAAGGTTCAAATGGCGGAGAGAGAGGACTGGGCCCCGCATTTCATTGCCGAGCCCTAGACACAATGGATATGACTTATTTCTCTTGCTAAGATAATAAAAATTATTCTGATTATGACTGCTTCGATAGCCGTAGAAGACTGTGAAACCTTTAGAACTAGTAAATATTAATGAGAACACAGGCGGATTCGTAGACTTCAAAGGTGTGCACGCAAAAATTCAACCAATCAAGTAAGCTGACAGGAAGATAGGTAGCCACCGGCCAAAGAACGAACAGAGAGACACTTTGCCTGTGACTTCAGAATGTCATGTGGTAAAGAAGTCTCTAAAACAGCCAACGCGGCAGATCACTTCATACCCGCCAGAGA
>NC_134894.1:16570002-16577502 GCF_041734735.1 Babylonia areolata | reverse complement strand
ACTTTTATTCAAATTAACTTTTAGATCAAGGAACAAAGCTGCCCGCTGCAAGCTATTCAATTGTGTTTACAATCCTACTATAGTTTCTGATAACAGTGCAACATCATCTGCTAGTAGCAAAATAAAAAGTTCAAAAGTTGTAAACAGAGCACCATATTTGCCATTTTCAATAACTTCAACTGCTAGTTCGTTTATAAAAAGAGAAAACAAAATTAGGCTGCACAGGTCACCCTGCTTTACACCATATGTACACTGAATATAATCAGTCAGTTTAAACCCACACCGTATTTTAACTTCAGCATTATTGTACATGCTTTTAAAACAGTTATATAACTTGCCTTTTATTCCTTTCTTGCTAATACTGCCCAAAGAATCTTCCTGTTGATAGAATCGAAAGCTTTCTCGAAATCAATAAAAGAACATTGTTTTTGTACCATAGCCAACAAGGTTAACATATGATCAATATTGAATAATTTCTTTTGAATCTGGCTTGATGTTCACCAGTTTTGTTAGTTTCTTCAGCCCACTCTTGTAAACGTTGGTTAATGACTGTTCGGTGCATATCTGTTATGCATGTGTGGGTGTATATGTGAATGTGTATCTTCATGTTTTACATCTATTTGCTTATATATCATTTATTCACCTCCTTTTTCTTTTTTTCCTCAAGGCCTGACTAAGCGCGTTGGGTTACGCTGCTGGTCAGGCATCTGCTTGGCAGATGTGGTGTAGCGTATATGGATTTGTCCGAACGCAGTGATGCCTCCTTGAGCTACTGAAACTGAAACTGAAACTAAATGACTGTACTGTAAATTTTACTGCTAATATCACTTAAAGTAATACCTCTGTAATTATTAGGGTGAAAGAATGAGAGAGAGAGAGAGAGAGAGAGAGAGAGAGAGAGATACAGACAGACAGACAGACAGACAGACAGACAGACAGACAGAACAGAAAAATAGAGAGAGACAGAGACAGAAGCAGACAGGGAAGCGGTAGAGACATGCTACTACTACTACTACTACTACGACCACCACCACCACCACCACCACCACCACCACTACTACTACTACTACTACTACTACTACTACTACTACTAATAATAATAATAATGGCGATAACGATGACGATGATGATGATGATGATGATGAAACCGATACGAAGAAGAAGAAGAAGAAGAAGAAGAAGAAGAAGAAGAAGAAGAAGAAGAAGAAGAAGAAGAAGAAGAAGAAGAAGAAGGAGGAGGAGGAGGAGGAGGAGGAGGAGGAGAACAACAGAGAGAAACGGACAACAAAACCCAAGAGACAACACAAACAACCCTTCTTTTAATTTGCCGCAGTCCAGCGTCAGCATGTGCATTCCCCAGATGAGCAAGGTTTCAGTGTCCAGTTTCAGTTTCAAGGAGGTTAAAAAGCGTGAGAACTGACCCATATACGCTATGCCACATCTGCTGAATAATGATAATATTTTTTTTTTTAATAATAAAAAAGGAGCAAATGCCTGGCCTTCGAATAAGCCCAACGCGCAGGTCAGAGCCTTGTGAGCTCAAGCATCCAATGCTACAAAGGGAGGCGACCTTTTTAACAGGACGGACACCGCAGTCTAAGATTGACGAAGGACTGTGTGCCTGGGTTCTGCCCTATAAAGCCACCACCCACACACCACACCCACCATCCAACGCATCTCCCCCCCACCCCCCAACCCCCCAGCCATCCCTTAATCTGCACTCACCAAGGCCTCACAAACCCTCACCCCCAACCCCCACATAATTATACCCCCACCCTTGACATTGATGGTTTAGAGTGAGCAGCCAAGAAGGAAAAGCAGCACGGGGGTGTGGGGGTGGGAGGATGGAGGGATGTAGGGGGAAAGGGGAGGGGGTGAGGATAGGGAAGAGAGGGAGGGACACAGAGGTCAGTCACACTGATGGAGTGCCTTGTTCGCAAGGTAATCAGCCTGGTGAGGGGGTGGGGTGGGGTGGGGGAGAGGTCAGCTGTGAATGGGGGCAGGGTGGTGGGGGCGGGAGGGAGAGGGGGGGGGGGGGGGGGGGGGGGGGGGCGGTGTGTCCCGGGTCACATTAGGCCAGTTCGATGAATGCTAAATGACGACCCTTGCACTTTTCCCTCCCTGGCTCTGCCTCTGTCTGTCTGGCTCTCTGTCTCTACGACTTTTTTTTTTTTAAATATATAAATTATTCCTGTCTCCTGTTCCTGTCTCTTTTTGTCTCTGTCTGTCTGTCTCCATCTTTGTCTGTCTGTCTGTCTCTCTCTCTCTCTCTTCTTCTTCTTCTTCTTCATTCTTTGTCCCTCTATGTGTCTTGAATTTGTCCTTCTTTAGAGAATGAGAGACAGACAGAGAAAGACAGACAGACAGACAGACAGACAGATGGAAGTCATAAAGAGTTTCAGTTTCATTTTCAAGGATGTGTCAAGGCGTAGGGACTGATGCATATACGCTACACCATATACCGAGCAAAGAACAACAAAACAAGCGAAAAAGAAAATAAGCAAAAAAAAGGGGGAGATAATCAGTAGACCAAATTAAACAAAGAATAAAAAAGTCAATCAATCAAGCAATAGATACAGACAAAACGAACAACAAAACAAACGAAAAAGAAAACTAAAAAGAAACATGTAAAATCAGTAGACGTAATCAATTGATCAAATAAATAAATGAAATAATAAATGAATAAATGAATGAATGAATAAATAATAGACAAATAAATAAATGAATAAATAAGTGAATAAATGAATGAATGATTTAATAAATAAATAAACAGTCTCAATCAGCCCCCAGCATCGATCGAACCAACGAGTCAAGGTCAGATTAGACACTGAAACCCTGGACGAATGAGATGCGCACGCCCCCACCCCCACACCACCCCCATCCCGAATCCCCCATACACACAACTCACACACCCACACCACACTCACACACACACACACACACACACACACACACACACACACCACACTCACACACACACACACACACACACACACACACACACACGCCCACCTCCCGCACCCACTCTTCCTTCCCTCCTTTCATTACTGACCTGTGACAATGAGACTTCGTGGGGTTACTTGCACTGTATCGTATCGTATCGTGTCGTATCGTATCGTATCGTGTCGTGTCGTGTCGTATCGTATCGTATCGTATCGCTTCGTATCGCATCGTATTGAATCGTACCGTATCACATCTTTTTTTTTCACAACATCTCTTTCGTGAAAATGAGGTATGCGACCAGAGGAGAGGGGTCGTCGCTCTTTTATGTCTGCGGGTGTATCATTTCTTTTACCATCTATTATTGTTTTCGTTCATCTTCATTTTGCCAGCTACAACTCTAGTGTTGCCGTAGGTTCTTACACCTGAGCTAACTAATTTGCGCGCTGCACAACACAGGACCTCAGTTTATCGTCTCATCCGAAGGACTAAGCTACCAAACCACCACTCAAGTTCTAGTAGATGGGGGGATGGAATAAACAAACAAACAAACAAACAAAAAATCCCGGTAGACAGGCTTGAAGGGAGGGCATTGGAGGGAGGTAGTGACGGTGGTGGTGGTGGTGGTGGTGGGCTGGGGAGAAACATTGTTGAAGTGCCCCCATCCCCCTCTCCCTCCCCCTCCTTCTCCCTACGCCCATTGGTCAGTTAACCAACCGGAAGGAGGTCAGTTCTGAATGGAGAACGGGTCACATCCGGTCACGGGAATGAAGTCCAATGCATGCTAAGATATCTCACGTGAGTCTGTCTGTCTGTCTGTCTGACGATCACCGATTCTGTTTGTCTTTGTCTAAGTAGACCCCCACCACCTCTCCCCCCTTGTCCCTCTCCTCTGTGCCTTCCCCACATCCCCCCTCCCCACCCACCACCAACCCCCACACAAACAAGAAAAGAGGCACTTACTAAATATATATATATATATATATATATATATATATACATATATATTCCTGTATATGTATGTACAATGACCCCCCCCATCCCCCCCCCCCCACACACACACACTCTCTCTCTCTCACTGTCTGTCTCTGTCTCTGTCTCTGTCTCTGTCTCTGTCTCTCTCTCTCTCTCTCTCTCTCAGCAAAAGTAATTCCACTGCCAAAGTCAAACGATATCACAGTTCTCAACAACTTAAGACCGATATCCCTACTATCAGTAGTGTCCAAGCCTCTCGAAAAGCACGTCCACAAGCACCTTATGAAACATATGGAGCCAAATAACCTTTTTCATCCCCTTCAGTCTGGCTTTCGCCGTTATCACCCCTGTCACACAGCCTTAACCCGGCTTTGTGATACGTGGTTATCGGATATCTACTGTCAACCAAAACAAGATCACTGGAACAGTTTTTATAGATTTAAAGAAGGCTTTCGATCTTGTGGATCACAGAATACTGATAAAAAAAACACACAAAAACTGACTGAGTATACTCAAAACCAGTCAACTGTTTCCTTTTCCCGGTCTTACCTGGAAAACAGAACACAGGGTGTTTACTTAGACGGCTTGTATTCTTCTGAAGGTCATGCAGATCGTGGTGTTCCGCAAGGCTCTATTCTTGTACCCCTTCTCTTTTGCATCTATATTAACGACTTGCCGATGCATGTATCACCCAGCAATGTCATCTGCGATCTGTTCTCTGATGACAGTTCCCTTCATTGTAGCGACACCGACATTGATCTTGTAGAATCATCTCTACAACAGGGAATAAATGCCATTTCAGACTGGTTTTATCAGAACCACATGGAACTTAACCCACACAAAACAAAAAGTATGGCATTGACATCCAGACAGAAACACCAACGTAAACCTCTCATTTTAAAGCTCGAGGTAAACAAGAACTCAACTGAACGAGTTTGTGAGCACCGCGTTCTTGGGGTAATTATTGATAAAGAACTGAACTGGCAAGCTCATATCAACGATGTATACAAACAATTAGCTCGCAACTTGTTCGTACTCAATAAACTTAGATACTACGTCGATGCTCCAACCAGAAAATTATTTTTCGGGGCACACTGTCTCTCTCATGTCAATTATGCATCTACAGTCTGGAGCAATGCCAGTCACAAACCAGCTAAAAAAAAAAGTTAACTCATTGCATAGACGAGCAGCTAAACTTATTTTACCAGACCACTCCCTATCAACAGATGAAAAATTAACAAAGTTGGAACTATTACCACTACACAAGCAATTCGACCATAATAAAATGGTCCTCATGTTCAAAGTACACAAAAATATGTCACCACCATACCTCAGTGACCTTGTTCAACGGGCATCAGAGCGTGACGATTCAGATAATTATATTCTGCCTCGAGTGCGCATCGATTTGTACAAATCTAGCTTTGCATTTTTTGGACCTTCTGTTTGGAACTTTCTTCCTTTGTTCATTAAGACGTGCGATTCATTACGTTCCTTCAAATCAAGCATACGAAAACTTCTGCTCCACGAACAATAGGCCCACAAAGCAATATATATATAATATATATATATTTTTTTTTTTTAACTAGCTAAAAAAAGACAGAAAATCATGTTTTTTTGTGAAGTTTGTATCTATACCTTTACGTACAGTCAATCTATTTTATTTCTACCTTTGTGCTTTAATGTTTTTACTTGTTCACCTGTTAATTGGATGTTACCTGTAACATCTGCATCAGCAAATTAATCACTTTTGTATATGGACAATGTTAAAGTTGTGTTTCTCTGTTCTCTTTATGTCCGCTATATGTTTCTCACTTCGGTCATGTCTCTGTGTGTGCATAAGTATATACATATGTATGTGTGTGTGTGTGTGTGTGTGTGTTGTGTGGAGAGAGCGTGTGCATGTGTATGGATATGAATGTGTGAATGCGTTCGTTTGATTACTTTTTACGATGTTAGTGATGATGCTGGTGATTATTATTCGTAGTAGTAGCAGTAGATGTAGCAGTGTTAACAACATTATTATTGGTGTGTCGTTATCGTTAATGTTGTTATTGTCATTGTTGTGACAAGGACAGATTGGAAGACTGGGCGATGCCTAAAATCTTTATCCTTGAGTAATAAAGTTTTTGAATCTCTCTCTCTCTCTCTCTCTCTCTCATTTACTCCCACTTTTTCCCAGTACATGCATGCACATTAACTCACTCAGTACGGCCAGTCCTCTCTTCTCCTCTACACAGACCCCTCGGATGTCCAGTGGGTGTCTCAATGACCCAACCTTTAGCTTCCGTCGTAAGAATTGTGGTATTCTTTGTCAACATTCACCTCTTCAGTATAATAGCCTTCCCCTTGCAATATTTTGATGATGGTAGTTGGGGTGAAACGCTGTTCACGTCGTCTCTTTCGCCGTTCGTATGGAGAGAGTTAAGATGTCAGTTTGAACAGCCATTCATCACAACCAGATCACAGCTTGTACTTGTCACGCCTTCAGTTCCCCCAAGTCAGTCTCTTCTGACCACATACTCCGGCTGCTTGCTCTGGGAAATGAAGTACTTGAAAAAATGATAGAAGTTGTGATTGTTCGTGAACATTTTTGTCACAACGGACTGTTTCGCATGAAATTCGGGCTGCTTCGATCCAGAAGGAGAGCTCTTTGCAACAGTGGAGCGCCACCCTTTTTCTTTCGTTTTTCTATCTTCAAGTGTATTTGTGTTGCGATCAAAATTGATTTCTCTACAGAGTTTTGCCGGGAACAATAACCCTTTTGTTGCTGTAGGTTTGTTAACGTGTGTGCTAAGTGCATACCGTACACAGGACCTGGGTTTATCGTCTCATTCGAATGACTCGCACTCAGACCACTCCTCAGCGACTGGTGGAGGGGTGGGGGTGTGGGTGGGGTGGGGGGTTATAAGAATCCCGGTACGTGTAGGGGACCCGAACCCGTGCACACCTGGACGCGTTACCGCTGGGCCACCACTTCACCAATGGTGACAGTGTAGTGATTACAATGATGATGATGATGATGATGATGATGATGATGATGATGGTGGTTGTGATGGTGATGATGATGATGGTGGTTGTGATGGTGATGATGGTGGTGACGATCAAGGTAATGATGATGATGATGATGATGGTGATGGTGATGGTGGTAATGATGATGGTGATGATGGTGATGATGATGGTGGTAATGATGGTGATGATGGTGGTAACGACGAAGGTGATGGTGATGATGATCATGGTGGTGGTGGTGGTGGTAATGATGATGATGATGATGTTGATGATCGTGATGGGCATGGTGATGGTGGTGGTGGTGGCGGTGTATAAACCACCCCCTTTCATGCCACACCTGTCAAACTAACGAACGTACACAGCACAGCAAAGCTGATGAGGCGTTGGAAACGGCAACACTGGGTTCCTTTCAGCCTTGTCTAGCTAGGATAACAGATAAAAAAGACGACTGCTGAAGAGAACTCCAGACTATCATCGCTTTTTTTTTTCTCCTTCCGGCATCTGCTTTCCACCCCCTAAGCAGCTGTTCCCACTTCTTTCGTCAGCCATCGTTCCCGGCGAAAAGTGGTGTCGAATTCG
>NC_134894.1:16547502-16565002 GCF_041734735.1 Babylonia areolata | reverse complement strand
CTGCCCAGTAGATGTGTTGTGGCGAATATGGATCTTTCCGAAAGCAGTGACGCCTCCTTGATAAACTGACACTGACACTAACCTGAGAGAGAGAGAGAGAGAGAGAGAGAGAGAGAGAGAGAGAGAGATTCAGTTTTCGTAGACTACTGACTTCTGACTAAATTGTTTACAATTATTTCCCTTTAACTCACTCGGGACGACAAGTTTTCTCCCTTGCTTTTCCCCACAGACGGCCCATTTGTAGGGGTTTGGAAAAAAAATACAAAAAATACAAAATACTGTGTAAGAAAATGAAACTTTCAGAACTGGTTTATTACGTATTGAGCTATTACATATTAAAAAAAAATCAAATTTCTCATCTTAGTTTTACAATTTTGCCATATGTAGAAAATACTGCCAATTTTTCACCCCGAATCACCATACCCATGCTCGCTTTCTGCATTAAATTCGCTTTCTTCTTCGTCATCATCCATCTCTTCAATGTCCGACCCTTCAGTTTGTAGCATTTCAAGTACTTCGGCAACCCTAAAACATCGCTGTCACTGCCTTGTTCGCTTCACAACATTCTGAGAAGAGGCCGCTTTGCTAACAGGCTGGCACGCGAGCAGACGACCGGTCAGTGACTTTGCCAGCGTGTGTGCGAGACAGGCCACACATCCCAGGCTGACCAATCATACCATTCGATTGTGGAGTGACCCAGAATAGCGCACTCTGCTTGGCTAATCACAAAATCACGTGTACAGCGCATGATGGAATTTTACTTTCGGAGAATGCTATTCCATTCCTTCGTCCGAAACCGAATACGTTTTGTGCTCACGCATTCCTTCGTCCGGAAAGAGTTAAGTCTTCGATAGAGACACCTCTCTGCAGATGCATATATATACTTACAAATAGACAGATAAAGAGACAAATAGCTATTGAAAGAAGACAAAAAGAAAATCTATAACATTTCGAATTCAAATTTTAAAAAGAAGCTCAATCTTTCATTGTAGGTGATTTACATAACACATCGATGATTTAAATGCAAATTTCGTGGGAGTTTTTACACACACTTTCTCCTTAAATGCAATAGTCGTTTTTATCTATCTCTACTTTTTTTCTTTCTTCTTATTTGCAGTTTTTTTTTCTTCTATTCAGTTTGCTCTTTGAAGACTCATGTCATTTGTTTCCGGGGTGTATATTTTTTATAGGAAATAAAATCGGTGACGACATGCCTGACAAATTAGATGTAAATGCGTTTATTTTGCATTGTAAATGTTTCAAATCCGGGGCTGAATGGATGGTAAAAAAAAATATTCAAAACCATAACAGAGTATGTTCTTGTTTGTTTTGTCGTTTTTCGATTTGAATTTTTTTTGTCATCTCCTTTGTGCTCTCTCTCTCTCTCTCTCTCTCTCTCTCTCTCTCTCTCTCTCTCTCTCTCTCTCTCTCTCTCTCTCTCTCTCTCTCTCTCTCTCTCTCTCTCTCTCTCTCTCTCCCTGTCTTTCTCTCTCATTCTCTCTCCCTCTGTCTCTCTCTCTCTCATTCTCTCTCTCCCTGTCTCTCTCTCTTACTCCCTCTGCTTGCCTTCTGCTTTCAGATGGGCCATTAGCAAATTGAGAGCTGTATGACGAATGGTTTTCACACAGCAATTAGAATTCATTTACAACCTTTATTATTATTATTATTATTATTATTATTATTATTATTATTATTACTAATACCTTTTTCTATATTATAATTATTTATTTATTTATTTATTTATTTATTCATTTATTTATGTAAGCTTATCTATTATTTATCCCCCCTTTTTTTTCTTTTTTTTTTTTCTCAAGGCCTGACTAAGCGCGTTGGGTTACGCTGCTGGTCAGGCATCTGCTTGGCAGATGTGGTGTAGCGTATATGGTTTTTGTCCGAACGCAGTGACGCCTCCTTGAGCTACTGAAACTTACAACCTAGTTCTTTGTGAAGGACTACGACTCTCAAACCAGAGGATAAAGATTGCACTAGCGTTTGGTGCAGCAGCCTCGAAGGCCAGTCGTCCTTTGGGAACCATTTATACATAGACTAGAAATGAGTGTGTGGAGGAGGGGGTAGAGGAGGTGCAGGGTAAGTTGTGGTGTATGTGTGTGTGGGAGGGGGGGGGGGGGGGGGGGGGGGTTGGAGCTCATGTCCGTTTATATGTATTTGACTGTGCTTTCATATCTGTGAAACTGCGTTTTTGGGGGGCATATCTGTTATGCATGTGTAGGTGTATGTGTGAATGTGTGTCTTCATGTTTTATATTTATTTGCTTATTTATCATCATTGTTGTCTTATTTATTTAATTATTTATTATTATTATTATTATTATTATTATTATTATTTTATCATTATTTTCATTACTACTACCTTTTTTTTTAATATCATAATTATTATTTATTTATTTATTTATGCAAGCTTATATATATATATATATTTTTTTTTTCTCAAGGCCTGACTAAGCGCGTTGGGTTACGCTGCTGGTCAGGCAACTGCTTGGCAGATGTGGTGTAGCGTATATGGATTTCTCCGAACGCAGTGACGCCTCCCTGAGCCACTGAAACTGAAACTGAACCATCCCAACGCCGGCTGCCCTAAAGCTTTCTTGGCCAACAGAGTGGGGATGTAACTTGGGACAAAAAACACTCTTTACTGATAGGAAAATTCCAGCCCTGAACAGTCGGGAAATCAGCTGTCTCTACTGTTTTGATGGTTATTGTCGAACACGAAAATCATACAGTCATATATATGTATCATATAAATATTTGATGCACTATATTATGTTGTTTCAGTCTTACCATACTATCATGATGTATGTCAGGTCAGGTCATTAGATTTGCTACTGGTAACCTGTAATCCAGTACAACCTGTTCAGGGTCGGGTTGCCGACGACTAAACCGGCACTTCCACCGCTCCCTTCTGGGACTGGTGAGGCGGGTGGCTAGACACCCTTATGGAGATCCATAAAAGGGCGTCGGCTCAGGAGAGCCACCGACGGCCATCTAGCTCCACTGTGCTGTGTGCATGCCACACGCAGTTGGCCTCCGGGGTGTGTCTACCCATGTATGCGAAGTCTGGATCCGGCAGAATCTGCGGAAGAAACCTATCGGTTCAACGGAGAGGAAGGCGATTACAGCAACGCACTGTGGAGTGCAGAGAGCAAGATGAGACACCGAAAGGATATCTTGGTCATCCACTGCATCCGTGCTCATCCTCCAGTCGTCTCGACTTAGTCTTGCCACTGGAAATTGGTGGACCCGGACGAGAGAGTGAGGTCGACGTTGCGCAACTCCTCTTCACTTTAAACAAACTCATCGCGCAAGTCATCAGTCATCCAAAATGACCTTTCATCCTTCATCATTTCATCACCCCCAAGTCCTGTGGCGACAGGCGAGCGACGAAACGATAGGTGTGGGTACACTGGCAGTCGCAGCCGCAGACCTGCACGCAGGCGGCTCAGGCCATAGGGTCGTTCTTCGTCGACAGGAGCAGCGATGGAGCTCGGCAGCCGTCTGAGCGTCTGAGCAGCCCTCTTTAGGAATGCACTGCTCACCTCCCTGGCATGAGGAAGGGGCTAGAAAAGGTGCCCTAAAAATTGCCTGCTCCATATCATCCTGGCCAGCATACCGCGGCTGGCGGGGACCCTACATCAGCGGTCGAAACAAAGAGAAAGAAAAGAAAAAAAAACAAGGATCGTTCCTCTCACCATTGGTGCTTGGAACATAAGGACTCTCCTGGACAGAGATAACGCGGACAGACCCCAAAGGAGAACAGCACTAGTTGCATCCGAACTCGCCAGATACAACATCGACATCGCAGCCTTGAGTGAGACTCGGCTTGCAGGCGAAGGCGAGCTCTGTGAACGGGGATCTGGTTACACCTTCTTCTGGAGTGGACGAGGAAGCGAAGAGCGACGTGAGGCTGGCGTTGGTTTTGCAGTAAAAACAGCACTTGTCAGCAAGCTAGCTGGAATCCCAAAGGGAGTCAACGATAGGCTTATGACCATGAAACTCCCACTGGCATCTGGCCAGAAGCACCTCACCATTGTCAGGGCCTACGCCCCAACCATGACCAAACCGGATGAAGTGAAGGCGAAGTTCTACGAGGACCTTCACTCTGTCATTGCTGCCATCCCTAAAGCAGACAAGCTCATCATTCTTGGGGACTTCATTGCTAGAGTTGGCTCTGACTACATCTCCTGGGATGGAGTGATTGGAAAGCACGGTGTGGGCCACTGCAACCCAAATGGATTGCTTTTGCTTCAGACCTGTGCAGAGCACGAACTGCTGATAACCAACACAGTTTTCTGCCTCCCTACCCGTAACAGGACGTCATGGATGCACCCTCGCTCAAAGCATTGGCATCTCATCGATTATGTCATCGTCAGGAAAAGGGATAGGCAAGATGTACGTGTAACAAAGACCATGTGCGGCGCTGAGTGTTGGACAGACCATCGCCTTGTAGTCTCGAAGCTGAATATTCGAATCCAACCCAAGAGACGCCCCCAAGGCCAGAAGGCTCCAAAACGGCTCAACATCGCTAAGCTGAAAAGCATCACCATCAAACAGTCCTTTGTGGAGCTGCTGGAAGATCGTCTGGAATCCGCCTCTCTGGACAACCAGAATGTGGAGTCTGACTGGAGGACCCTGCGTGAGCTGATCTATAGTACAGCTTCAGAGACCCTGGGACCCATGACCAGAAAGCACAAAGACTGGTTTGATGAAAACTGTGATGAAATCAAGCAGCTTCTGGATGAGAAACGCCGTCTGCATCAAGCCCACCTGAGCAACCCAAAGTCCACATCAAAAAAGGATGCATACAATGCCATCCGCAGGACTGTTCAGCAAAAGTTACGCCAGATGCAGGATAAGTGGCTGAGTGACAAAGCTGATGAGATCCAGGGATATGCTGACAGGCACGATATGAAGAGGTTCTATGATGCCTTAAAAGAAGTCTACGGCCCCACATCCTCAGGATCATCCCCCCTCCTCAGTGCAGATGGGAATACCTTGATCACCGAGAAGGAGAACATTCTCGAACGATGGGCTGAGCACTTCAACAGTGTCTTAAATCGCCCTTCCTCCATAAATGATGAAGCCATAGACCGTCTCCCACAAGTCCCCACCAACGAAGCACTGGACGATCCGCCAACACTTCTTGAGACCCAGAAAGCAATCCGTCTGCTATCCAGTGGCAAAGCACCTGGCTCAGACTCCATACCAGCAGAGGTCTACAAGGATGGAGGCACTGTGCTGACTGAGAAGCTTCATCAGCTGTACTCACTCATGTGGAAAGAAGAGACGATCCCCCAGGATTTCAAAGATGCATCTATCATTCACTTGTACAAGCGAAAGGGGAACCGGCAAGCCTGTGATAACCATCGGGGCATTTCCTTGCTCTCCATCGCAGGCAAGATACTTGCCCGGATCCTACTTAACCGCCTCACAGCACACCTTGACCAAGGTCATTTGCCTGAGAGCCAATGTGGATTCCGGAAAGAGCGTGGAACCACTGACATGGTGTTTGCTGCAAGGCAGCTGCAAGAGAAATGTCAGGAGCAAAATGCTGATCTGTTCTCCACCTATGTCGACCTCACTAAGGCCTTCGACACCGTGAGTAGAGAGGGACTGTGGAAGATCATGGCCAAGTACGGATGCCCTCGGAAATTTATTTCCTTGGTCAGCCAATTCCATGAAGGCATGCAGGCTCGAGTCCAGGACAATGGTGAAACATCTGCTCCTTTTGCTGTCACAAATGGTGTCAAGCAAGGCTGCGTCCTGGCTCCAACGCTGTTCAGCCTCATGTTCTCTGCAATGCTTACTGATGCCTTCAGAGATGGCGATGTTGGAATCGGCCTAAAGTACCGAACAGATGGCAAGCTGTTTAACCTCAGAAGGCTTCAAGCAAAAACGAAGGTCATGACAGACATCATCAGAGACTTTTTGTTTGCTGATGATTGTGCCCTCAACGCTGGATCTGAAGCTGACATGCAACTCAGCGTCGACAAGTTTGCCACTGCCAGCAGGTACTTCGGCCTTACCATCAGCACGAGGAAAACTGAAGTTCTCCATCAGCCAGCCCCAGGGAAACCCTATGTTGAGCCCAACATCACAGTCAACGGTCAGAGACTCAGTGCGGTGGAGCGGTTCACATACCTTGGCAGCACACTGACACGAAATGCGACCATCGACGATGAAGTGAACGTCAGGATTGCAAGAGCAAGCGCAACTTTTGGTAGACTCAATGCAAATGTCTGGAACAGAAGAGGCATTAGTCTTGAGACCAAGCTAAAGGTCTACAGAGCAGTAGTTCTCCCCACACTACTGTACGCCTGCGAAACTTGGACAGTGTACCAACGACATGCCAAGAAGCTGAACCACTTCCACACAACATGCCTCAGGAAGCTACTGAACATCAAGTGGCAAGACAAGACCCCAGACACAGAGGTGCTCGCAAAAGCCACCCTTCCCAGCATCTTCACCATCCTGATGCAGTCCCAGCTTCGCTGGGCTGGACACGTGGCGCGCATGCCAGACCATCGGCTGCCCAAAAGGCTCTTCTATGGCGAGCTGCAACAAGGGAAGAGATCACACGGAGGTCAGAAGAAGCGCTTCAGAGATACTCTGAAAGTCTCTCTGAAAGCGTTTGATATCAACCCTGACTCCTGGGAGGAATCTGCAGTGGACCGTGACAAATGGCGCGCTGCTGTGCACAAAAGGCGCCAGGTTGTGCGAGGCCAACAGGACTGCTGCAGCTGTTGAGAAGAGGCAGGCCAGAAAGTCACGGGCAAACAAGCTCCCTGACAATGATATGCCTGTCCTTGTCTGCCCCAACTGTCAGCGAACATTTCGTGCGCAGATTGGACTATTCAGCCATCTGCGCACTCACAGATAGATTCATGAGCATCCTTCCCCCCACCACACCACCACCCTCCCCCCATCCCCCATCTGGATGACAACGATGGTCATCATCGATCTCGATGGACACACCACCACTATCATGATATTAGTGGTGTGGTTTGTTGTTTTGTTGTTGTTGTTTTTCTCAAATATCTTTTATCATATTTTAGGGAGTCGTATTTTATTTCTCTTTAAAATGTAATTTTCAGGCCTGGATTTGAAATAAAATGAGCGCGCGCGCGCGCGCGCGTGTGTGTGTGTGTGTGTGTGTGTGTGTGTGTGTGTATGTGTGTGTGATTCGGCATATTTTGTGCTTTTTTGATTGTGTGTGTGTGTGTGTGTGTGTGTGTGTGTGTGTGTGTGTGTGTGTGTGTGTGTGTGTTTGTTTGTTTTTCCTACTTCCCTTGTTTGATATCATACACTGCTGTTTGTATTGTTCCATGTGAAGCGCTTGGAGCCCATTATATGGGGAGTT
This sequence comes from Babylonia areolata, assembly GCF_041734735.1. Taxonomy (NCBI): domain Eukaryota; kingdom Metazoa; phylum Mollusca; class Gastropoda; order Neogastropoda; family Buccinidae; genus Babylonia; species Babylonia areolata. The sequence continues at coordinate 16,557,628 of NC_134894.1, read as the reverse complement.
TGCGCCATATATCATCCTCATACTCATTCACATTATTATTATTATTATTGTTATTGTTATTATTATCATCATCATCATCATCATGATTATCATTATTATCATTATTATTATTATTATTATTATTATTATTAATATTATTATTGTTGTTGTTGTTATTATTATTATTATTATTATTATTATTATTGTTTTTGTTGTTGTTGTTGTTGTTGTTGTTATTAGTAGTAGTAGTAGTAGTAATAGTATTATTATTATTATTAGTAATAGTATTATTATTATTATTATTATTATTATTATTATTATTATTGTTGTTGTTGTTGTTGTTGTTGTTGTTGTTGTTGTTATTTTAAATTATTATTTCTATTATTGTTGTTGTTGGTGGTGATGGTGGTGTTGTTGTTGTTGTTGTCGTCGTCGTCGTTGTCGTCGTCATCATCATCATCAGTCAAAGCTAATTATGCTTTTTCAGTCCCTTCACTCCTTGTTCGCTTGCCACCCTCCTTCTTTCTCTCTCTCTCTCTCTCTCTCTCTCTCTCTCTCCCTCTCTATATTTCCGTCCCTCCCTCTCCCTCCCGTCCTCTTTCTCATGCTGTCATCGTCTCCGTTTCATCATCTTTTCTTCTTTTTTTTTTTACCTCAGCCAGGGTCTAATCAGCTGAGAATCGAAACAGGAACATATCCCCCATGATCGTTTTATGCCAAACTAGTGGCCGAGATTAGATTCCTGTTTTGTTGTTGTTGTTTTTTTTACCTCCCTCTTAACACCTCTCGCCTTTCCTGTCAGGATTAATGTCCTTTTGCGAATAGGACAAAAGAAATACAATACAATACAACACAATACAATACAACAAAACAAAACAAAACAAAGCAAAACAAAACAAACAAAACTCGAATCCTCTTCACTCAACAACGGAGAGTGCTTTTTTTGGGGGGGGGGGGGGGGGGGGGGGGGTCTTTCCACGGGTTCCATGGCACCAGCAAGGCCCGATCGCTCCATCTGCTGCCAAAAGACCTGCAGAGGCGGCCATCCTTCCACTTCAGAAAAAGTGCCATCAAAAGGCAATTCATTATTTCGCCCCGCCTGAAAGGTTCGGGTCGACTTCCGAAAGAGAGAGAGCGAGGAGGAAGAGGAGGAAGAGGAAGAGAAGGGGGAGGAAGGAGAAGTGGGAGGGAGGACACAACGAGAAAAATCAAACTCCCACTCCCCCTCCCTCCCTCCCCCACTTCCCCTAACAAAAACTTACACGTAAAAGCGCTAAACGGACGAGCGAGAAATCTTGGAAATTGACGAAGGAAAAAAAAAAAAAAAAAAGAAGAAAAGTTTTACGGGTAGGCGGATGACGCACGCGCGCGTGTGTGTAACAGACACACGCATGCAGGCATTCACATGCACGCGCGCGCACGAGCACACCCCATCACCTCTCACATGCCGCTGAGAAAGATTGGGGGAGGCATAGAGAGAGATGGACTGAAAAAAAATAGTGTGACAGACAGACAGGGAAACATTGTCAGGGAAGGAAAACCCAACAACAATAGCAACGGCAGCAAAAAAAAATGCCATCGAAATTAGCAACCTTTGAGCAAGAGAGAAGGAGATAATTTATTGAGACTGAGATTGAGAGAGAGAGAGAGAGAGAGAGAGACAGAGAGACAGAGAGACAGAGAGAGACAGAGACAGAGAGAGAGACAGAGACAGACAGAGACAGACAGACAGACAGACAGAGGCACAGAGAGAGAGACAGAGACAGAGACAGATAGACAGGCAGACAGACAGACAGTCAGAGAGACAGAGACAGTGTAGAGACTGAGAGAAACAATATAAACCCAACAATATACACACGATAGTGAGATACTGAGATTGAGAGAGATATAGAGAAAGACAGACAGACAGACAGACAGACAGAGACAGATTAGGCAGACAGTAGAGAGAGATAAAGACAAAAAGACAGACAGGCAAACAGAGACAGAGAGATGAGACAGAGGCAGAGATACAAACAGACAGACGGAGGCAGAGGCAGAGAGAGAGAGAGAGACAGATAGACAGAGAGAGAGACAGAGACCGAGAGACAGAAATGATAATCAGACAGACAGAGACAGAGAAGAGACTGAGAGAAAGAATATAAATCCAACAATAACAGCAGCAGGAACATCGAAAACACCGAACCAAATCATGACTCTTTTGTCAGGTGACGAAGCGCGAAAAAAAAACAACAACATTAAAAGACCCAGACATTTTGGAAGCAAGTGGAAGATTTTTTTTTTTAGGACTGGACAATTTCCAGTTCACACTACCTGTGTCTGACCTGCATAGCAAGCAGATTGAGCAATGCGAAACGAACACTTCATTTCGACTGTGCACCGTCCGTGCAGTATGGATAACCCCTCCCCCCCCAGCCCTCCCCAGCCCCCCTCACCCCCCAACCCCACCTCTCCAGTACCCCCTCCGCAGCCCGCCCGTGCAATATGGATAACCCCTCCCCCAGCCTACCCCCCACCGGTCACCTCCCCCCACCCAGCCCACCAGTGCAATGTAAATAACCCCTCCCCCAGCCCCCCCCACCCCAGCCCTCCCCAGCCCCCTCCCCCCCCCCCCAACCCCACCTCTCCAGTACCCCTTCCGCAGCCCGCCCGTGCAATATGGATAACCCCTCCCCCAGCCTACCCCCCCACCGGTCACCTCCCCCTTACCCAGCCCACCCGTGCGATATGGATAACCCCTCCCCCAGCCCCCCCCCACCCCAGCCCTCCCCAGCCCCCTCCCCCCCCCCCCCCAACCCCACCTCTCCAGTACCCCTTCCGCAGCCCGCCCGTGCAATATGGATAACCCCTTCCCCAGCCCCCCCCCCCCCCCACACCCCACCCCTCCAGTACCCCCCTCCACAGCCCGCCCGTCCAATATGGATAACCCCTCCCCCAGCCTACCCCCCACCGGTCCCCTCCCCCTCCCCCAGTCCCCCCCCCCCCACCCCTCCAGTACACCCTCCACAGCCCGCCCGTGCAATATGGATAACCCCTCCCCCAGCCTACCCCCCCCCCCCCACCGGTCCCCTCCCCCTTACCCAGCCCACCCGTGCAATATGGATAACCCCTCCCCCAGCCCCCCCCCCCACCGGTCCCCTCCCCCCCACCCAGCCCACCCGTGCAATATGGATAACCCCTCCCCCAGCCCTCTCGCCCCCCCCCCCCCCCCCCCCCCCGAGTCCTCCCCCTCCAGCCCGCCCGTGCAATATGGATAACCCCTCCCCAAACCCCCAATTCCCCCAGTACCCCCTCCCCAGCCCGCCCGTGCAATATGAATAACCCCTCCCCCAACTCCCACCCCCACCCCACACCCCCTCCCCCGTCTCCCCCCCCAGCCCCGCCCGTGCAATATGGATAACCCCTCCCCAACCACCACCCCTTCCACCAGTACCCCCTCCCCAGCCCGCCCGTGCAATATGGATAACCCCTCCCCAACCACCCCCCCTTCCACCAGTACCCCCCCCCCCCCCCAGCCCCGCCCGTGCAATATGGATAACCCCTCCCCAACCACCACCCCTTCCACCAGTACCCCCTCCCCAGCCCGCCCGTGCAATATGGATAACCCCTCCCCAACCACCCCCCCTTCCACCAGTACCCCCCCCCCCCCCCAGCCCCGCCCGTGCAATATGGATAACCCCTCCCCAACCACCCCCCCTTCCACCAGTACCCCCCTCCCCAGCCCGCCCGTGCAATATGAATAACCCCTCCCCCAGCCCCCCCCCCCCCGCGCCCCCCCCCCGACCCCCTCCCCCGTCTTCCCCCCAGCCCCGCCCGTGAAATATGGATAAACTCTCCCCAACCACCCCTCCCCCCCCTTCCCCCAGTATCCCCTCCTCAGCCCGCCCGTGCAATATGAAAAACCCTTCCCCCAAACCCTCACCCCCACCCCCAGCGCCCCTCGCCACCTACTTTTTTTTTCTTTTCTTTTTTTTTTGTTCTACAGACTTCATCACAGAATGAACTAAAATAAAACAAAGGCCACTTCATGAAAACGGGTAGTACTTTTTTTCATAAAAATCGAGAGATGATTTGAATTATGACAAGCTGCATAATGGTCAACCGTTGACCTCTCACTGACCACACAAACGGCTGTTTTAGGTACACGTGCACCCGTAAACAGTTTGAAAAAAAAATGCGTTTGATGACAAAAAGAAAAGCTATGTTTTTGATTGAAATAGACAATTTATGAACGAAATCGATGTGGTTGGTTTTTTTTAATTGTATAAATAATAATGGAAGTACACACGCTAGAAAGCCTTTCTAATTACTTCGTGGTGCTTATGAAATTTGATAACACTTGGCCACATGCACCGAAAACTTTGTTTACAGGGAATTCAGCATCATTTCATCATGCCTCAATAAAAAGGAAACTGTATCAAAGTAAGTGGCTATAACTTTTTTGTGAATCTTGTACACAAACTTTTCAACTCTGGTGGGAATATCGAGCGCGCGAATACACACACACACACACACACACACACACACACACACACACACACACACACACACACACACAACAAACATACACAGGCTCACACATATACATAAACATACACACACACACACACACACACACACACACACACACACACACACACACACACACACACACCTTGCATGAATGTCTCACAAAGCGCCACATAAAGCATAACACAGAAAACACGTCCATACAAAACATTTGTGCAACTGCCACCGAACAAAGTTTGAATAACAATGCATCTCTCTCTCTCCCTCTTTCTTTCACTCTCTTACACACACACACACACACACACACACACACACACACACACACACACTCGCACGCACGCACACACACGCACACGCAAACACACACACACACACACACACACACACACACACACACACACACACACACACACACACACACACATACAGTCGCACGCACGCACACACACGCACACGCAAACACACACACACACACACACACACACACACACACACACACACACACACACACACACACACACACACACCTTGCACCTTGCATACATATCTGACAAGGCGCCACATAAAACACAACACAGAAAGAACGCGCATCCATTTGTGGAAGTGCCGTGGAACAACGGTTGAATAACAATGTATGGAACGGGAGGAAGACAGGCGTGTTTCTCTTAGCGTGTTTCTCTCTCTCTCTCTCTCTCTCTCTCTCTCTCTCTCTCTCTCTCCCCTCTCTCTCCCCCCCCCCTCTCTCTCCCCCTCTCAATCTCTCCCCTCTCTCTCTACCTCTCTCTTCTCCCTCTCTCTACCCACTCTCTCTATCCCTCCCTCTCTCTCCCTCTCTCTCTCTCTACTTCTCTCTTTCTCCCCTCTCCCCTCTCTCTCACGCCCCCCTTCGCTCTCTCTCCTTTCTCTCCCTCCCCCTCCCCCCATCTCTCCCTCTCTCTCTCTCACCCCCTCCCTCTCTCTACCCCCATCTCTCTATCCCCCTCTCTCTCCCTCTCTCTCCCCTCTCTCCACCTCTCTCACCCTCCCTCTCTCTCTCTCCCCTCCTCTCTCTCTCTCTCTCCCCCCTCTCTCTCTAGAGGGGAACACTGTATCCTTTCCTGTTCCTTTGCCTGCCTTTCTGTGTGCCTGTTTGCGTGCGTGCGTGCGTGCCTGCCTGCCTGCCAGTGTGTCTGCTTGTCTGTCTTCCTGTCTGCCTCTGTCTTCTAGACAGAGACGTGTGCATTGCATTGCATTGCATTGCATTGCATTGTATTGCATTGTATTGTATTGTATTGTATTGCGTTGCAACGTATCGTATTGGGCCGTATCGTTTCGTTTCGTATCGCGTTGCGTTGCATTGCGTTGCGTTGTATTGTGTAGTGTTACGTTTATGTTACAACCTGTGTCAAATTCGGGGGCTGCTCTCCCGGCAGAAATTTTTGCGCGTCGCCACAGCACAGCCCCACCTGAATTCTCTCTGTTCAGCCTATAGGTGTACTTGTTCCTATATCAAAAATGTTCTCTTCTTCTTTTTTCTTTTCTTTTTTCTTTTTTACAAGCTTTTGCAAAGGACAAACCTTTTGTTGCCATCGTTCTGTTACGTGCGCTAGGTGCATGCTGCACGCGGGGACTCGGTTTATCGTCCCATCCTAAGGACTAGCACCCAGACCGCCACTCAAAGTCTAGTGAAGAGGTTGGGGGGGGGGGGGGGGGCGCGGAGGGGGGGGGGGTGGGGTTGAAAATCCTAGTCCATATAATATATGGGATTCGAACCCGTGCACGTTCGTTTCCTGGTCGGTCGCGTTATCACTGGCCCACCGTGACGATGTTTACTTAACACACTGCTCACAACTTGATGACCCCCATCCACGATTTTTTTCCTTTAGCTAATCCAGTCGTCCTCTCTCGGTACTCGTGGAGGGGGAGAGATACAGGGAGGGGGAAAGAGAGAGACAGCGGGGGGAGGGGGGGGATGAGATGGAAGGAAAGAGAGAGAGGGGGGAAAGAGAAGGGGGAACAGAGTGAGAGAGGTGGGAGAGGGAGGGAGGGGGAAAGAGATGGAGGGAGGGAGAGAGAGAGAGAGGGAGTAGGTGAAACGGGGGTGGGGGGGGTAGTAAGGGAGAGAGTCAGACAGGTACGGGAAAGGAGGGAGAGAGAGGGAGGCTGTGAAAGAAGGGGGGAGTGGGAGAGACTGAAGGAAAGTGAGGAGGGAGAAAGAGTGGGAGGGAAAGAGAAAGAGAGAGGGAGAAGGGAAGAGGGAGAGAGAGGGGGAGAGAGGGGGAGGGAGAGAGTGGGAGGGAGGGAGACAGATGGAGGGAAAGAGAGAGAGGGGCGAAAGAGAAGGGGGAACAGAGTGAGAGAGGTGGGAGAGGGAGGGAGGGGGAAAGAGAGGGAGGGAGGGAGAGAGAGAGAAGAGGGAGAGAGAGAGAGAGGGAGTAGGTGAAACAGGGGTTGGTGGGGGGTTAGTAAGGGAGAGAGTCAGACAGGTACGGGAAAGGAGGGAGAGAGAGGGAGGGAGTAGGTGAAACAGGGGGGGGGGGTAGTAAGGGAGAGAGTCAGACAGGTACGGGAAAGGAGGGAGAGAGAGGGAGGGAGTAGGTGAAACAGGGGGTGGGGGGGGGTAGTAAGGGAGAGAGTCAGACAGGTACGGGAAAGGAGGGAGAGAGAGGGAGGGAGTAGGTGAAACAGGGGGGGGGGGGGTAGTAAGGGAGAGAGTCAGACAGGTACGGGAAAGGAGGGAGAGAGAGGGAGGGAGTAGGTGAAACAGGGGGGGGGGGGGGGGTAGTAAGGGAGAGAGTCAGACAGGTACGGGAAAGGAGGGAGAGAGAGGGAGGGAGTAGGTGAAACAGGGGGGGGGGGTAGTAAGGGAGAGAGTCAGACAGGTACGGGAAAGGAGGGAGAGAGAGAGAGGGAGTAGGTGAAACAGGGGGTGGGGGGGTAGTAAGGGAGAGAGTCAGACAGGTACGGGAAAGGAGGGAGGGAGAGAGAGAGAGGGGGGGAGGTTGTAAAAGAGGGAGGGAGCGGGAGAGACTGAAGGAAAGGGGGGAGGGAGAAAGAGTGGGAGGGAAAGAGAAAGAGAGAGGGAGAAGGGGAAGAGGGAGAGACAGGGAGAGAGAGGGGGAGGGAGAGAGTAGGAAGGAGAAAGACAGGGAGGGAGGGAGACAGAGAGGGCCGGAGGGAGAGATTGAGGGAGGGCGAGAGAGACAGAGAGGGTGGGAGAGACAGAGAAATAGGGAGAGAGACACACAGAGCGAGAGAGACAGGGACAGAGGTAGAGAGAGAGGGGGGTGGGGCAGAGGGAGGGATTGGGGAAGGGCGAGAGAGAGAGAGAGAGAGAGAGAGAGAGAGAGAGAGAGAGAGAGAGAGAGGGTGGGAGAGACAGAGAAATAGGAAGGGAGAGAGACACACACAGAGCGAGAGACAGACAGACAGACAGAGAGAGAGAGACAGAGACAGAGAGAAAGAGAACGAACGAATGTTTGTTCGTTCGTGTGTGAGAGAGAGAGAGAGAGAGAGAGAGAGAGAGAGAGAGAGAGAGAGAGAGAGAGAACGAACGTGAGAGACAGAGACAGACAAACAGACACAGAAAAGAAGAGAAAGCAGGGGCATTGACATAGACAGACCGACAAACAGATAGAGACAGATACACGAAAAAAACAACAAACAAACAAACAACAAATCATGGAATCATTCTGCAACGAAAACCTCACCACCTTCTTTCTGCCACAGTTACCAGCATCGTCTGGCAGCATCTTTCTGCCTGCAACAGTCCATAATATTATAAGAGTGATGAAATACCGACACTGCCCCTGTTCTGCTGACACCTGAAGATCCATCCTTCAGCCACAGATACCTTCATTACAGGACTTTCCAAGAGTACCGTCGGAGTTTCTGAGAGAGTTCCAGACTTGATATAATGTGGTGCTGAAAATTGGATAGCAACAGTGAAGAAACCAAGCGGTCAGATAATGACATACGACTGTCCGTCCGGTCCAGTGTACTCGACAGGCTGGATTCATCTCCGGCTGTCTCCTTGTCGCATCGTTATGAAAAAAATTGGATACATACACTCACCCAAGCACGTATTGCAGTCGCGCGAGTGTGCGTGTTCGTCTGCACACACACACACACACACACACACACACACACACACACACACACACACACACACACACAGCTACCATCTCTTCAATTGCCAGCCTCATTCCACATGAGACTGGCTACTGAAGTGGATGTCATCTTCTCCATCAACTCTGTACTGTGAAGAATCACTGGGATGCCGCAAAGAAGAACTGTTCACCATTTCCTCCGGGTCTTTCGATTGTGTGTCAAAGTTTGGGTAACTCCCCCCCCCCAAAAAAAAAATAAAATAAAATAAAATAAAAATAAAATAAAATAAAAAAATCTGTCAATTCTGCAATGTCGTCAGTCCATCGTTTTTTTTTCTTTCTTTTGTCTCCCCCCCCCCTGCCCCCTCCCCCCGTCTCCCTTCCTTTAAAGTTCCCTGGAGGATTGCTTTAGTAGTTACGAAGTGGACCAATTATTGTACATTCGACAGAAATGTTTTCTTTTTTTTTTCTTTTAGATTAGTTTGGTTTGACTGTATGCATAGATTGTTTCAAAATATTTTTCGCATGCATTATATATATATATATATATATATATATATATATATATATATATATATATATATATATATATATATATATATATATATATGTGTGTGTGTGTGTGTGTGTGTGTGTGTGTGTGTGTGTGTGTGTGTGTGTGTGTGTGTGAGATACGGATACGGATAATTTATGCAAGAAAGGCCATGGCCCCTATTAAAGGGGTAAGGCGAACATTGATGAATAAAAAAAAATATTGGTAAATAGTTTGAACAAACAAATCTTAAACACAGAATGCTATAAATAGCACAAAGATCACATTAAAGAGCATAATCATCATGAAGACTTTATATAAGTACAAAGCAAACTACCTTCCTCTGGAGTTTGATGCCATGAGAATAATAGGTTCGAATTAATTTTCTGGTGCATTCTTATACAGTGGGCATAACACGTCACTTTCTCAGTACTGTTGTGATGATATCGGTGGACAAAAATATCAGAGATTCAAAAATCTAAATCTTGTTACTATTTATTTGAAATGTCTGTCCAGTTTCATTCATTTGCATTGGGGAAAACAGTGGAAAATGTTAACATATCCATACATTACGAATCTCCAATTGATAATTCCATCCTTGCCAGCTTCAATCAGCCACTCATATACGAAAAATACATATCCTCTAAGCCCTGATTCAACAAAACATAACCAAATTCAAGTCTGTTACGTTTAACCATAAATTTTATTACTCGGTTTACTTTTCCCCAGGCGTCCAAGTCGAATAACATGTCATGATGCTTTCTTAAATATTCTGAACTGCTCATCTGCGTCAGTCCCAGCCCAGTTTCGTGAACACCTAACCATGGAATTCATGTACACCGGATATCTGTTAGCCTCGCCATATATCAGTGATTTGGTGTTTGCATGATACTCAATATATATACATATATATATATATATATATATATATATATATATATATATATATATATATATATATACTTTTATTTATATATATTTTTTATAGGGGAAATAGGTGGACCATCTCACAATGGACTGC
>NC_134894.1:16535002-16540002 GCF_041734735.1 Babylonia areolata | reverse complement strand
ATCAATGTCAACATAAACACTGTTTAAGTGAATGATGTACGAGTTTGGTGACATGAGCATTCCGGTGAGCTGCATGATGCATAAGGTCTGTTATCCATCTTCAGCTTCCAAGCACAATTGACAAAATCATGTTAGTGGCTCATTTTTTAGCCTATCATTTTTAATCATGTAAATTTATTGACTGCATCATAAAACATCCAGGAGACAAAATGATTCCAGCAGATCAGATTCACCCCCTAAGAAAAAAAACCCAAAAAAACCCCAACAACATTCCAATTCACAATAAATCAGTGTGTCGGACTGTTGCCAAGCATCCCGGATCCTCTCATATAGCAGAGCATCATTGTTTTTTCCCTTCCTTGTTTCAAGAAATGAATAAATGATTAGATTACAGGAAGAGGAAGTAGGTACGTATGAGTGGAAACAATTCATTGAATAAACAGTGATCCTGACAGGTTATTATCTATCTATCTATACATATATATATATATATATATATATATATATATATATATATATATACACACACATATGTGTGTGTGTGTGTGTGTGTGTGTGTGTGTGTGTGTGCGTGCGTGAGGGAAAGACGACAGACAGGCAGAGAGAGAGAGAGAGAGAGAGAGAGAAGGGGAATGGGCGTGGAACTGAGAGATTTTTCCCCCCTGAGACATTGAAATATCACTTCACCATTCACCTGAATGTTTTGCCTTGTTAATCTGGTGTTAAGTATGACTCACTTGGCTGCTCCATATCACCCTCTCACCCTCTCACCCAGCACAGCATTGTGAGTTTTGTTTTCTTTCTTTCTTTTGTTCTTCCTTTCTTCATTTCTTTCTGTCTTTCTTTTCTTTCTTTTTTTTCGTTCTTTCTTTTTACCTCCATTTTAGTTTCATTTTATTTTCTTCCTCCCCTTCACTTCTTCCTTTCTTTCTGTTTTATTTCTCTTTGTTACCTGGTTTGCATGTCTGTTCATCTGTCTCTCTACCTCTCCTATATAGATAGCTATTTATCTATATAGTTTGTTTCAAGGAGATATCAGGGCATGCAGACTAATGCATACACACTAATTTACATTGCTGAAGAAAAATATTTCAGTCCCATGAAAATTCCCTTAAAACAAATGAAGCAGATAACTTTTGTCTGAACAGAGAATGTCTACTCCACCCAATAGTGCCAAACTTCTGGCGACACACCCGTTCGTTATTCCAAATTGACGCCCAGAGGGAAACCAGCATTCTGTCAATGGCAGGGTCCACCAGAGCCTAGGATAGAAAGTGACGTATTTACACGGGATCGACTCAATCGATTTCTTCGTCTGGGATTAGTTGCCCGAGTCCATCAAAGGGGACGAGAAAAGAGTGGTGGGAGGGGGTATCGAATCAAGACCTTCCCCTGGAGAAGAACAAGGATTGGACGGGTGGGGGGGAGGAGGCAGGGGGCGTGGGGGTCAAAAGGAAGCCTTTCATTCCCTGGTCACCGACCAGCCAACTCCCACTCTGTTCACCGTAGGGACTCCCCTGATGGCGCACATGCAGAGAGTGGCAGTTACCACATGCTTCAAGCCCAGGTTCTGTCTCTGGAAGTGTCAATGCTGAAGCCAACCCGCTGCCTGCATGCTGGTGTCCGGTGTCCTTACTTACTTATGCCATCAATTTCCTGTTACTCTCTGGGATCTTTCTACAGCCTATGTCGAGACCCACGAAGCAGGACCTTTAGCTTTGGTTTAACCTGTGTCATCCTTTTTTAATGCTGTATATGTTTATTTGATTGGAATACCATACTGACAATGCAGATAACAACAATGATGCTGATGATGATGTGATATATATGCTGCTGCTGCTCCTGTTCCTGCTGCTGCTGCTCAGGATGATGATGATCATGATGATGTTGACGGTGGTTATAATGGCAGGCAGAAGATTAGACATCCAACTTTCTCACCAAGCATAACCGTTTATTTGTTCATAACAGGATGTGCAGTTTAATAAAGCTTACATGACTAATATAATGACCCACAAAACCCAATGGTCCAACTGTTCAATTCTTATGTATTTGTTAAATATCTTTGTCTCACAAACACATTGCTAAAGCTGAAAACTGTTCCTCATGTGGGTTTTCTCCACTTGCACTTTCACTTTTATATTACATACAGTTTAAACATTGACATTATTTGTATTTTCGAAAGATTTAACCATACCAAGACAGATGGTAAGACGCCCTATATAGTCACGACAGGGAGGACAGTCCAAGGAATTGGACAGTCAAATATGACAGCATTGTCTTCAGAGACACATCTCTTCTGAATCTATTTCTTCAATTCATTGCCTCATAGACAACAAAACGAAAAAGCAACTCGCACTCACATCACCAATGACCAGGAAAGAGCAAAAGAATAAACAGACCCATGATGGATTTTAACACAGCATATAGAATCTTTAGATTCCTTGGCAAACATTCTGGCAGTTGGATCATCTTCTTGTTGTTGCAATGACGATAACAGCAATAGCATCATCAGCAGTAACAGCACCAGCAGAAACAAAAGTAGCAGCAGAGAAAGAGAGCAAGCAGCTTGAAAACGAAAGTGAAGAAAACAATGAAAACAAAATACAACAGAACAAAACAAACACAAGAGTAAAAGGCAACAACCTGGAACTGTCTCAGGGGATTAGCACACATCACCAGTCGAACAGTGGACGGCACAAGAGCTAGACCCCCCACAACCCTGCAGCAGTCTGGCATCGGCGTTGACACCTCTGCGACAGCATGACGGCCTCGGGAGAAGGCCAACACAATGCTGGCGTCAGCATCCCCGTAATTGCCACTCACTGAATAAGACAAACAGACAGCAAGCTGAAGCGGTGGGCCATGAGCAGGAATGGGAAAGTTTCCCTTTGACCCCCTACGCACTCTTTCTCCTAGATTAAGGTTTTCTTTGGACCGTTCGCTCTCTGCTCATCCCTTTCTCTCCATCACTCGTCCATGGACTGGTGTGAACTAACCACTGCATGGTAAGGATCTCTCTGTCTGTCTGCCTGTCTGTCTCTATGCCATGTGTGTACATGCATGTGTGTCCATGCACGCATGTTGTCACACCGCAGCATTCACTCAAACTCACAGACAAGTAGACTCGACAAGATAAACAACATGACAACATAAAGACAATCCTTTCTGATTATCAATAAATCAAAGAAAAATAAGCAATTATATCCAGTTTCTCTTTAGGGAAACATCACATGAAAAGTCTAATCCAGTGAGTCAAAACCAATAGTCTCTATTCTCCCTCACACCTCCCCACCACAGTTTCCAAATCACAACACTAATACTTTCATTTCTTTCTTTTCACTACTGTGCTGTGACTTGGCACTTCCAACATCTTTTGGTGGGTGATACATCGGACAAACACCTTCGTCCAATAACAGGCGCTGAGGATCCTGAATTATCCTCAGAACCTAACATTATTTAAATAGAACAATTACGGAAAATAGTACTCACATGACTTACATCTTACGTCGTCTTTCTTGTTTTACTGAACCAGTGTTCAGAAACGTAAATGAAAAACACACACAAAAACCCCCACTGAAATTTATAAAATTTAGAAGAAATGATGTCAGCAAAGTTCTTATTACCAAACTCGAAATTACTGAACTCACCACTACTTCAAATCAGCTTCCTTGAAGCTCCGCAGTCCAAACATCGAGACTGAGATTCACATTCTCCCTGACACTATCAGAACCCAAGGTCTTTGTTTTAACTAGGTCACTCCTGTGACCAGTTCAGCTGTGCACCAAGAGGGGAGTGGCAAGAATTTTGGTGCACTTCGCAACAAAACAACCTGTGAACACATAGTCACCTCAGTGCCAAAAAACACATGCATCACGAGCCTTTCTTCATAAATCGAGTTCAAATGAATGCAGTCACACAGCCACACCATACAGGAAATCTTCCCTTTACAATAAGCACATTATGACAACCAAACTTGGTGTCATGACACCCCCCATCCCGGGGTATTTTTTTGGGGGGGAAACGTCATATCGCATGCACGCATGTGTGTATGTGTGTGTGTGTGTGTGTGTGTGTGTGTGTGTGTGTGTGTGTGTGTGTGTGTGTGTGTGTGTGTGTGTGTGTGAATGCATCAATTTTACCCCCAAAACCCTGCCAGACCTTGCTGTTGACAAACGCTGGTTTCCATCTGGGCGCCAGATTTGAGACAGACCGCCAGTGTATCACCAGAAGCCTGGCACTGACGGATGGCGCAGACAGTCTCTGTTTGGACGGCATCAGTCTCATTTGTTTCAAGAGAAGGTACAGATTCGTGCAATCTGAACGCCAGGCTGTCAGGTAATTGTTCGCTTGGCTGGAGGCTTTTGTCTTTGACAAAGGTTTCATGAGGACTGGTTGGTGCAAATCCGGATGCTTCCTTGAGAGTGATTGTTGGGCAGCTGTTGAGGTTTTAGACTCTCCTTGAGGAAAAGTATGTATCATTTGTCGTTCGTTTCCTTGATAACTACTGTCATTTTGGTTTGAAACTTAGTTTGTAAAATATTAGTACAACTTCGAATTTTCTGCGCCCAAATACATGTATTCATCCAAGTGTATATGCATGTTCGCATATATGTGCTGCTTATGGATGCACTTAAATTTTTTTTTTTTTAAATCATTCAGACGACTGTGTTTATCAAAATCAGGAGGTTGTGGCTGGAACTATTAGCCTGGCCAAACAGATTCCACCATTCCTGTTACAGTTTGCTTGTAAAAGGGTTTCTGGTACCTATAATAGAGACACCACACATTTGTGTGTGTGTGTGTGTGTGTGTGTGTGTGTGTGTGTGTGTGTGTACTTTACCAACACTCTCTATCTCTATGCTCACTACACCACCTTCTAACTGAACCCATGCCCAGGTACATCTACATACATCACTGAGTTACGCCCCCTCTGTGTGATGCAGTCAATGAGGCTTCCCTCCCGTCTCCAGAATGTCGTAATGAGCTTCACGGCGAGTTCA
>NC_134894.1:16527502-16530002 GCF_041734735.1 Babylonia areolata | reverse complement strand
GGAGTGAGAGAGAGAGTAAGGGGGGTAAGAGAGAGGGGGGTGGAGAGAGAGGAGGAGAGAGAGGGGGGGTATAGCAAATGAAAAGGCTTTTAGTGGGGGGGGGGGAGGGGAGAAACTATGCACATAAACACATAAACACAGAAAGAAAGTAGGAGAGACAGAGAAACAGACAGACAGACAGTCACGTAGACAGACAGATGGAGTTCACTTATTTGTTCAGATTTGCCGTATGTCGTCTCCTGCAAGGATGCATCCTGCTGTCTCCTCTGTCTTTCTCTGTCTGTCTTCCTTTCTCTTTCTTTCTCTCTCGTTTCTCTTTCTCCCCTTTTCGATACAGGCATCCATCCAAACATACATAATAATGCATAAATGTGTTCGTGAAAACAACCAATAAATACGCAGATGTACTTCGCAGATGTTGCTGCTACTTCTTCGAGACATACTTATATCAAAGCAAGAAATCATATATAATTGAAAACATCATCACGAATGAATTTCATTACATCTGTCCTACAAATAGACCATCATCAGACTTCGTCCGCGCAAAGTGTGGGAGAGACTGATTGATTGATTGATTAATTGATTGATATAACAGTTTACGTGTATGACCGTTTTTTCTTATTATTTACCCCGCCATGTAGGCAGCCATACTCCGTTTTCGGGGTGTGCGTGCTGGGTATTTTCTTGTTTTCATAACCCATCGAACGCTGACATGGATTACAGGATCTTTAAAGTGCGTATTTGATGTTCTGCGTGCATATACACACGAAAGGGGTTCAGACACTAGCAGGTCTGCACATATGTTGACCTGGGAGATCGGAAAAAATTTCCACCCTTTACCCACCAGGTGCCGTCACCAAGATTCGAACCCGGAACCTTTAGATTGAAAGTCCAACGCTTAAGCCATTCGGCTATTGCGCCCGTCAGACTGCCTTTCTCGAATTGGCCTGTGAAGCCTCAACTGACACTACGCCAGAGACATCACCCAAAGCACAGCTCCGTAGTCCCCCGAGACTGACGGATGCCTACTACTAATAAATCTAACAAACTTGGTTTTATCAATTAGGAGGCAGGGTTGTGGAACACTTACCGAAAAGTTACGAACAAGCCAGCACCTGCTGACCAAAAGAAAAAAGAAAAAAAAAGTCCGGACTTGCACCCTGCAATTCCCACAAGACCTTATTTGTCTCTCCAATACGTCTTTTTTTTTTTTAGAAAGACTGATGCGTCTCAGACAGTTTGACTGCCAACCTGAAGTTCATTTTGCACGAATCTGTACCTTCCCTTGAAACAGATGAGACTGATGCCGTCCAAACAGAGACTGTCTGCGCCATCCGTCAGTGCCAGGCTTCTGGTGATACACTGGCGGTCTGTCTCAAACCTGGTGCCCAGATGGAAACCAGCGTTTGTCAACAGCAAGGTCTGGCAGGGTTTGGGAACTGAAATAGCTGCATTCACACACACACACACACACACACACACACACACACACACACACACACACACACACACACACACACACACATGTGCACACACACACACACACACACACACACACACACACGCACTTGGCAATCAGAGAGAGAGAGAGAGAGAGAGAGAGAGATATCCTAACCTTCTGTGATAAGTTCTCGCCAGTCCATGGACGGGTGATAGAGAGAAATGGGTGAGCAGAGAGCGAACGGTCCAAAGAAAACCTTTATCTGGGAGAAGACGGAGTGGGTAGGGGGTCAAAGGGAAACTTTCCCCTTCCTGCTCATGGACCACGGCTTCAGCCTGCTGTCTGTTTGTCTTATTGACTCTCCCAAGAGCGCACGTGCAGAGAGTGAGTGGCAATTACAGGGCGGCTGACACCAGCATTGTGTTGGCCTTCTCCGGAGGCCGTCACGCTGTCGCAGAGGTGTCAACGCTGACGCCAGGCTGCTGCAGGGGTTTGGGGGGTCTGGCTCTTGTGTCGTCAACTGTTTGACTGGCGATGTGTGTTAATCCCCTGGGACAGTTCCCGACTGTTACAAGTCTGGGATTTATGGCTTTGTTCTTGTTTATCTCGTTTTTGTTTCATTTTGGTCAATTTGGTTTGTAGTTGTGTACTTTTTTCTTAGCGGAACACACTAAACAGTACTCTCAAGCACAGAAAATCATTAGTTACTCACACACAGCTTTCATGAACCTTCTGGTTATGTTCATCAGCATAGACTGGATCGGCTGGAGTTCAGTGCATGCTAAGATGAGCACGGTATATGACTGAAGGAAGAAAGAGCTGATGGCAAGCAGACTGTGTTCCTCTGTCCCTGTGGAGCATGGGCTTGGTGTCAGCAATGTGGATGGATTCCTTGAACCCCACCCCCAACCTCCTTAAGGAACCATCTGCTTTCTCAGACTATCTGTGATAAATCATCCTGAGATGACTGATGTATCGTAGTGGTCATGGGTGCTCCTGCTGGCGATGACTCCCTGTGGTGTTCTTTGATTTGCTTTCTTAGCTTTCTTTGTATTTTAT
>NC_134894.1:16500002-16520002 GCF_041734735.1 Babylonia areolata | reverse complement strand
GATGATGATAATGATTATGTATTTATATGGTAATAACGATAATAATAATAATAATAATAATAATAATAATAATAATAATAATAATAATAATAATAATAATGATAATGTATTTATATGGCGCACACTCACCAAGTAATGGGTTCTAAGCTAGCCTCACATGAGACAATACAGATAAAATTGTGCACTATACTACACGAATGCACACGAGGACATAGAAGTGGAAAAACAAGATCCATATACTCCAATACAATACTACAAATTGCAGATAGGAATAATCGCAGGAAAAAGGTACGAAACACACACACTTTCATACACACACACACACACACACACACACACACACACACACACACACACACAGGGAGAGAGAGAGAGAGAGAGAGAGAGAAAACACAAACACCGATCCACGAGCCCACACGCCACACTTAATCTCCAACGGAGGGGGGACACAAGGGGGGTGTAGAGGGTGGGAGGAGACAGAGACAAAGGACTATGCTTCGTCATATCCCAAGGCCATTTTCAACAGGTGGGTTTTAAATTTTCTCAGGAAAGCGGACAGAGTTGGTAAGTGCCGGAGTTCCAGAGGAAGACTATTCCAAACACAAGGTGCTTGATACTGAAAAGCCGTTTGACCAAATGTCTTTGTGTGCTGTGTGGAGGTCTAAAAACTTGATGACTTATTTCAATCAAAGCTTTTCATGCCAAACTCAACGTGTCCATGACAACAAAGCGCAATGCTCGTTGTCACCCAGTCATCCAGCGTTCGTATTCTTTGAGTAAAGAGAGAGAGACACAGAGAGAGAGACAGAGACAGACAGAGACAGAGACAGAGAGACAGAGAGAGACACAGACAGAGAGACACAGACAGAGGGAGAGAGAGTTTTCCCTCTGATCATTTAGATGAATGGATGGCTGCTATACAATCGGGTGATTATTATTTGATCGATATGCAGAAATACATAAGTAAACAAAGATACAAAGAGAAGGGGACTGGGGAGGTGTGGGGCCGGGGGGGCGGGGAGGGGGGGTTGGGGGGGGGGGGCAGAGAGCAAAGTCCAAATCGATCAAAGCCACGGGCAAAATCATTAATAAACTCTTAACCAGTGCAGTCACTTTTACCCGTTTAAATGAAACAATGACTCACCACTCCAAACCAAACGCTGCTTAGTGCTTTACATGGTTTTAATCTTCATACGGCCTTTGTCTGTAGATCTTCATTAGGTCCGTGATTCATGTTAGACCATATGAAGAACTTCTTATATCAGTTGAGAAAAGGAAACAAAGTTGGTATGCCCATGCAACAATGTTCAACGCCTTTGCTGAAACAATCCTCCAAGGAACTGTAAAGGGAGGGAAACTCGGGGGAAGGCAGAAGAAACGATGGACTGACAGCATTGCAGGATGGACAATGACATCGTCAGCACAGAGCCAGGCATTACACAAACTGACAGACCTGGAGGAATCTAGTGGACAGCTCTTCTGTCACAGAGTTAAACAAAAAAGAAACAGAAGAAGCCGTTGTTTCGTGAATGAACGGAAACTATTGTGCTTGTGTATTGCTTCGGGCCTTTTTGACTCACTTGTGTAAACAAAGTGAGTCTATGTTTTAACCCGGTGTTCGGTTGTCTGCCTGTGTGTGTGTGTGTGTGTGTGTGTGTGTGGTAAACTTTAACATTGACATTTTCTCTGCAAATACTTTGTCAGTTGACACCAAATTAGGCATAAAAATAGGAAAAACTCAGTTCTTTCCAGTCATCTTGTTTAAAACAATATTGCACCTCTGGGATAGGCACAAAAAAGAAAAAAAAAGCCTAATTATATGCTAACTGCATTTACTGTTATATTTATATTTTTGTATTCTCTAAACTTGGCACTTTGACCTCATATTCTGACACAACAACAAGAGCAGTCATTATTATCATTTTTTGTTCAAACGGGAACTTCTTTTGCTAAGCATGGAATTTTTATTTATTTTGCAAACGTTTTGGTGCAGATAGTAAAAAAGGGAAATTACTCTGCAAGTAATGCAAGGGGACTTAATTTATCACAAGTGGGTCTTGAAGGCCTTGCCTCTCTTGTTATTAATGCAGGAGTTTGAAATTAAGAAAAAGCCTTTTGTGCGCTTGGTCTTTCCCTCGCAAAAGAGAGATACTCAATGTTGACTTTCTGATGAAGCATGGGTCAGTGCAAGGTATTCCAAGTTACTTCTCCGTCCATAATCCTGTAATCCTCTTTGTTTCTCCTTCATAATGAACGGGATATTTGTTTTGCTCCTTCCTTCCTTCCTTCCTTCCTTCCTTCCTTCCACTGTCTCTAATAGCTTTCTATGAATCCAAGCTCTGTTTACAGTTGAGAACGTACTTTTTGACTGTGATTTGATGAAGCCTTACTTGCACGAAAGTGTGTCATCACAAATCAATGGGAAAGTTGACTTTTTAGCGTTCATTACAAGTTTTTTCTCTTGTTAGACTGACGACTTCTCTTTTACGACGTCCATTCATTAAATTTCTGTAATTGTACTTAATGTCCCGTCATACCTACTGGTGATTATAGACATTGTGTTCGAGTATTGATTTTTTTACATTTTAATGTTATTGTTTAAAAGATCGGGGAGGATGGTGAGGGAGGATGAATGGTGAGTTGGGGAAACCCAATAGATGGGGGGTAGAATCAAAGATGGATATTTGATGTAAATATCTTGCCAAAACGTTCCTGCAAGGCACCGTACAAGGAGGCAGAAGGAGAGGACGGCAGAAGAAGAGATGGGAAGACAACATCCAGGGGTGGACAGGCTTGACGCTCGGTGACGCCCTGAGGAAATCAGAAAACCGTGAAGAGTGGAGAGGGGTGGTGGCCAGGTCAGCAGCGGTGCCCCAACAGTCTGAACCCAGACTATGGGAGAGGTGAAGGTGAAGGTGATTTGACCCTTAAACAAAGTTCCTCCTCCTCCTTGGAGACTTTCACTCTCCCGCGTTGTCGGACTCAAGAGGCAGCCAAGGCGTTCCATAGTGGACCGTCCTCAGCCAGTAAAGGTATAGGGGAAAAAAATAAGTGAGAATATTCCAAATAATCTGAGCATTCATATACGAGTAGAACTCAATTACATTTTAATGGGTTGACATACAGACTGCAATTTACAACACACTATTTCCAACAGGAAGCTCAATCTGGGGCCTCGAAAATATCACGTTAAATGGTAAAAGTAAACACATTCCATTTTCACATTTTTCAGCATTGAAACTTAATGTGTTGGCTGTGTAATAAAAGATTTATCAACCACTAAAGAGGCGCACATTTCCTGCCCAAACGAGCTTGTAAGCAGATCGCGTGCTTTCAAATCCTGTCTGGAATGAACGATTCTAATCCTGCCATGGCGGAAATGGGGAATGATCAAAGGCTAAAATGTGTGCATGTGGAATGAACGCAAAGAAACCAAAACATTCATATGACATAATTCATCTTTCCAGTCATCTCACCTCGTTTTTTAGTTCTGAAATTGATTCGTTTATGAGATTTGGCTTGCCAACGCTTACTGGTCCCTTTTAGGTTTGAGAGTGATTGAAAAGCCATTTCATGTATAAAAGCAAATCTTACCCCCCATCCCCCACCCCCCAACAAAAAAAAAAAGATAAGAAATAAGAAATAAAAAATAAAAATAAAATTAAAAGTTGTGGTGTTTTTGTGTCGTTCTCTCCAAGGATAATCAAGTGTATTACGTTCGAACATCAATGAAATTATAAACATTTCTTTAACTAACACCTTTTCCACGTTCATCTTTGAGATAATTACTTCATTTCGATCAAAGCTAAAAACACATTTCTTTAATGTAGGCATTAACACGCGCGCACGCCTCTGTGTGTGTGTGTGTGTGTGCGTGTGTGCAGGCGTGCGTGCACACACGCAGGTATGTATTTACATATATGCACGTACGTGTGTGTGTGTGTGTGTGTGTGTGTGTGTGTGTGTGTGTGTGTGTGTGTGCGTGCGTGCGTGTACACACGTAGGTATGTATTTATGTGTGTGCATGTACGTGTGTGTGTGTGTGTGTGTGTGTGTGTGTGTGTGTGTGCGTGCGCGCGTTCGCCAAAATAATTTTATGTGTGTATGCGTATGTGTGGGTGTTCGCGCATGTGCATGTGTGCTACTACCACCACTACTGCTGTTACTGTTGCTGCTGCTGTTGCTGTTGTTGTCGCTGCTGCTGCTGCTATCACCGAAACAGTTTGACAAGACAGCTGGCTGGCAGGTTGGAGAGAACGAAAGCCCACATCAACAGTAATAAGATGACAGAAAGAGTTCCCACCCCCAAACCCCTTCACTGGATGTTAAATGGCGGTCTGGATGATAGCCTTTCGGATGAGATCAACAAGCGTGTATTTGAAGTCGGACATAGGCTGTCCCGGAACTCATTGTCACTTTTAATCAAGAAACTATGCTGGGACGTGGTTACTGTTTCCACTGCCCCATTCATTCCCCTACCACCCCCACCCCCAGCAAAACCAAAAAAAAAAAAGGGGGGGCGGGGGGGACAAAAAAAAGGCATAAGATCAGACCGTGGTTAAATCGCGTAATGTAATGATTCTTCACCACGAATATCATACCAAAACTATTACGATAACCCCGAATAAATATTAAGATAATGCACACAAGGAAATGTTAATAGTATATAGGCAATATATAAATGGAATCGGAAAATTGCATATCTATTTTCATAAGTTTGCGTGGTTCTTTGGTGTATTGCTGGTGGAGGTGTTTGGTTTGTCGTATTTCTTCCCGTTTTATAATGGCTTTTTATAATAAATACTTTGTTTGGAAATAAGGTTTTTAAAAATCTACTTCACTTTGTTCTGCCCCAGATTTAGCCGAATTTTCTACCACCACCCACCCACCAAATGGTTCAGAGACGACATCTTTCCTTAACTCAAAGGAATAAATAATTTTTAATTAATTAAAAAGGGGGTGTGGAGGTGGGGGGTGGGAAGTGGATGGATCGACTGTCCCACTTTTTTCCTGCCTGAACTTTGAACACAGCTGTCTGTCATCGAGCACACACGACCCCCCCTCTCCCCCCAACACACACACACACACACACACACACACACACACACAACCACCACCCCATCCCTCCCCCACACCCTCAGGCAGTCAGCTTCCCCCAGTCCACCACCCACTCCCCGATTTCCTTTTAACTCCCTCACGGCCCTCAGACAGAATCGCATCCTTACCTTTCTCCACCTCCATCACGGAATACACGTCATTCACGTTTACCATCACGTTTCGAGGCCATTGACTTAGGCCGTTCATCGCATTAAAAAAAAAAAAAAAGATCTGGGGTGTGAGAGTGAGCGATGTTCTTCTTTCAAGTGACACCAGAGTTTGAAATGTCACCCAAGTTCTCTGATCTTCATAAGTCACTGACTTCCTTTGATCATTGTTTTCTGGGGAATCTGTAGTGCATAATTGAACGTAACCCTGGTTTAAGTTATATGCTTCTGGTTACATTGGGTGTCATTCTATTTGTATTCATTTAGTTCGATACGAATAATAATAATAATAATAATAATAATAATGATGATGATGATGATGACGATTTGTAGTAGTTGGTAGCAGTGGTAGTGGCAATGGAAGTAGTATCATCATCATCATCATCACCATGGGAGTAGTAGTATCATCATCATCATCACCATCATCATTATTATTGTTATTAGAAGTTGTGGTAGTAGTAGTAGTAGTAGTAGTAGTAGTAATAGCAGTAGTAGTCGTAGAAATTTGTGCAGATTGCTCTGCACCCAGTTTCAGCTGAACCCTCCCCCACCACTCCACCACTCATTCCACCAGTGTGTTTGGAGACAGTATCTTAACCTAGATTGGATGGGGGAAGAAATTGTGATGAATCGACTGCCCCTCTATTTTCCTGTCCAAACTTTCAACACTGCTGTCTGTCATCGAGCTGACATGACTCCACCCCACCCCCCACACACACCCTACCACCACCCCATCCCTCACCCCCCCCACACACCCCCACACGTTCAGGCAGTCAGCTTTGACCCCCACTTCCTCTCCACCCTTCCCGATTTCCTTTTCACCCCCTCATGCCCCTCCTCAGACAGAATCACATCCTTTCCTTTCTCCACTTCCAACACGGAGTACACGTCACTGGCGATTTCCATTCACACTGCCAGGCCTCTTCACTATTCAGTTCGCAAACTCTGTGTGTGTGTGTGTGTGTGTGTGTGTGTGTGTGTGTGTGTGTGTGTGTGTGTGTGTGTGTGTGTGTGTGTGTGTGTGTGTGTGTGTGTGTGTGTGTGTGTGTGTGTGAGTGTGTGTGTGTGTGTGTGTGTGTGTGTGTGTGTGTGTGTGTGTGTGTGTGTGTGTGTGTGTGAGTGAGTGAGAGAGAGAGAGAGAGAGAGAGAGAGAGTGTGTGTGTGTGTGTGTGTGTGTGTGTGTGTGTGTGTGTGTGTGTTCATATCTGATATTCCCACTACCAGTAGTAGCAATTGCAGAAGTTGTTCCAGTATTAGCAGCAGCAACAGTATAGTGGAAGTAGAAGTTGTTGTTTTAGCAGCAGCAACAGTAGTAGTAGTAGTAGTAGTAGTAGTAACAGCAGCAGCAGTAAGAGTAGTAATAATAGTAGAAATAGTAGATGGAGGAGGAGGCAGAGAAGCAGCAGCAACAACACTAGTAGTAGTAGTAGTAGTAGCAGTGGTGAAAGATGTTTTGAGTACGAAACTGTCTCACACGTTCCTGAATTCCACAGGACCCTGGACATGGGTAAAACCATGTGCTTCCGCTAATTTTGGCCAACCAGGTACAATTGTGTTCTGTATATATTTTTTTTCTTTTTTTTGTCTTTCAATATCATTATTATGATTATTATAATCACTATTATTATTATTATCACTATCATCATCATCATTTCTTTATTTTATTCATTCATCATTGTAACGAGTGCATTGATACACAGTTGCAATACCTCCTTGGACAACGTGCGTTTTGCGAGTTCCTTGATTTGATGTCTTGCCATGTTCAGAAGCGTATGTTTCTGTCCGGTTCGTATTCAGCAAGCGATATTTTGATTGTCACTTCCATAATACTTTTTTTTAAATTTTTACCTACTTATTCATTTATTGAATTTGTTTCTCGTGATGGTTTAAACTATTCTTCAGACACACGCACACGAACACAAATAGAGAGACAGACAAACAGACAGACAGACAGACAGAGAAGAGAGAAACGGACAGGCAGACAGACATAGAGACAGACAAGCAGACGGACAGACAGACAGACAGAAAGACAAAGAGGCAGACAGACAAACAGACTTCTCAAACCAGAGACAACGTCATGAAGACAGACCACTTTTTGTCTACTGTATTAATTCTGTCTGGAACGTTGAGTAGGAGAGGGGGGGGGGGGGGGGGGGAGTCGCATATTCAGACCTTTTGCCTGCGGGTGGCGATGGTTCCACCAGAATGAATGGCATTATGGAAATCCTTGCAGAACTCCACCTCATCCCTCAGGGCATTCTGGCCCCTTGCTCGGAGAGGGGCCAGAAAAAAAAGAAGAAGATATATTTGTGTAGATTTTTCTAGTGATAAACTACTTGCACAGGCACGTTTTTCCTTCTCGGGGACTATGAGTGTTTAAAATAAAACGCCGTAACAGTAGCAATTTAATCACTGGGGAAGGCTTCATCGGTGTTGTTAACACTTGGATGTGGGTGGAGAAGTGTGTATGTCTGTATTTCTACACACATTTCTACACGCACACTGTATTTCTACAGTACACACACACACACACACACGCGCGCGCGCGAGCACACACACACACACGTCTATCTATCTATCTATCTATCTATCCATCTATCTATTATGTGTCACTTTAAACACAATAAGAGCAAAACGAAAAATGTAGGACTGTGCTCTCTCTCTTTCGCGCGCGCGCGCGCGTGTGTGTGTGTGTGTGTGTGTGTGTGTGAGAGAGAGAGAGAGAGAGAGAGAGAGAGAGAGAGTGCGCCTGTGGTTTTTTTGTTGTTTTTTGTTGTTGTTGTTGTTGTTTTTTGTTTGTTTTTTGTTTTGTTTTTTTGTTTGTTTGTTTTTTGTTTGTTTTTTTGCTTTACCGCGATACAATTGAAGAAAAAACAAAAGCAAAACATACATACAAACATTCGTACGTGTGTACGTACCTACCTGCCTACCTACCTACTTACTTACTTAGAAATATGTTAAAAAAGAAAAAAAAAAAAAAAAAAAAAGAATACTGGTTGACAGTGTCCGCTCTACTCTGAGACTCCCAGCTTTTTGACATGTAAAAATGATTTCGTCCACCAAAGATCAGCGATGACACCCCCCCCCCCCCCTCCCCGTCCCCCATCCCTCTCGCCCCTCCCCCCATCCATCCCCATCACCAAGCCCCCATCAAACATGCCTTTCGACATGGGGCGTTGCCTTTTGTGCCAACTCATGGCCAATCAGGTTACAGGGTTATGCCCCCGATGCTTTTCCTAATCCATATTGCCTGGCCCCGCACATTTGCCTTCCTCTCTCGCCCAGTGCAATGCGCCGTTTGATGCCTCCTGAAAGGAACCCGTGGACAAAAATCAAATATGTTTATTCGTTCACTTTTCTGTGCCTTTCACACGGTGTTGTCTTTGCAGGCACTGCGCACAAAAATGATATGACGTATCTTCTGAAAACAACGAGAGTTTCTTGGATGATCCATTCACAACATTTAGTTCTTGTGCAAATTCTTGTGCAATACGTGTGGATAATTTGCGTATTATTCAGTCAAATACCACGACATTATCAAACTCCTGGTGTGTGTGTGTGTGTGTGTGTGTGTGTGTGTGTGTGTGTGTGTGTGTGTGTGTGTGTGAAAAAGTTCTTTTATTCCGTTTACATACACGACCGATATAAATTGAAAATTTGCTGCTGTCGTCGGTTTTGTGAATAGTGTATGCTTGGCAGTGATTCAATAGTCTACCGAATTCTGACAAAGATTCCTGGATATTTAACCTGCATTGATTGATATTCTCCACGCGTATTCACAGGAAGTGTCTGGTCCAGAGAACCATTTGTTGACAATAGAGACTGTAATCCCCCCTCCCCCCCTATTCCCCCCTCCCACACACTCCTAACCTACGAAACTTTATCACCATTCGAATGGTTGGTTCAGGACCCTTTTCAGTATCCACTTGGCCACCACGTACACATTATCAGACAAATCAAACGAATTTATGAAGAAAAGAAAAGAGAGAAAATTTCAGATTCGTGTGTTCGGAACACGTTATGATCGAGATGTATCCGACAAATTATTTTGACAGGTTTGATGTTTTGTATAACATGACCAGTTTACTAACTTATTTTTTTTAATGATCATTGTAGAGTTTATTTATGACCACCAGCCCTCCATTCACAAAACATGTGTAAATAAAACTCGGTGAAATCTTGCGGATTTAGAATGGGAGGAAGAACAAGTTAGAACCAGCACGGGAGATTGAAAAGAAACCCCATAAACGAATGCTGGATTCTCTGAGGGTCGGTGAAAACCTTTTCGCATCAGTCATCGGCATCTTGGCAAGACTGAGGATGTGAGGAGCGCTTTGTGATGTCTAGACCATCGTCTGGACTGTCGTCTCTCAGCTTTGATTTGTGAATTGGATTCGGAAAGCCCAGCGGTGTAATCCCGAGGGAGTTGGAAAGTAAAAGTATGTAACTTTAAATGCTGTGCTTAAGTAGGTTTTACTGTCAGCCTTAGGAGGAGGAAAACGTTGGTTGAGTAGACTGAGGAAATCGCTGATTTTTTTGTTTGTTTGTTTTTTTGTTTTGTTTTTTTTTTTGTTATAGAGAGTCGTTGTTTCCTGACTTTTTTGGATTGTTTAGATTATATCTATCTATCTATCTATCTATCTATCTATCTATATATATATATATATATATATATATATATATATATATATATATCAGTAAGGAACATTCATACATCCACTTCCCTGTAAAATCAATACTTTTTGTATTTGTATGAGCTTTCAGTCGCTTCAAGTCTTTCTTAAGACGCCTGAAGATATAGACGTCTTCCATCCCGGGACAGGATTTCTGATCCTGTGTCATGAGAAGTCAGTGGGCTCCGTAGATGTGGGGTGGGTTAGTACGATGCCCTTTCTCTGTTCAGCACTGGTTTTCCTTGAATAATCTCGACCTTTCTTCCTTTTACCTCTTAGGCAAAGAATGTTATATAAAAACTTTACACGACCGCAAGCTACAACGTATGCAGTATATACATATATATATATATATATATATATATATATATATATATATATATATATATATATATATATATTGTACATAATTTCAGCAGTGCTCTTTGCATTGAGGCAATTGTGTCAAATGTTAAGGATGCTTCCGATGTTTGAAGAGAATCCTTACATGGAAAAGCTTGCAATGCATTGTATTGCGTTACTTTTTGTCAAAAAGATAAATTTTCTCTGTGTCAAAATTCAGGCTGCTCCTCCTGGGTAGAATGCATCGTCACAGTACACCGCCACCCATGTGTGTGTGTGTGTGTGTGTGTGCGCGTGCGTGCGTGTGACCTATAAAGAGTTGACGTATTCCATAGAATTGTGCCAGAGGAAAAGACTTATGGTACAGTGGGTTCTTTTTTTCTGGGACCTTGGTTTATCCAGACACTCTGTTTGATTTTCCTGTCAAGCTTGGGGAGAAGGGTCAGATTCGCTGTTCTGTTCAGTTTTGTTCCGTACAACTGAATGGCCTTGATTAAGACAAATATAAGGGGGGGCGGGGGGGGGGGTATTATTGTTTTAAGAGAATGAATGCAGGGAAAACGTTTCACTTTTACGAGAGAAACAGTTTAAAAAGATAAGTTAGAATAGGAAGCATTTCCATGCATCACGCTGTGGAGAAGGTTTGATGACAAGATCATGCGTTGTTTCCTGAAGTGCCAGGCTTTTTTGATGTACCCCTGTCCAGTCGTGCATTCCACATCACAATCCATTGCTCTCTTTTCTGTAATATCCAAAAGACTGCAATATAGACAAAATTGCGATGGAAATAAAAAGAAATTCGAATGATGCGGACTTCTTTTTACTTTGTGTGTGTGCGATTGTTATTTTGTGTTTTTTTTTGGGGGGTGGGATAAAAACAGACAGAGAACTCTTATTATCTCGCATGTTGTGTGGGTTAAGTGTTTCTTCCGTCTGTCTTGTGTCCCCTTTAGCTTGACACTTGAAAGCAACACAAACAGGACAAAAACAAAACAAAACAAAACGAAACGAAAAAAAAAAAAAATGGACGCAAGCACTTCATTCTTCAGATCAGTCAGTTTCTGAAACAAACAAAAAAAAACAAACGAACAAACACGTCTACCAATATTGGGAAGCTCTCTGTGATTGTCCCGGGAGACACGAGATGTGTAGCTTTGGCCTTTGTGGCCAGCTTCTGGCCAGCTGGGTTACAGGGTCGTGGCCTCAGCGCTTGATTCCCCAATCCATATTGCCTGGCCCGCCATTTTTCTCCCCTTCCTCTTTTCTTGCCACGGTGCAACGTGTCAAATGCCCCCCTCCCCGTGTGAAAGAACTGCCGGAGGCATTCCCACCAAGGAGTCGGTTTTCCGTGCATGAATCCATACATGTGTGTGTCTGTTGTGTGTGCGTGAGTGCAGGCCTCTGTGTGTGTGTGTGTGTGTGTGTGTGTGTGTGTGTGTGTGTGTGTGTGTGTGTGTGTGTGTGTGTGTGTGTGTGTCTGTGTCTGTCTGTCTGTCTGTCTGCGTGTCTGTGCTTGCCTCAGTGTGTCTGTGCCTGTGTGTGTGTGGGGGGGTGGGGGGGGGGGAAGAGGGGGTATGTGTGTGAGTGTGTGTGTGTGCGCGCGCGTGCGTGTGTGTGTGTGTGTGTGTGTGTGTGTGTGTGTGTGTGTGTGTGTGTTTGGGTGTAAACATCCGAACCAAACACGTTTTAACATGCAAGGCTAACAAGATAAAAATGTGGTCGGAAGCACGATGTGTGTGAGTAGCAAGTTTGGCGTTTGTTGTTAATTTTCTTAATGATTTGCATTAGGTTTTTAAAATTTATTTTTTATTTATTTTCTTTTATTTTTATTTTATTTTATTTTATTTTTTTTGTTGTCTTTTCTTGTGTGTTTGTTATTGACTGGCTCCACACATCCACACCGAAAAAATCTCAATTCATCAAGCACAAACTGCTTCGATTCCTGATGACAGAAAGCTGTTGCGGGCTTTCCAGGGAATACAAGTAAACAGGAAAAAACAAACAAACAAACAAACAAAACAATATATCGTGTGGTCCATGTGAGGTGTTAATATGGTTTCTGTTCGTGTCACTTGCTATTAGCAGAAGGGGGTGGGGGTGGGGGGTGGGGGAGTCTCGCGTGCGTTGTGAAGGAAGAGAGAGAGGGGGCGGGGAGAGAGAGATCATTGACCACTGAAATGTTTAGTGAGGATGTTTACACTGCAGAATTCTTGAGAGAGAGAGAGAGAGAGAGAGAGAGAGAGAGAGAGAGAGAGAGAGAGAGAGAGAGAGAGAGAGACGCAACAAATCTAAACGAATTCTAATTTCAAGAGTGAAGTGGAGTAAGCAAATCTGCTTTTTACCTTCAGCCCTCTGACAGGAAGAGAGGAGGGTGGTGGGATGGGGTCGTGGAGGCAGACAGAAACATAGAGAGAGACAGAGATAGAGAGAAAGGAAGACAGCGATAGAGACAGAGAAACACATACAGACACCAGAGACAGAGACACCAAGACGTAGAGAGACACAGATATCAAGGAAGAATTGAATAGTAAAGATAAAAAAAAAAATAAAAAAAACCGCAAGAGCGATATTTGTGAAGATACTGTGGAACTGATCTCGTTGTTTCTCGTGCATTCTCCTGTATGGAAGACACGCTTTTATCTATCAGTATGCCCCCCGACCTCTCCCATCCCGCACCCTTCCCCTCCTCGCCCCCCCCCCTCCACCCCCCCGCCCTCCCTCCCCTACACACACACTCCCTGTCCTGTTTTCTGAGCTGTCATGACAACGACTAAACCGGTTCGTTGCGAGTAACATGCACACAGACAGAGACACAGATAGACACAGACAGACAGACAGACAGGCACACACACACACACACACACACACACACACACACACACACACACACACACACATGCCCACAAACACACGCACGCATACACTCTCTCTCTCTCTCTCTCTCTCTCTCTCTCTCTCTCTCTCTCTCCCCTCTGTCACTGTCTCTATTGTCCCCTTTGTCCCTTTCTTCAAACATATCAAACAAACACACATCAGTGCACCACAGATTACATCAGTCCGACAAACAAGACATCTAATTGTTAGAGGACGAACAACAATTTATGTTACTGGTTTTTTGTTGTTGTTGTTGTTTATCACGCTTTCAAATATCAGGATTAATATAAGATTTTCCTTATTTGGTAGCTTGTTTATTATTGTTGTTGTGTTCTCTGTTTCCGTCTCTTTGTTTGTTATCTTGTGATGATCATGTGAATCTGGCGCTTGTGTGGTTTCTTTCAAGTAGGATTTTAGAATTTATGTAGACGATAAGCTAAAATAAATATTTCCTACTGTAAAAAAAAATAGGAGGGGGGGGGAATTGTGTGGCTCGGAGAAAAGAGAGAGAGAGAGAGAGAGAGAGAGAGAGAGAGAGAGATAGGGAGAGAAAGAGGGAAAGAGAGGGAGAGAGAGAAAGTGGGGGATGGAGAGAGAGAGAGAGTCCACCCTTCTTGTTCATCTCTTAGAACTGCTGTTTATTCAGCTTCTGTTTCGATTCAGATTCCTCTGCCAGAGGTGACGTATTCATTTCGTCTTCTCATTTTTTACTTCATTTTCATGTGAATATTTTTGCACAAACGTAGGATAGCTCCCTTCAGGCTTGATCGGCGAGTTTGATTCATGGGAAGGTCAGACATCTGCTGATGCTTTTTTTTTCTTCTTTTTTTTCGCAGCATATCAGAATCATAACCAGAATCAATTCTAATTGTCAGACCCTTACAAGGTTTATAAGATACGCATATACAGTCACAGATACCACATATAAAGATTAAAGTAACGATAAATATAATGGTGTGACGTATATGGATCAGCCACTTGTCATGCCCTGATACCTCCTTAAAACTGAAATTAAACTGATAATGTTTACGCTGTGTGTGTGTGTGTGTGTGTGTGTGTCCCCGCTCTCTTTACCTAAACCGGTATGGCAGGCCTGGAGGATTCATTCTGATCGGCATCTCAACTTCTGGCAGCTCTGCTGTTTTTGTTATACAGACTTCTCAAAAAGTTAAGGACCACTTTCATAAGACTATAAACGAAGAACTGTGGCAAAAAGGGAGATAGGAACCAGTGGAGAAACAAATCCTGCGACGAAAGTGGGGATGCATTGGCCATACCTTGAGGAAATCGCCATCCAGCACTACACGCCAGGCCCTGACCTGGAACCCCCCAGGGGAGAAAGAAGAGAGGACGGCCCAAGAACAGCTGGAGGCGGGACACTGGAGCAGAGAGTTAAAGAGGCTGGGATCTAGCTGGAGGGATGCAGAAAGGACAGCCTAGAGTCGAGTTCGGTGGAGAAACGTCGTTGATGGCCTGTGCTAGTAGTAAGTAGTAAATTCCTTTCAGCAGGAATATTTTCATAGAAGGTAAAAATAATCGAGTGATAGTTTAGATTATGCAGACTGTTTGTGCTACTATTTGTATTTGTATTTCTCATTATCACAACATATTTTTCTGTGTGAAACTCGGGCTGCTGTCCCCGGGGAGAGCACGTCGCTACACTACAGCGCCACCAATTTTTTGGGTATTTTTTCCTGCGTGCAGTTTTATTTGTTTTTCCTATCGAAGTGGATTTCTCTACAAAATTTTGCCAGGAGCAACCCTTTTGTTGCCGTGGGTTTTTTTACGTGCGCTAAGTGCATGCTGCACACAAGACCTCGGTTTATCATCATCCGAATAACTAGCGTCCAGACCATCACTCAAGGTCTAGTGGAGGGGGAGAAAATATCGGCGGCTGAGCCGTGATTCGAACCAGCGCGCTCAGATTCGCTCCCTCGAGGCCATCACTGCACATGGTCTACCACTGGTCTCTCACTGAACACACAAAGTGCTGTGTCAGTCAAGTACTATGTGTGTGTGTGTGTGTCCGTGGTAAACTTTAACATTGACATTTTCTCTGCAAATACTTTGTCAGTTGACACCAAATTAGACATAAAAATAGGAAAAATTCAGTTCTTTCCAGTCATCTTGTTTAAAACAATATTGCACCACTGGGATGGGCACAAAAAAAATAATGAAGCCTAATTATATGCAAACTGTATTTACTGTTATATTTATATTTTTTGTATTCCCTAAACTTGGCACTTTGATCTGATATTCTGACCCAACAACAAGAGGAGTCATTATTATCTTTTTTTTTTCAAACAGGAACTTCTTTTTGCTAAGCATGGAAGTTTTATTTATTTTGCAAACGTTATGGTGCAGATAGTAAAAAAAGGAAATTACTCTGTAATTATGCTAGGGGACTTAATTTGTTTTAAATTGATCTTTCTCACCTTAAACATTACATTTTGAAATTATACTCAATACATAAAAAGCTTGTGTGTTTTACTCTCAGTCACAAGTGAGTCTTGAAGGCCTTGCCTCTCTTGTTTTGTTTGTTTTTGACATCACAGTTTATTTATATGGTGTGTGTGTGTAAAAGATTTCATGTGTGTATCGTTTCAATGCACCTAGGTGGCACGTGAAATAAACTTCCTGCCTTCCCTTGCCATGGATTGTCATACCTTGCACAGCCCTCGCGTACGATGAAACAGCTTGAACAATACGTTTGAAAAATCGATTTTCCAGCCAAAGAAAAATGTCCGTGGCATAAAAGAAAAAAAAAAGATAGCTGCGATGTTTCATTGTGAAAGGGTAGAAATGCACGTGGAAAGAAAGTGAGATGCACATGCAAAGAAAGTGAGATGCACGTGCAAAACGTGTCTCGGGTTATGAGTGGTGCTCACTACATTGGCTGCACACACCGCTGCTGTCAGAAATTTCTCAAGACAAAGACCGAACAAGTTCCCAAGTGGACCTTAACTTTTAAGGAACCTTGTGTTTTACACGCTGTCTTACATGGGAAGGCGGATATATTATGATTTGGTTTGATCATCGTTTTCTCTATGAGTTAGTTTTTGTTTTGTTTTGTTTTGTTTTTTTGTTTTGTTGTGTGTGTGTTTGTTGTTTTTTTTTTTTTTTTGTTTGTTTTTTTTTGGGGGGGGGGTATGTTTTTTTCTTCTTGTTTGAGCAGGCAGGAACACACATTTTAAGGGATTTTGATAATTAATCAACCCTGAAATTGTGTTTCGATTGCCCTTGTCAGAATGCTATCATGGGGTCATTCCAGAAAACAAACACATGAATAAGCAAGCAAGCAAGAGAACTCGCAGTTTGTGCGCATCTTGTGGAAATGGTGTTTTATTACATGGCTCTTGTACAGAAACACACTGTTTTGTTTTTAACCGATTAATATCAAATTGTGTTTCGCTTTCTATTGAAAGAATGCTATTACGTGCCACAGAGAGACAGACACAGACAGACAGACAGACAGAGACAGACAGACAGGCAGACAGACAGAGAAAAATCAACGCTATTCGCGAGAATCTTGTGGAAATATTTGTATGGCTTCCATTCAAATTAAAGACTTTACATTGCAAATGAACTTTCTGGCAGAAAACTATCCTGTTGCTTGGAGAGAGAGGGAGGGGGCGGGGTGGAGAGAGAGGGAGAGAGAGATGAAAAAAAAAATATTCAGGGTTTAAGACTAAGCTGGCCCCTTCTTTTAATTTGTCACAGAGAGAGACACACAGACAGACAGACAGAGGCACATAGAGGCAGAAGAGAGAGAGAGGGAGAGAGAGGGGGGCACACAGAGAAATTGAGAAACAAAAACACAGAGACACAGACAGAGGAACATAGAGGCAGAAGCACAGAGACAGAGACAGAGAGAGAGAGAGAGAGAGAGATAAACAATGACAATGACAAATGTTTATTGAGAGTAAAATGGCTAAGCTGAAAGCTTCCTTGCACTATGCCCTCACACACGCATACACATACGTAGTTTTTACGCACATGTTTTGATAAAATGAATAGACAGATGACAAAACAAATCAAGTAAATAATGATAAGGAGATCGACGGATGAATCAAAGTATACATCTACGGAAACAAAACAATGACTACGGGAACCCCTTGAAACACACACGTGTGTGTGCACACAGACGTCATACACACGCACTCAAACACACAAGTGCACAGAGACATGACAAAATGCAAACAGACATACACACGTAAACTAACAAAGACACAGAAAGGCAGAAGCAATGTGTGTGTGTGTGTGTGTGTGTGTGTGTGTGTGTGTGTGTGTGTGTGTGTGTGTGGTGTGTGTGTGCGAGAGAGAGAGAGAGAGAGAGAGAGAGAGAGCCCTGTTTTGTGTTGTCCTTGTGCAATTGGTGTTGACACAGCTTCTCTTTAGGGTCCAGTGCCTGTGAAGACATCCTGTTTTTGATTTTTTTTTTTTTGAACGGGGGCGGGGTGGAGGGAACTGGGGGAATGGGGGGCGGCAGTGAGGGGGGGGGGGGTTGTTAGTCCCACGCTTGTTCCTCCGCTCCGCTTCCTCAGCTGTCACGTGACATCTGCATCCGGCTTCTTCTTTGCTTTCCGCCGCTCTTCCCCTTTCCTTCTCCCTCACTGGCTGTCTTTCTTCTGCCGTAGCGGTATTGTTTGTCACCTTGTTTGCGTCGTCTGCTTGTCAGTCTGTCAGTCTGTCTGTCTGTCTTCTGTCTGCCTGTCTGTCTTTCTCTCTGAACTCAAAGTCTTTTGGTGTTGGTCAAGCATCTGCTTCTAAATATACGTATGTAGTTATTGTGTGATTTTTTTTTTTTTTTTTTTTTTTAATGAATTCGGTTTCTCTATCACTGAGAAAATACTTGTCAAAAAGCGGTTCCCTTTTTTTTCTTTTTTCTTTTTTTTTTAGGACATCCGATATATACATATATACATACGTACATTTAGAAGCAGGGGACATCTGATATACATGCATATATATATATATATATATATATATATATATATAGAGAGAGAGAGAGAGAGAGAGAGAGAGAGAGAGAGAGAGAGAATATACAATATATAAAGTGATAAAAAAAACTCTGGGAAGGGCTGGACAATACAATGTCTTCAGAGAAGCCCCCCCATCCCCACCCCCATCCCCCCACCTCAACCCCCTCCCCTCAGTAAAGTGTTTCGGCCCTCAACTCCTTACACTCTTAAGAGGGCCGAGACGCACCCAGGTCATGACTCCTGGATTCCCTTGTATTGCCACCTTTCTTTTTTCCAACCTGGTCCTCGGCAGGTTCGAACCCGCGCCTCCAGGGTGGTCGTCACTTCAGGACTGAGTCATCTCTCCGGCAGACGTTTTAAACACTGAACCATTGTACGCTTAGTTTGAGTAGGGACATTTCGACCAGATCCAGCTGGAACTCTTTTCTGCTGCTTCTGCCATTGCCTTGAGAGCCCTTGTCCTCTCTCTGCCAGAAATGGACAGCTGTTTGATGTGGCTGTGGGCAAATGCAAACCCTTTTGCACCAATCTCTATAGCGAGAACTTTGGCTTGGAAGCCAGATTCTCTCGGGCTGCAAGCAAGACCAGCACACTTCTCAGTCTTGTGGATGTGGGCTTCCTCCTTTCTGCTTTCGTATGGGACAGTGAGCTCAATCAGAATCGCTTGTTTCGTTGCCTTGGAGTGGAGCACTATGTCAGGTCTCATGCCGCTCTTGCTAATGATTTCCGGGTGTTTCTTCCCCTCCGGTAGCACATTCCCACTCTCTCTCTCTCTCTCTCTCTCTCTCTCTCTCTCTCTCTCTCTCTATATATATATATATATATATATATATATATATATATATATATATATATATGTATGTATATATATATATATATATATATATATACGTGTGTGTGTGTGTGTGTGTGTCTGTGACACACACACACACACACACACACACACACACACACACACACACACAGAAAGAGAGAGAGAAATATCCGAATCTGTGTATGTCTGTCTGTGTCTGTGTGTTGCTGTTGCTGATATTCTTAAACAGACGTGCTGCAACGCATATGGATCAGTCCTCGCGCTTTGACACCTTAAAACTAAAACTTTTTGCAACATCTAGTACCACTACTCACACACACACACACACACACACACACACACACACGCACACACACACACACACATACACATATATGTGTGTGTGTGTGTGTGCGTGTGTGTGTGTGTGTGTGTGTGTGTGTGTGTGTGTGTGTGTGTGTGTGTGTGAAGAAAGCCACAAACTACCCGAAGAGACTGTTCATCATCAGGACTGGAATTGATGACCAGCTCTCACGTACCTTTACGTGTCTGACCAGTGTCTGGACTGTGAATGGGAGAACTTATCTTGACGGCACCTTCGATCCTGCACACATCGGTGGCTTTGAAAACAAAACTATAAAAAATAAAATAAAAATAAAAATAAATGAAAAAAATAGAGAGAAAACCTTTACAGCAGATAGTCTGGAAACGAATGGACACACAAGACAACGTAATAGCAAGAGGACTTG
Organism: Babylonia areolata; assembly: GCF_041734735.1. Classification (NCBI taxonomy): domain Eukaryota; kingdom Metazoa; phylum Mollusca; class Gastropoda; order Neogastropoda; family Buccinidae; genus Babylonia; species Babylonia areolata. The sequence goes on along the minus strand of NC_134894.1, from coordinate 16,500,325 downwards.
ACAAGCTCTCAGGAGGAGACACTCACGTGTATACACTTGTGTAGTCTGTGCTACCGGTTAGTGTGGTCGGAGGGAGGTGGGGGGTAGGGGTGGAGACTTATCCTGTCTGCAGTCTGAATTCCCCGTAGACCAAAGGCTCTGGGGATTCTCCTCGTCAGCTCAGCTAGGGATTGATGCGATCGTCTTTCGTGTGGGTCACGTTACTCTTCGTCCTTAGTCAGCGTGGGCTTTGTTTAGCGGTGTGTCTTTTAGAGTGTCTATAGAACGTGTGCCTTGTAGTACGGATGGTAATGAGCAAGCTGTCTCTGTCTGTCTGTCTGTCT
>NC_134894.1:16487502-16495002 GCF_041734735.1 Babylonia areolata | reverse complement strand
AAAGGGAGGTGGCGGAGACAATTAAGGGCCCTCACTTGTCTGTTGGCTGCCTCGTTTGCCCAGGTTCCAGTGACAGGGGCGTGGGGGTTGGGGGAGGATGGAAGAGCTGTCTGCTTTCCGTCCATCTCTCACTTGTGAACCGATACAGACGTGTGTGTGTGTGTGTGTGTGTGTGTGTGTGTGTGTGTGTGTGTGTGTGTGTGTGTGTGTGTGTGTGTGTGTGTGTGTCTGTGTCTCTGTGTGTCTGTGTGTGTGTGTGTGTGTGTGTGTGTGTGTGTGTGTGTGTGTCTGTGTCTGTGTGTCTGTGTGTTAACGTAGCGTAACGATCGTTAATAGGAACGCGCCGTGACAGGATCGATTTGGAGCTGGTGGACCTCTGATGCGATGTTCACCGGTGGTGTACGGTTCGTGGCCGTGATTCTGCATTGCGTGTTTGTGTGTTCTCGGGAAAAAAAACAACAACAATGCACTTTACTCCGATTACCCCCCCACTCCACCCAGGTGTGAATGGATACCTAGATTAGGTCGGGGAATATCAATCAAAACAGTGGAAGAAGAGGACAGAGCCCAGCCTTCTATATGCCACCTGGCGCCGGACACATTGAATATGAACTCACTGCCTCTTTGGCCATAATACGTTACGGGGTTTTCAACCCCTTCTTTTTAACGTTCGTTGTTTGTTTCTGGATGGTTTAGGAATCACAGATCCTCCAGGTTACTTTGTTTTGTTTTCATCGGATGAGTAAAATGTACGGATGGGTTATGTACATGTATAGATCTATCTCAATTTAATATATATCTATTTATCTATCTCCTTGTCTGTTCCCTCCCCTTACCCCCAACTTCTGTCTATATATAACAGGGTCCTCGTTATAGTTTGAATCCTACATGTTACATGTGCTGCTGTAAAGTTATAAGTGTTTTTTTTTTTGTTTTTTTTTTGGAGGGGAGGGGGGGGGGGGGGGGGGGGCAAAACGAAAACCATGTCTTGGAAGAAATAAATAAATAAATATAGATATATAAAAGAAACAGAACCTTAAAAGCAAAAAGTATAAACAGCAATGATATTTATAATTTGCTCTAAAATGAAATATAAAAAAAACCGGAAAAAAACCAACATTTAACAAAACGCAAAATCCAACTCCCAGATATAATTATGTACTTCTAATGATTACAGAGACAGAGAGAGAGAGAGAGAGAGAGAGAGGTCATTGATGAACAATATTTTCGATCATGATACTTGAAAGTTAATGCACTGTATGAAAATACAAAGCAATGATCAATGTGCTGAGAAACGCATTCTTTCTCTCTTGAAAATTACATTTCATTCGTAATTGAAGATTAAAAAACAAACAAGAACGAACAAATAGTGTTAACATCTTACTCCAAGTAGAAACGTTTATTGTTTGTTTGTTTTTCGTTTTTTTGTTTGTTTGTTGTTGTTTTTTTGTTTGTTTTTTGTTTTGTTTTGCTTTGTTTTTAGCTTTAGAAAGTGCAAACGCATTGAAATAATTGCTAATATGCCTTTGTTTATTCGATTATTCATTTAATTATCTATTGGATTATTTCTTTATTCATTTTGTTTTACTTATTAACTTATTTTTGTATATGTTTATTTATTCATTCATTCATTCATTTGATTCTGTTCGTCTAATCTCATTTACTTTGCTTATTTACCTTTTTTTTTTTTTTTTTTCAATTTGTCTTCGTTTCATTCCTGCAGCTCTCTAATCCCAAACCCCGCAGCCATGTCAATTTATTCTATTTCATTCACTTTATTTTCATTTCTTTTCTCTTTTTCTCTCTCTCATCTTCTTCCGTGTCATGGGCGTCTTCATTTGGCAGTTCTCTAATCCCAACCCCGACCCCCTTCTCTTTCCTTTCCTCATCCATTATTTTTATCCCTTCTTTTTTCTTTTTTTTTTAGTCTTCTCTTGCCTTCAGTCTACCTGCAAGTTTACGCTTGAACGCCACCCCCTACCCTCCGGGCTCCCAACCCCCGAAAACAACAACACAAAATAAAAACAGCTTCTTTTTTTTTTTTTTTTTTTTTCGTTATAATCTTCAGACTTCAATTCATTTTCTTTGGGGAACTGTTCCACTTCCCGATCTTTTTTCAATAAAACACGCTGCAAACAGGAATGAGAGAGAGAGAGAGAGAGAGAGAGAGAGAGAGAGAGAGAGAGAGACAGAGACAGACAGACAGACAGACAGACAGATGTTGGTGTTGTTGTTGTTGTTGTTCTTCTTCTTCTTCTTCTTCTTCTTCTTCTCCTCCTCCTCCTCCTTCCCCTCCTCCTCCTCCTCCTCCTTCTTCTTCTTCTTCTTCTTCTTCTTCTTCTTCTTCTTCTTCTTCTTCTTCTTCTTCTTCTCCTCCTCCTCCTCCTGCTCCTTCTTCTTCTTCTCCTCCTCCTCCTTCTTCTTCTTCAACTTCTGTTTTCAAAGATTTTTTTTTTTGTGAGGACATACTGAACAGAAGCTTGTAGCTTGTAATTAGACCAATAAACAGTATTAAATAAAACATTCAAGTTGGAGATGGACACAGACCGAACTGAAGAAAGCTAGCCCTGAGGAAAGTCTCTGACGTGGCCTCAAACCAGAATAGATGTCCAAAATCTACCTGCCCCGACATCATTATAATAGACCTCATTCTCAGGTTTCTTTATAATAACCATTATCGAAAGTTTCGTGTGTCTGTTGGTTGTTGTTTTTTTCCTAAAAGACTGACAGGTGAAAAAAAATAATTAGGGCGTGCGACTGGGGGTCAGAGCTTTTGAGGAATAGCGTGGCGGGGAGTGTGGGGGTATGGGGGAGTTTGGGTAGGGGGCGGGGGGGGGGGGCGTGGGGGGGTGTGTGGGGGGGGGGGGTAAGGGAGGATGAAATAGAAATGGATGTAATGTAATAGCTATTATGACACATCAGCTTTTCAAAAAAAACGTTAAGGACCACTTGGGAACTTGCACATTTTACTTCTTCGGTTGCGTGGTGAAATATGCTGAATTTTCGGTAAAAAGCTGTGTATACAGCCATTGTAATGAGCCCCCACACATAAAGTTTTTTTTCGCGTCTGCCGTACTTTCAATTTTTACCATGAACATCCACAGGTAATCCTTTAGCATCGAGTTTTCAAACGAATTTGTCAAGCTGTTCACAGTGCACGTGTTCCTGAAACAGCCGTTTGTTAAATTTGATGAGAGGGCAGTGGTAGACTATGTGCTTCTTTGCTTTCTCCTTCAAGAACAGAATGTATACAAAGAAACCACGAACAATTTCATTCTCTTACTTATCTTTCCGTGTGCTATATTTTGACATATTTACCTTTTCGTATTATCAACATCGTCACCATCATTCTTTTCCCTCGAGGCCTGGCTAAGCGCATTTGGGTTACGCTGCTGGTCAGGCATCTGTGTAGCAGATGTGATGTAGCGTTTTAGGAATTATTCCGAATGCAGTGAAGCCTCCTTGAGAAACTGAAAAAGAACTCTTCCCCCTCTAACTCTGTAAATAGTCATTGGGCGTTGCCACAGAGAAGAACTATTCACCAGATTCCTCCAGATTTGTCAGTTGTGTGTCAAAGCCTGGGGCTTTGCAAAATGGTTTTCCTGTCCATTCTGTAGTTGTCGGTCCATGGTTTGTATCTCTCTTCCCCCTTCATCTCCATCCCGTCAACAATTCCTTGAACAAATAGTTTCAACTAGTGGAGTGATGACCTAGAGGTAACGCGTCCGCATAGGAAGCGAGAGAATCTGAGCATGCTAGTTCGAATCACGACTCAGCCGCCGATATTTTCTCCCCCTCCACTAGACCTTGAGTGGTGCTCTGGACGCTAGTCATTCGGATGAGATGATAAACCGAGGTCCCGTGTGCAGCATGCGCTTAGCGCACCTAAAAGAACCCACGGCAACAAAAGGGTTGTTCCTGGCAAAATTATGTGGAAAAATCCACTTCGATAGGAAAAACAAATAAAACTGCACGCTGGAAAAAAAAAAAAAAAAAAAAAAGTGGGTGGCGCTGTAGTGCAGCGACGCGCTCTCCCTGGGGAGAGCAGCCCGGATATCACACAAAAATTCTGCTGTGATAAAAAGAAATACAAATACAAATGCAAATGCAACAAGACCATTGGATCTTCTTACGCGGCCATACCAGCGGAGGTTTCTTTTCTAAAGAGATTTGTGTTGATGGTCAAGAGGTGCACGTATTTGTTGCTTGGCGGTTTGGCGCACTTTTTTCATTGTTGATGTGATCAGTGTTATTTGTTGATGAGTATCTTTCGGTAACACCTCATTTCCATGGACCATAAACACCTTGCGAAATATCTTGTGGAACTCGCGCTGGCTGACTTAGGGGAAACAAGCGATCCCTCTGTGTCCTTTCCCCCTTTCCCTCCTTCCATTTTTTTTCTTCTTCAAAAGGTGACTTACAATCTGCGCAAAGCGTTTCGTTATCAACAGCTCGCAGTATATACTGAGAGAGAAAGAGAGAGGCTGTCAATCTGACAGAGATCGAGAAAAAGACATGATAAACACCCACACCCGCACATCCGCACAACCACACACCCCAACAAACAAACACACACACACACACACACACACACACACACACACACACACACACACACACACACACACACACACACACACACACACACACACACACACACACACACAAACGCGCAGAGAGAGAGAGAGAGAGAGAGAGAGAGAGAGAGGGAGCACACTTTCTTAACCGCTTCACCACACCCAACAACCCAACCGCACCAGCACGTCGTTATCAACAACAAGGACTTTCAATCACCATCGCTCATTATGCGTGTGTAGGAACGCCGCTAACACGGAAACCACCAAGGGAGACATTGAACGATCCGTCAACAACCTGAAGGACTAATAAAATTAATAATACCTGCTCCACTCTCTCCACTTCCTGACGGCTTGTGTGTTTTGAACACCTGAATCAATGCGGGCAGGCACAATGCGTTAACACGCAAACGACCCAAGTTTTTTATGTCTTGGCAACTCTGGTGAGAGAGAGAGAGAGAAAGAGAGAGAGAGAGAGGTTTTTGCATTACGGAAACACTTCTGCAGCGGTTTTTATGTCGAAAATTACCGTGTAAACCTCTCCTGGAATGAACTGCCCTGCGCGGTGGAAATTTGTCCGCGAAAGAGAAACGAAAGGAGCTACGGTGGGATTCCATTGGTCCGTATCACAGCCACGGGCATTGGATTAGCGCCGTGTGATGAACTGAGTTGTCGAACTTTTTTCATGACATGCATTTGTTTGTTTCTTTGTTTCTTTGTTTCTTTGTTTGTCTGTATATGCATCCAATGTCCTTACGTGTATTCGCCAATAAGGTTCCTTGTTCTATAAAGATAACGTGCATCTATCACTTAAAATACAACAAAACCACATCTGCAACGTATTTAAGCGCGTTGGGTTACGCTGCTGGTCAGGCATCTGCTTGGCAGATGTGGTGTAGCGTATATGGTTTTGTCCGAACGCAGTGACGCCTCCTTGAGCTACTGAAACTGAAACTGCAACGTATCTTGAATATTTCACTGCTTCACAAAGAAACCTTTGTCAAACATTCCCATAGGCAAAGGTATTTAAGGGCTTTGTTTACATTCTTTATATCCGAATTTACGGAGGTAAACCACAGCCTTCTTTCTGGTATGACACACTGAACACATGATTTAAGTTATATACGCAATGAACGTGTGTGGATGAGGAAAGAAAATGATGAAATAGTGCGTCATCACCATTGTAATAATTATTATTACAGCTGATGGTTTTCTAATAAGGTGGTTATCCTCGGAACAAACACAGTTACTTCGACTTTTTTGTTTTGATGAAATTAAAGATTTTCGGGAGAAAAATATACTGCATCGTTTACCGAGCAGTCTGTATTCTTCAATATCTTCTTCTTCTCCTTCTCCTCCTCCTCCTCCTCCTCCTTTTCCTCCTCCTCCTTCTTCTTCTTCTTCTTCTTCTTCTTCTTCTTCTTCTTCTTCTTCTTCTTCTTCTTCTTCTTCTTCTTCTCCGCCACCGCCACCTCCTCCTTTTCCTCCTCCTTCTTCTTCCTCTTCTTCTCCTCCTCCTCCTTCTCCGCCGCCTTCAACTCCTCTTCCTCCTCCTCCTTCTTCTTCTTGTTCTCTTCCTCCTCCTCCTTCTCCTCCTCCTCCTTCTTCTTCTCCGCCGCCGCCTCCATCTCCTCCTCCTCCCCCTTCTTCTTTTTCTTCTGCTCTTCCTCCTCCTCCTTCTTCTTCTTTCTCTTCATCTTCGTCTTCTCCCAGAGACCCGTGAAGAGTAATTCACTCATTGGGGCATCGCACGAAACCGCTTTTCCATCCTCTTCATGCGGCGTGACTTGGGCAATTCAGGTCTGGCGGAGCCCATCCCTCTCCAGATCGGATTTTCGTGTTGGATTCACTGCCCCTTTGTGGCAGGTAGTACTGGGTTACATGGCTAACAGTCGCAGAGCAGAACCATTGATCTGATAACCCGCACAATGCTAAATTCTAACTTGATGCTGATGACGTGGCTGGATAGCTCGAAGCTGCATAACATGGAAATGAAATTACATGTACTGATCGCGCGCTGGTCTCTTGACAAATCAACAAAACTGGGGGGGAAAAAACTCAAACAAACACGTCAGTCGATGGAACTTTTTGACAGTATTGTATGCGAGCGTGGACACACACACACACACACACACACACACACACACACACACACACACACACACACACACACACACGCACACACACTCACACACACACGCACACACAGAAAGTCAGGGAGCCAGATGGGTTTTGAACCTCCCCCATTATACCCTGATGATAATATATTCTGGTGTGTGTGTGTGTGTGTGCGTGTGTGAGGGGAGGGGGGGGGGTGTGCGTGTTTGTCTATCTGTCTGTCTGTCTGTCTGTGTGATGTAAGGGAGGGAAGAAAGCGGTAAGAATAATGCCATGTCCATTGTAACAGTCTCAATCTTCCCCGATTCTGGGTTGATAATCCTCGGAAAGAAGTACAGTTACTTCGACCTCCCCCCCCCACCCCCACCCCCCACCATTGAAACTGAGGCCCAGCATCGAATGTCAGTATAGTCGATCCCCCCCCCCCCCCTTCTGCCCATCCCTGCCCACCTTCCCCTCTCCCCCGTTGTAAACCACCCCCAGCCCCACACCCCTTCCTACGGGTTTAATCAACCGACTGAAAAAGGGTTGTGGGTCGTTCTGTGCTAGCCCTTACTGACCCTACTCCCTCATAATTACCTTTTACAGATTAACGGATGGAAACGTGGAGAAGTTCCAGTCCCAGTTTGATCATCTGCGTTGATTCTGATACCGACTGGAACAAATTTTCTCTCTCCGGGGAGGTCATTTCAGTGACCACCCATATCCATTACCATTCACCGCAGTAAAGTCTAGCCACATTACCAGATCTCCCCTCCCCGGGGTAAAAATCTAAAAAGGGGGTTGTGGGGGGGGGGGGGGGGGGGGG
>NC_134894.1:16482502-16485002 GCF_041734735.1 Babylonia areolata | reverse complement strand
TCTCTCTCATCTCACTCTTTCTCCGTTTGTCTCTGTCTCTTCGTTTGTCTCCGTCTCTCTCTCTCCATTTGTCTCTGTGTGTGTCTCCCTCTCCATTTGTCTCTGTGTCTCTCTCTATTTGTCTATGTGTGTGTCTCTCTCCATTTGTCTCTGTCTCTACGTGTCCCAGTCTTTCATTGCACGCATTCACACACACACACACACACACACACACACACACACACACACACACACACACACACACACACACACACACACACTCCACAGATACTCCCCCCCCCCCCCTTTGCCTTGCTCAGCGAATTTCTTCCTTCAACCTGACCAAGGAAAAAAAAAAGAAAGGGGTGCTAAATTAAATGAAACCAGATTGAAAACGGTCCAGGGAGCGTATCAAGGAGACGGTGGTGACTCGATGCAGTAATTACTTGCGTCCGGGCTGGCCTTAAGAGAAGAAACCTCGCGAAAAACAGTGTTTCCGAAAAAAGGAAGCCGTAAAAAAATGTGGGGACTGAATCCAGACTATACTCTCGTCCCATTATAAGAGAGAGAGAGAGAGAGGGAGAAGAAGAAGAAGACGAAGAAGAAGACTTCCGATTCCTACAGCATGGAGCCCACCCACCCATTTTCCTACATCTCCACCCCTTTCTCCTGGTGTACCATATCCACCCTACACCCTAACCCACCTCCCTCCAACCTACCCCTTCCCCCCCCCCCCCCCCCCCCCCCCCCCCCCCCCCCACCAACCCCGGAAAGGAAAAGTTGGTAACAATGTTTCACAGAAATCCTAGAAAAAAAAAAGTAACTGCAACTGTTTTGTACTTTTATTTCCCGCTTATCATTGATTGAATAATGGATAATGAAATGTTTAGAATTTGCTTAGATGTTGTTGTTTTTTTGTTGTTGTTGTTGTTGTTTTTTCTTCTTAATATGTAAGCCCTTTTTATCTTCATTTTTTGTGTGTTAAGAAAGAATAATCAACATAAAAGCTAGCTTAGGTTCTCAAGGCCTCACCAGTGCATTGGGATCACGCGAACCCCCATAGACACACCCCCCCCCCCCCCCCCACCAACCCCATCCCTGCCCCCTCCCTTCCCCCTTCCGTTTTTTTGTTTGCTTGTTTGTTTTTGAATCGTATTTAAAAAATATCACTAATAGCGAAAAGACGCTAAACTAAAGAACGAACACACACACACACACACACACACACACACACACACACACACACACACACACACACACATCAAAGTAAACAATTTACAAACAAAAAATATCAGTCTGAATGACGAAACAATGCAGAAAGAGCAAACAGTAACCTGACCCTCGCTGATACTGTTGGTGGAATCGGAAGAGAGGGGACTACATAGGTAACCCGTGGGTCAGACAGAGACAGAGAGAGAAAGATAGAGACAGACAGACAGACAGACAGACAGAGACACAGAGAGACACAGAGAAAGAGAAAGAGACACAGAGAGAGAATGTGCGACAGACAGACAGACAGACAGACAGAGACGGGGACAGAGAAAGAAATGGAGAAAGGAGAGAGAGGGAGAGACAGACAGACAGACAGACAAAGACAGACAGACAGACAGAGGCAGACAGACAGACAGAGACAGAGAAAGAAATGGAGAAAGGGGAGAGAGAGAGAGGGAGAGAGACAGAGACAGACAGAGACACTGAGAGAGAATGTGTGACAGACACAGAGACAGACAGAGACGTAGGCAGAGAATGGAATAGAGGAAGGGGAGAGAGAGAGAGGGAGAGAGAGAGAGACAGACAGAGAGACAGACAGACAGACAGACAGAGACATAGACAGAGACAGAGAATGTGTGACAGACAGAGACAGAGAAAGAAATGGAGAGAGAGGGGAGAGAGAGAGGGGGAGAGAGATGGAGAGAGAGAGAGAGAGGGAGAGAGATGGAGAGACAGACAGACAGACAGACAGACAGAGAAATACAGAGATAATAAAAAAGAGACAGAGAGAGACAAACAGAAGGAGATATAGCTTGAGATAGAGAATGCTAATGCGAATGATATGCGAATATTTTATTCAGATTAGGCCACAGCCTCTGTCTGAAGGGAGCATTTACATAATTGTATACAAAGAATATTTATAATAGCTTGCGACAGACAGAGAGAGAGACACACATAGAGAGATAGAGAAAGAGAGAGAATGAGAGACAGAGAAGCAGAGAGGCAGACAGCGAGAGAAACAGAGAGACAGGCAGAGAGGGAGACAGAGAGAGAGAGATACAGACACACAGAAAGACAAATGCAGGTTAAGAGAAGAAGAAAAAGTAGAGAGAGAGAGAGAGAGAGAGAGAGAGAGAGAGAGAGAGAGAGAGATGGTAGATGTGTCATGACATGACATGACATTTTTTATTGAATAAACAAAATTTAATGTTCATTTCAAGGGGTTAGAACACATTTATCAATCAATTCAATTTCGCACGAAATGGAAGGCTTCTTACTTCGGATTATTTTCGTACATATAGATAACAAA
>NC_134894.1:16467502-16475002 GCF_041734735.1 Babylonia areolata | reverse complement strand
AAAAAAAAAAAGCGTTTCCAAATTACTTATAATTCTTTATTGTTTTGTGACTGTTTCAAAATTAGGAACACAGTGCTAATCTATATTGTGTAAAAGGTGAATTAGTACAGGGGAAAGTAATACTTGATCCATCATTGTTTACATTATTTTGTGTCTGATTGGTGAATCGTGTGTGTGTGTGTGTGTGTGTGTTTCTGTGTGTGTTTCTATGTGTCTGTGTGTCTGTGTGTATATGTGTGTGTTTGTGTGTGTGTGTGTGTGTGTGTGTGTGTGTGTGTGTGTGTGTGTGTGTGTGTGTGTGTGTGTACGTGTATGCGTGCGCGCACGCGTAGTCACAACAGATTTGGATGATGTATAACTATGCAGAAGTGTGACCAGAAATCCAGATTGTGGTATTCCATCAGGCGCCTTCAGGAATCAATCGAACGGGATGGAAACGAATGGACAGCAATCAGAATAACACGCCATCATCAACGCCTTCTGATGGCCCTGGTCAATGGTGACCGAGCACTTCCGTCGCTAGGCATGCAGAGAGCCGGGAGTAAAAGAAAACCCCCACCGTGGATTTCGCCAGGGATCTCTTCCCACGGACCCAGCCAGCCAGTCAGACACATGAGCAGCGACTCGACAGCGGATACGCCGTTGACCAGATCCCCCCATCACATCGGGATCGAACTGATGCAGGCAGAGCGTTGTGTGACGGCTGCCGTCAGCATCCATCCATCCATTCACCCACCCCATCCCGGCACACAATCAGCACTGTGTACACACACCCACAAAGCCACGCGGCGCCACCAGTTCTGCCGCCATTGTTGGGGCAGTCAAAGCCGCAGGATATATATACTGCGATGTCAGGTTTCCTTTGATAAACAGGCTCCCATTGTTCACGTGACTCATGTTGCTGCCTGGTTTATGATGTCCAGCTAAAATCGAGATGGGTGTCTGACCCATTTTTGAATTTTTGCGAAGCAACCCCGATGATAATAATAATAATAATAATCATAAATATTATTATTATGTTAATAATGATAATCATCATCATCATCATCATCATCATCATCATCATATTAATAGTGCTTTTATTCCCAAATAGCACTCAAAGCATTTAATAATAACAAAATTCAATTATTATAACTGATGAAGTAATAAAGTAAATCAATTTACACAAACTTCAAATAGACACCATGACACAACTCGTCCGCACCATTTGCTCACACACACTCACACACACACACACACACACACACACACACACACACACACACACACACGTCGATGTACGCACCACCACCTCGTCCCATCAGCGTCAATCCCTATGAAACTGCTGCCATTAAACGCTTTGGCACGAACCCAGCGCAGACGCGGATGGAGGAATAGGGGGAATGGAAACTGAGACAACCTCGAGAGCAACGCACACACAGCCTGTGACCATTGTCCATGACACACTTCCCTCAAACTGATTCCATTAACGCTCTTTCATTTACATTTCTCTTTGTCTCTTTTTATCCCTCTTTCAAAAGGCGCACATATTATGCTGTAGACAGGGAGTGATAAGAAGTGATAAGAAACTCTAGGGAGAGCTCGACAGTACATGGTCTTCAGAGAAGAAGCACCCCTCAGTCAAGTGTTTCGGCCCTTAACTCTCTCCATACGAACGGCGAAAGAGACGACGTTAACAGCGTTTCACCCCAATTACCACCATCAAAATATTGCAAGTGGAAGGCTCTTATACCGAAGAGGTGAATGTTGACAAAGAATACCACAATTCTGACGACAGAAGCTAAAGGCTGGGTCATTCAGACACCCACTGGACATCCGAGGGGTCTGTGTAGAGGAGAAGAGAGGACTGGCCGTACTGAGTGAGTTAACTCCTTTCACTCTAAGGGGGCCGGGCCGCACGCAGGTCCCCTTGTGGTAGACATGATTATAGACGCGAAAGAAATACAGCCTTCGCCTTGGGAGGTTTATTCTTGCAGGTATTGGATATCCTTTCTCTGGCATTATTATCCATAGAATGAGAGCACAACAGGTCCTGCTCGTATGGGTTGACTACCGCTTGCATATTTAGGGGACCGCTGTTACTAAGCTTTTTTTTTTTTTTTTTTTTTTTGTGGTGGAGTTTGGGACGTGATGGACACTTTTTTTGGTCCTCCTTTCTTCATCTGTAATTCTGTCAGTGGACTGCGGACAAAGGTGCGTTTCCTTCTGTCATGCTCTTATTGTTGTCCATTGATTCATACAGGCAAAGAAAGGACTCCTAAAAGAAACTGCTGACTATTGGATCGTGGCGTTACAATGAAGATTGTACAGTTCAAACTTTGATGGTCTACGTCGTTTACATAGTGAAGACAGGTGACACAGCAATTTTACATGTGTGTCGTTTTCAAACACGTGAATCTCAGTTTCAGTTTCAGTGCCAAAGAGGTGTTAAAGCGTGTGGGCTGATCCATTTAACTTCAACACATCTCCCCTTGAAATAAAGAAAAGAAAAAAGAGCAGATGCCTGACCTTATATAAACTCAACACGCTGGTCAGGTCTTTAAGAATCAAAACACGCAAGAGCTTCGCATGCTAAGCTACACAATATAACCTATCGCAAATTGTTAAGACCAGAACCTGATATGGCGCGAAAGAAAAAAGAAATCACGCCATTTTCCAATACGTCTTCCCATTTGCACAAGTATAGCTGACAAGCACTATTTCCGGCGGTTTTGACTTCGCCAACAATGGCGGCAGAACTGGTGGCGCCGCGTGGCATTGTGGGTGTGTGTGTAGACAGTGCTGATTGTGGCCGGGATGAATGGGTGAATGGGTGGGTGGATGGATGGATGGATGGATGATGACGGCAGCCGTCACACAACGCTCTGCCTGCACCAGTTCGATCCCGGTATGAAAGGGGATCTGGTCAAAGGCGTATCCAGTGTTCTGTCGCCACTCGTGTACCTCACGCGAGCTGGGTTGGTAAAGAGATCAATGCAAATCCTAGCTGAGGTCTTTTTCTTGTTCCTTCAGCCTGGGTCCCTGCTTTGTGATGGAAACATCCAGCCATCACCAGTCACGGGTACAGAAGACGGTAATGATGGCATGCTGTTTTATTTTAAATAATGGTCTCCGCCACGAGGTTTTGTCTGCACAGATTTCTCTCTCTTTCTGAATTACTTGATCTGGCCTGTGGTTAGTCTACTGCGCTCCTCGTGTAAGTTGGGCTTGCCAAAAGAAGGAACGGACCGAAAGCCATGCATGATGAATGAATCTTGGATGTGTCTGGTTGAAGGGCATTTTGATAGCTGCTTGAATGTTACTGAAGGATGTATGGGAAGAAACTGTCAGAAAGTTGTGTGTATTCGGGGGCGTCATTTCTTTCTTCTGAAGGATAAACATGATGATTGATTGAAGTTTTGGTGGGGGGAGATCATGTTATGAGAGTTTTTGTGGGACACCATGAAAGACGTCTTAGTATAAATTAATATCAAGGGAGGTCTTACATTATCATGTCATCTCCTCCGAAAAAAGTTTTTGTCAAAACGATGCATATATTATGCTCTGTATGTGGCTCTGAAATGGGTCACTGATCTATTTAAAAGGCTATGGTCGTGTCTGATGCACTCTTGGGTTTTCAGACTGGTGTTATGGGAAACAAAAAGTTTTTTTGAGTCCATAAAGCGAGATGCACTTGAAAAGCCGATAGTTATATGATTTTGATGGTTTTATTTTTGCCCCAAAACAGCATAATGATTAACATCAACGATGTTAACGACTTGCTAGGACCACATACATGAATGTCGCATTTTCTCAAAATAAAAGTACCCAAGAAAATGAAAATGGCTCACTCAGTTCCTATCCCTTTCTCCCACACCCCTTGTCATCTGAAAGACGACAGTCCGCGATACCAATCACATGAAAAATTAACTTTGAAACGAAGCACATTTCTCTGATTCACTGCACCAGTTCTGAGTGGTTTGAATATTCTATACCCTGTTTTGGAGACATTTGTAACCTTTTGAAAGAAACAAGCTAACTGTACTTTTTTTTTCTTTCTTTCATTCAATAGCAAGTTCGATATTTTCCGTTACCCTGTTAGTTATAAGTCTACCACAATGTCTGTTTCCTCATTTTGCAAACTACATGATTTCTGGACATATGTTTTCAGCAAAGAAATTGTTTTGAGCAGTTTGGTTGACGGCATACGATAGGAACTGAACTGATGAAGTGCTCTTTTTTTTTTTTTAATATCAGAACTTGACACCGAAAACGCTGTCATAACAAGCCCATGGGATCATGATGGAATACTGTCATGAAGGAATTTGGCTACAAACGCATAACATGAATATTTCATAGCCCAGTAAACGATGTAATGAGAGTTTTCAATGTCTGCCCATCATTGTAGAAGCCGCCGTGTCAGAGTCATCTATTTGGCGTTGGACTTCTGATTCAGTGCTCACCAGTGACTGGGGTTCGAGGCTGGATTTGGCATGGTTTTATGTTCTTGGGAAAGACTGCTCCGATTTTCCCCACCCCAATGGGTACATGGTTTACAGTATCAACCGAATGACAAGATCACACACACACACACACACACACACACACACACACACACACACACACACACACACACACACACACACACACACACACACACACACACACACACACACACACACATATGTTCTTTATTAACAGCCTTGTTTTCGGTTGTTTTCTTTTCAATCCGGGCAAGATAAATAAATAAATAAATAAATATATAAATAAATAAACAAACAGAATATAACCTGCAACAGAAGATCAAACAGAACAGAAACATTTGTCATAAACTTGGAGATCATCTGGCTCCCTAACTCTGTGTGTGTGTGTGTGTGTGTGTGTGTGTGTGTGTGTGTGTGTGTGTGTGTGTTTATGTGTGTGTGTGTGTGTGTGTGTGTGTGTGTGTGTGTGTGTGTGTGATCTCCAAGCAATCGCCTGTGGATCGGATGACCTGTGTGTCACTGCACATTTCCTGTGATAATGATACGGGGCTTTGTTGTTCGTTTTGTTGCTTCGTAAGTGGATTCGTTGCCAAGACGTTTTCATTTGTATTGTTGTGTCCGTAATGTCAGCATATCCTGTCCCATCTCTCTCTCTCTCTCTCTCTCTCTCTCTCTCTCTCTCTCTCTCTCTCTGTCTGTCTGTCTGTCTGTCTGTCTGTCTTTCCTTCTCTCTCTCTCTCTCTCTCTCTCTCTCTGTCTATCTATCTACCTATCTACCTACCTATCTATCTATCTATTTATCTATCTATCTCTTTCACTGTCTCTCTCTCTCTCTCTGTCTATCTGTCTATCTATCTACCTATCTATCTATCTATCTGTCTATCTATCTCTTTCACTGTCTCTCTGTGTGTGTGTCTCTCTTAGTCTCTTTTTTCCCCTGTGTCTCTGTCTGTCACCTATCCTTTCCATCCGTCTGTCTTTCTCCCTCTCTCTATCCTTCTCTGTGTCTCTTATCTCTCTGCCTCTCCCATAGTATATATATATATAGATAGATAGACAGACAGAGAGAGAGAGACAGAGTTTTACACAACAAGATGATTGTTATGTCAGAGAGCCATTCCAATCTTGCGTCGTAAGTGCTGGCAAGCGCACACGTTCGCGCATTGGCGGTACAACAGACAACTGATATATGGTCAGACACACATCCACACACAAACACTCCTGCAAACAAATTGCTTTTCCACCACAACCCTCCACACCTCTCTCTCATTTTTTTTTTCTTCTGATGATGTATGCTGGCGTTCAGGCAAAAAAGGACATGTCCCACCACAAGAATTGGAGAGGCGCCTTAAAAAGCTAGACAGCACACACACACACACACACACACACACACACGCATATGTTCATCATCTATGCAGCTTACACATGACATACGAGGGGTGTTCATATAAACATTTCCCCTGACTTACTTCCGGCTGTTGTAGGAGGCATAAATTGCCCTGCGTATCTCTATAGTTCATACGGCAATTTGCTTCTCTGAACTTAACAGTTTCTCTTTTACAGGTGTTAAGGTGGAGTGAGGTGTCATACGGAGCCCTTTGAATGCAGAGTCGTGAAGTTTCTGTACTTGACAGGCCGCATACCAAGGGAGACAATCGATGAGATGGAAGAGGCTTATGGTGAGGATGCCCCATCGTGTTACGCAGTCAAGCACTGGCATCATCGGCTCACGTATGGTCGGACATCGTTGGAAACGATTCCGATTCCTTTACCCGGGCGAGCACAGTCCGCCATTGATGAAGACAGCATTCGACAAGTGAAGGCTGCCATTTTGCAGGGTCGCTGCATAACTGTTCGCCAACTCGCCCAAAATGTCAAGATAAGTTGTCTGCACAATGGATTCCCCGGTTGCTCACACCTTTCCAGAAGCAGGAACGAGTCGCGTGCTCACAGGCTCTTTTGTTCATTTGCCAAGAAAACCAGGAGGATTTCCTGGCAAAGAGTACCTGAATTACTGGGACCTACTACGCTTCATTGCTGCAGAAATTACGGGAGGCCATCAAAACCGAGAGGCTTGGCAGGCTGACCGAAGGTGTCCACTTTTTGTAAGACAATGCCCCGGTTCACAACTTGCATGTTGCCCAGACGGAAGCACGGTCCTGCGGCTATGAAGTCCTTCCTCACCCCACTTACTATCCCGACCTCGCACCATCTGACTCCCACCTCTTTCATCCATAAAGTCATTTTTGAAGGGCAAGCACTTCCGAGACGATGAAACGCTTGTTTCCGAGGTCAAGTCGTGGCTTCTGGCGCAGGCAAGGTCTTCACAGCTCCATAAAGTGGTGGGAAAAGTGTGTCACTCTTGGTGATTGCTAGTTTAAGAAAGACCAATAACTGTGCCAAGGTTCGTTCCTCTCAGTCTATTGGAAGTGGGTCAGAGGAACTCTTTAATGAACAGATGAACATATCTCGTACGTGAAAGAACTGAGGGCGAGACATACGTTGTCAGAAACAATGAATGTACAATACATTATTTTGAAAGCCAGCAATACAAAACCACACTCTTTAATACCTGACAGTGCATTTGAAGGGATGGTTATTTATTGTGGCGACTTTTCCCCCCATTTTTTTTTCTTTTTCTTAAGGAAAATGCAGTCCAACGTATGTTTCCCCACCGTTAACAATTTTGTGCGATATGACATGGTTATAATTATTAATCATTGCAGTTTTTTTTCTCAAAAGACTTTGATTCACTGCCTGATGAAAGGGGAGTGTATAATGTGAGTGACAAGAAGAAGAACAACAGCATAATTTCCATTCGGATCTATAAAGTCGTGATGAATTGCACTGATGTTTGCCACACCTACATATTTTAGGGCATATTGTTGTGCAGCATAGTTTGTTTTCAGTTTTCAGGCCCAGAAGACCACGTGTGCTTTAGAAATCTTTACTCTCTGTCGTTCAAAATGCAACTGAATGCAGTAATAGGATTTCCCGTCAACAGTGAACATCAACTCGCACACACACACACACACAC
>NC_134894.1:16452502-16457502 GCF_041734735.1 Babylonia areolata | reverse complement strand
CTGAAACCCATTCGTGTGTATAGGTAATCAGAAGATCAAATACACACGTTAAAGATCCTGTAATCCATGTCAGCGTTCGGTGGGTTGTGTAAACAAGAACGTACCCAGCATGCACACCTCCGAAAACGGAGTGTGGCTGCCAAATAGCGGGGTAAAAACGGGTCATGAACATAAAAGCCCACTCGTGTACATACGAGCGAACGTGGGAGTTGCAACCCTTGAACGAAGAAGAAGAAGGCACCCGCCTTTCAATGCCGAATACGAATTCCGATGAGACGATAAACCGAGCTCCCGTGTGCAGCATGCACTTAGCGCACATAAAAGAACCCACGGCAACAAAAGGGTTGTTCCTGGCAAAATTTTGTAGAAAAATCCACTTCGATAGGAAAAACAAATAAAAGTGCACGCAGGAAAAAATACCAAAAAATGGGTGGCGCTCTCAGTGTAGCGACGCGCTCTCCCTGGGGCGAGATACCCAAATTTTACACAGAGAAATTTGTTGTGACAAAAAACAGAGAAATACAAATACAAATGAATTCACTGCCCCGACGGCCCAAAAAGTCTCTGGGACGTTTGACCCTATTTTATGAATATCAATATCTGTGTATTATAGACTGTTTGTCTATGCTTCTGTCTATTTCTCTGTCTTTCTCCGGTTTTTTTCTTCCGGTCTCTGTCTGTCTGTCAGTCTGTCTGTCTATCCATGTGTCTTTCTCTACCCGTGTCTGTCTGTCTGTCTGTCTGTCTGTCTGTCCCTTGTTTCCTTCTTCTCCTCATCACGCCGCATCTCTGTGGTTATGTATTCGTCTGTCTGCCTCTGTTTCTGTCTCGCTCACTCTGTCCAGGTTTGTGTCGTTAATCTTTTGTTGAAGTTGTTGTGGTGGTGGTGGTGGTTGTTGTTGTAATTTTGTTTTGCTGCATGAGTGAGAGTATACGTGTGTGTAAAAAGGTGTGGTGAAGGGGAAGGAGTAAATAGTACTAGTAGGAGTAGTCGTAGTAGTAGTGGTGTTCGTAGTAGTAGTAGTAGTAGTAGTAGTAGTAGTAGTAGGTATTTACAGTGTGTACTGCCTCCTTAGCACAGAGCTCCTTTCATGCCGCCTCTGGCAGTTACAACACCAGTATCCAACCCCCTCCCCCCCCCCCCCCCCTCCACTTTATGCATCTGGTGAGTTCGTGTCAAAACCATCGGCAGGTGAGGTTGTGTCAAAACAGTCGGTGAGTTTGTGTCAAAACACTCGGCGAGTTCGTGCCAAAACAGTCGGTGAGGTTGTGTCAAAACCATCGGCGAGTTTGTGTCAAAACAGTCGGTGATTTTGTGTCAGAACCATCGGTGTGTTCGTGTCAAAATCATCGGCGAGTTCGTGTCAAAATCATTGATGATTTCGTGTCAAAACAATCGATTGAGTTTGCGTCAAAATCATCATCAGTTTTTGAAGAGAGAGAGAGAGAGAGAGAGAGATGGAGGAAGGAGAGACAGCGATGGAGAAGCGTGGTGGCTGTCTGTACTCCAGGACAGAACAAAATCAGAGTGTCTCCGAGAGTGTCAGCAGTTCTGTCGTAAAAGGATGACTTATGTCGCTCTGCTCATGCTGAATGAAACAAATCAGGCGTCACCATACACACCCAAGTGTCACATTAGCAATGCAGCGTCTTCCGTGCTTCCTAGTCTTAGCGCCCCATCCTTAAAAACAAAACAAAAAAACAACAAAAACTGAGCTGTAAATGAATTCCAACTGCAGTGGATCATACAGTTCTCATACTGTTATTTGACACTAACGATACATTAAACACACCATTCTACACAGATGAGACATAAATGAAACACCCTTTCGACAAATTTGTCTCGATTCTTTCACACAGATGACACAAAGATGGCGCGAGAGATATTATTCTTGTTGTTGTTCTTCTTCTTCTCCTTCTTCTTCAATTCTGTGAAGGGTCATTGTGCCGACGCAGAGAAGAACAGTTCACAAGATTCCTCCAGGTCTGTCGGTTGTCGGGGTCTGTCTGGGTCTCTGCAAATGGTTTTCCTGGGACAGGAAAAAAAACAACAACAAACAAACAAACAAAAAAAAAAAAAACCGGCGCCGTTGGCTTCAAACTCACCATCTCCGGTAGACAGGTTCGGCACTCAACCACTTGTCGCTTTGCGTGACGCCTGATAATATTAAGAACCATCATAACTCACTCGGGAGATCTGTGTATGATTTGGCCCTAACGGGAGCAGGGCTACGGCATGACTGAACGGCTCATTACATCGCATTTCCACCACTGCCCGAGCCATCGTCTGTGGCAGGCACAACTTGTCAAAGCAGAACTGGCTGTTCCATTTCTTGGCTTTCAGGTTCGTGCTGTTCTGTGCAATTTTGTTGAGGTCCAGCCAAGACCCCCGCTGCCTTCTTTGAAAGAATGTGCTCTTTTCTCTTCGTCTTCTGTTGTTGGTTGTTTTTTGGTTTTTTTTCCTGGTACAGTGCCATTCTATCGGCAGGTATGTGTGTGTGTTGGGGAGGGGGGATGGAGAGGTAGAGAGAGACAGAGAGACAGAGAGACAGAAAGAGAGACAGAGACAGACAGACAGACAGGCATTCACACACACACACACACACACACACACACACACACACACAGAGATAGAGAGACATGAGGCCCGACCAGCGAGACACAGACAGGCAGGCAGACACACAGACATACACACAGATAGACTGGCAGAAACATACACAGACAGACACACAAACATACACAGACAGACACACAGACACATTCAAACACAGACAGACACACAGACACATTCAAACAGACAGGCAGACGGATACACAGACAGACAGACAAGCAGACAGACACACAGACAGACAGATATACACACTGACAGACAGACAGACAGAGAGGACTGAGTGTTGATCAGGGCGATGGATTCCTGCGGTCAGGCATCTGCTCCTCTTTCTATTTTCATCTGTAATGTAGCGTATATGGATCGATCCGCAAGCTTTGACAACACCTCGTTCAAACTGAAACTAAGAGACAGACAGACACACATACAGATAAAGACACAGAGACAGAGAAATAGTGAGTAAGAGACAGAGAGACAGAGACATACACAGAGCCAGAGGCAGAGAGAGGCAAAGACAGACAAACAGACAGACAGACAGACACACAGACACACACACACAGACACACACACACAGAGGGGGGGGGGACAGACAGACATACAGACAGATAGACAGACACAAACACAGAGGCAGAGAGAGGCAAACACACACACACACACACACACACACACACACACACACACACACACACACACACACACACACACACAAACGCAGACACACAGGCACAGACAGACAGACAGACAGAGACATAGAAAGACAGAGAGACAGACTGCATCGCCACTGGAACAATGAGAAACAAAAAGACCAGCCGTTTGAGCCAATAAAAAAGCAGCAAGGCGCGGCAGGGTTTAAAAATGACTCTGTCAGGACGAACAAGACTAGTGACGTAAAACATGGGGATGCGTCACACTCTCTTATTGTGCGCGATTTCCTCTGTCAGGCGCTCTTTGGTCATAGCATGCCCGACGCTTTGGTCTCTCAACGACAGATCGATTATATTTTTAGATGTAGATTGCTTAAGGGTTGTAAGAGAGTAACAAAAGAAGGCTGTGTCGCCATTTGCCTCAAACACAGCATGGATGATGGAAACAAAACAAAAAAGTAACACAACACTACACGACACGACACGATACAATACGATAAAATACGAAACGATACAATACGACACGACACGAAATTAAACAATACAATACAACACAACACGATGTTATGAGCCATGATACCACAAAATACAATACGTTACAACACTATAATTATAATACAAGACATGACAAGACAAGACAATACAACACTTGCTCCGAAATACATCAACACATACTGTTGGAACCGTTTATTCAACGAGGCTTTAGAATGACACTGTCAGGACGGACCAAGACCTGTGACACCCCCCACCCCCCCAACAAAAAAAAAAAAAAAAAAAAGAAAAAAGAAAGCGCCAAGCCAGGCTGTGTTCCACTCCCCTGCTATTTGTCACAGTACTCTGACAGTCATGTAGCTCTCTTGGGAACCGAAAAAAACGTGGAGAGGACGGGGGAGGGGGGGTCAGGGGGGGGGGGGTGGTGTGGGAGTGGGATGGAGGTCTGGGGGGGGGGAGGGAGGGCTAGTTGTGGGCGGGCGGGCGGGGGGTGAGGGGGCTGGGGGGGGGGGGGCGGTTAGGATCGCTGCCTGCAACGAGCCAGCTGTGTTCTGAGTAGAACTGTGCATGCTTTTTCTTTTTTTTTTTTTCTTTTTTTTTTCCCCTCAGCCTCCAAGAGTTGCGAATATTTGTTTTGGCCAGTGTGTGTCAGTTTTTTTTTTTTGTGTGTGTGTACTTCCCCCCTCCCCTGTGTGTGTGTGTGTGTGTGTGTGTGTGTGTGTGTGTGTCTGTTTGTCTGTCTGTCTGTCTGTTTCTTGTTCTTACTTTCTCCCATTCTCAATCCACATCCACAGTAAAAACAACAACAAAACAATCGTGCCATCTGAGATTCAATATCAAGAAATATCTTAATTAGACAACAACAAACAAAAAACAACCAACAACAGTATTTGCTTATTCGATTAGATGGTTACGTTTCAGTTTTAGGGAACTGGGACTCTGTGCAAAGTCGGCCATTTAACCACGTATACTGAAAATGATACCTATTAAGTATCTACACACTATCGATGGACATAGAGTGATTAACATTATTAGTCTAGCTGAAATTATTAAGGAAGGTGTTTCGTCAACGGAAATTCGAACAGGGAGTTTAAAGAAATAGCTTGTTCATACAACTTTATCCTTTCACGGACATTCTGGACCTAGTTGGAAACCTAATGCACACGATTATTTTGGTTGCTTGCTATGTAATGTATGAGCTGTATGTATGTGTGTATATATGTACCGCACTTGAATATGGGCTGATATTGTGTTGG
>NC_134894.1:16430002-16447502 GCF_041734735.1 Babylonia areolata | reverse complement strand
TTTGCAGTGTTTTGTGTTTTGTCTTTCACTCTGCAGAAGTCCTGTCACTCCTAACTGCACGAACTGTACAAAACTACATAATGTGTTAACGAACAGAAGTAATGTGCATTTTTTTTTTTTTTTTTTTTTTTATAAACCAACAATCGCAGAGTTGATAACATATGATAGTGAGACGGACACAGTCGTTGCAATCGCCAGATGTGATTGACTTCTGCATCCATGCCATCTTACAGAACACGATCCAAGAAAACGTCAGTGACCTTCACAGACTGAAGCAACAGAAGTGGTAAAGGTTTTCTTCTGGTTCTCAGTTCAGCACATCTGTTGGTAGTCAAGTAGGGAGGGGGTATGTTGACGATGTCTCTAATTTTAGAAGATTATGTTTATGGATGTATGGCTCACTTACCCGTCTCGGGAAAAACGCACATAGACTCACGAAGAACTAACAGGAAAAATGAGCTCAATGTGGGTATGAACTAAATGGTGCTTGCACTCTTCGGAAAGAGGGGTTTCCTTTTAGCCAGAGGCGTTAGGCAGACGATCGCAAATGGCCGAAACAACCCCATTAATTAGGGGTGACTCGGGTCAAGAGTGCAATGAACTCAGACCGACGTCAGTGTCGATGTGTGAACAAGTGGAGCGGAAGACGCGACAAAGCTAAAGGTTTCTAGAAGCACTCAGGAAATATCACGCAGCTTAGACACGACACATTCAAACAGTCAGGAAGTATTACCACCCTAGACACGACGAAGCTAAAGGCATCTAGAAGCAATCAGGAAATATCACGCAGCTTAGACACGACAAATTCAAGCAGTCAGGAAGTATTACCACCCTAGACACGACAAAGGTAAAGGCATCTAGAAGCAATCAGGAAATATCACGCAGCTTAGACACGACAAATTCAAGCAGTCAGGAAGTATTACCACCCTAGACACGACAAAGCTAAAGGCATCTAGAAGCAATCAGGAAATATCACGCAGCTTAGACACGACAAATTCAAGCAGTCAGGAAGTATTACCACCCTAGACACGACAAAGCTAAAGGCATCTAGAAGCAATCAGGAAATATCACGCAGCTTAGACACGACAAATTCAAGCAGTCAGGAAGTATTACCACCCTAGACACGACAAAGCTAAAGGCATCTAGAAGCAATCAGGAAATATCACGCAGCTTAGACACGACAAACCCAAAAGCTTCTGGAAGTGAAATATCACGCAGCTAAGGAAAATTGGCTTATTTTAAAAAAAGGGCTTCGGGGCGAAAAGTATTGTTCTAATGTCAAGTGCATATGCTTTAGTAACCTGACAATTAAGCATATGATTTTTGATTTTTGACTGTAGCTTGATGAAGCCTTATGTACACGAAAGTGTGTCTTCACAAGTGACTGAGAACGTTGATGTTTTTGAATTTTTGCATTCATTATCAGTTATTTCGCTTGTAAGTTTAACGACTTCTCTTTTACGAAGTCCTTTAAATAATTTCCTGTAATTGTGTTTAGAATTTTTTTTTTCAAATTTCACCCTCATTTCACCCTCATTTGCCCATTTCCCCCCAACTCTCCATTCATTCACATCTCCCACCCCTTCTAACCGATAATACTCAAATGTATACATAAATACTTTAACAAAATGTCTTCAATCACCGAAATGTGTGACGGGTCATTAAACAGAATTCCTCCTCCTCCTCCACTGCATTCTGTTGAACTGAAGCTGATCACTGATGAGTGAACCGCTGGAACACCAGCTTTCCGTCAAAAATACATTTTTAACGTGTGGCAAGTTAGACAAAAACTTGAGTCAATATTATTGAACTTCATATGTTTCTTATGTCATTACGTATCCAATCATTATTATTATTATTATTATTATTATTATTATTATTATTATTTTATTATTATTATCATTACTACTACTTTTTATATCATAATTATTATTTATTTATTTATTTATTTATGTAAGCTTATCTATTATTTATTCACCTTTTTTTTCTTTTCTTTTTTTCTCTCTCAAGGCCTGACTAAGCGCGTTGGGTTACGCTGCTGGTCAGGCATCTGCTTGGCAGATGTGGCGTAGCGTATATGGACTTGTCCGAACGCAGTGACGCCTCCTTGAGCTACTGAAACTGAAACTGAAAAACCAATCATTATTACTTGATTCAATTTAACAAATGAAATGAATACCTTGTAAAGCATAGGCTATGCGGCATTGGAACCCTTCAGTGATGGGCAAACCTTTCTGAAGAAATCAAGGGGTTAAGCAAATAGAATTATTGGACAAACAAAGCCAGCTCCAGAACATGAGGAGCCTTACAGTGCCACGCTTTTAGGGTCATCGGGACCAGAGAATTCATACCCACTGTGTTTATGCCTCGGATTTTTTTTTTTTTTTTTTTTTCATTGAATATCAAGTTGTTCCTCTTGTTAGATTAACGACTTCGTTTTTACGAAGTCCATTTAATAATTATATTGTACTTAAATATTCATTACAAATATATAGTCATATTTGATTTCACCTTCCTTTTCCCCAACTCATCATTTACCCCCCCACCCCCTACCCATCCCCGCCCCCCCATGATCTCCGAAAAAATAGCATTCAGATGTAAAACAAAAAAAGAAATCAGTGCTCTAACAACATGTCTGCAATCAGAAGTCCTCCTTCTCCTCCATCAGGTTCTTTTTTTTTTCTTCTCTTTTCCAACCGCTTGCTGCTCTGCTTTATCTAGCCAGGCGTCATCAACAACAAATATGCATCGCGGACAACTGCACGAAAGAGACAGAGAGAGAGACAGAGATAGAGAGAGAGAGAGAGATTCATGAATCAAGATTCAAGATTCAAAATCTTTATTACTCAAGAATTAAAAAAAATAGGTATTGCCTAGACTTCCAATCTTTCCTCGTGACAACATAGATAATAACGATAAGACACGACAATAATAATAATAATAATAATAATAATAATGGTAAATACTATTTTTGCTACTACTACTAGTACAACTGACCATAACTACTAACACCATCACCCCGACTACTAATGATAACAGTGATAATCAACACACCATCATCATCATTATGAAAAACAAAAATGATTAAGGGAACAGATTCACACACACACACACACACACACACACACACACACACACACACACACACATAATTATGCACACACTCATCCCCAAACACACACACACACACACACACCCTTATGCACATACATATATGCACATATACACACATGCATGCATATGTCTACATGTACATACATATATGTATACATATGCATTCATAAACATACATAGGTATCAAATCAGAGAGAGGCAGACAGACAGACAGACAGACATAGACAGAGGCAGACAGACAGAGAGCCTTCCTGCACTCACATGTGGTGGTGGTTTTGATTCCATTTCTTTTCCCCAGGACGAGAAAGACCAGAGTCAGGAGTGGGGTGGGATGAAGGGGTGGGGGTGGGGGTGGGGGTGGGGTGTGGAGCTCGAGGACACATGACATCGCATCATGTTCCCACAGGGTGCGGTGCGCGCCATCTTCCCTGCCAAGAGCTGGTAATTTGTCAGCTTGGGGTGGCAATTACGGCCCTTGGCTTTCAAGCTTGTTGCGTGGCTTGCTGGATCACGAACTGTTAGGGCTATGCGTGTACGAGGTTTTTTTTTGTTTTTTCTTCTTATTTTCTTTCTTTTTACAGAACATAGCCAGTTCAATGTTCGTGTGTGTGTGTGTGTGTGTGTGTGTGTGTGTGTGTGTGTGTGTGTGTGTGTGTGTGTTTGTTCACTCGTTCGTTCGTTCCTTCTTTTGTTTAATGTCTATCCACAATTGTGATTTATACGAACGCCCATCCTCCTACGCAACCTACCCATGCCATTACTACTTTCCATGTTCCTCTCTTCCCAATTTGCATCTTAAAAAGGCATGAACAAAGTAAAACAAACTAACTAGTTCAACCAGTGAAATTATAACAGGGTGCCAATGGGTCTCCCAATCAATGGAAGCATTCCGAACTGTATATTTTATGAACGAAGGAGGTAAAATGCTTTCAGATGTTTGTATTCATAGATGATACACACGGGGGTGGTGGTGGGATGGGGTGGGGGTGGGGGATTGCTTTACCGCAAATGCAAGTCACTTCAGAAGTAAATTTTGTTTTTACAACATCCAGTCATCATAGGCTGCATAATATCATTAGACTGTTCAGCATGTTGTTTTGTTTTGTTAGCATTATCTCTAACAGGATCGGAAATCAGTTTCAATTTATTGATAATTATGGTTCCATCAGGTTTCCTCCAGTAGATAATAACCTTCTTGTAATGAAAATGGCATGCGATTTTCTTTTACTATGTTAGTGTTCATTGCGACTTTTTTTTTCGCACAACGATCCGCCCGTTCATTTCACGCAATCTCTTCTCGCACAGAGAGATACGGATACGAATAATTTATTTTTGTATAGGCCATTGCCCCTCATGAAGGGGTACATACACATGATCATGTAAGAAAAACAACAAGAAATGAGCAGTCATATCATCAAGAACAAACTTCAGTATTCTAAAACATCAGAGTTGATTGCAGTCTGAATGCTTTAAACAAATAAATTGACAAATTCCGAATGGTCGCACACACACACACACACACAGAGAGAGAGAGACGGGGAAGGGGGGAGGAAAAGAGAGAGAGAGAGAGAGAGAGGGGGGGGGGCATTTAAGCCCAGTAGTATAGTAAAGGAACTAATATATATTACTAGCAACGGTAAGAAGTAGAAGAAGAAGAAACAAGAGAGGCAAGGCCTTCAAGACTCACTTGTGACACACTTTAAAAAAATCTAATCGTTAAAATGTGTTCTGTATTTGTTATTATAAAGCTTCGGGTTACAAGAAAAAGAAAAAAAAGAAACAAAAAAGTCCTAACGGCAGATTCGAACCCCGTGTGTTCGGGCAAGAAGAAACTGTCTTACCCATTACACTATCGTGGCTCCTTAGCTGACGTTCAAAAATATAATATTTAAACATGCTTTTTTAAAGGGCGATAAATCGATTGCGGTATTCGCAGTGAGAACGCTGTTTAAATCATATTATTCTGGTGTATCCTGGGCATTCCAAAAATCTTTAAGGGCAATTAAAAATTCTTGTTTAAGTCCGCGGTAAAGGAGACGTGGCTATCGCCGCAATCACACTGCAACATTTAGCCGTTTTCTCTAGATCTAGATAGATGTACAAGTTTAGTTACACCCGGTTGACACGGTCGATTCAATTTCTCTTTTATGTTCATTCTAGTTTTATAGTTTTAAAGTTGATATGAAAATTTAGTATTTTGTTACACTAATAACATGTAGACCCAAGTACAAGTACTTCTAAACGTCGTATGAAGTGAAAAGGACTTCATTTTGAGAAAAGTCAAGACTGAAAATTTTTACGTTTCATCAATTCAAGGGTATCAACTGTCATGGTTTATTATTTTTAACTGTGAATTCCGACTGATTCTGTAGATATTTTTATTGGCAGTTTGGGGCATAATCCAGTAAGTGATAAGGCGTTCACAAATCTTTCTCTGAATAAATATTTAACGGTCTCCTTCTCCAACTTTCCATCACATGTTATCGTGTGTTGTCGACTGAATATAGGATTGAACGGGCAGGTCAACAATTTGAAACAAAACGGCGTCGTTCGCGTTCGCTAAGAATATGAGCACGCGCTTTGAATATGTATAAATATGTGTACGCAATTGATTTTTGCCCATGACCTTCAGGGCTTAGCCAATAGATCTATAAAGTCCACTCGTCGTACTGATTTTAGTATTTTCCAAAAAAGACCACTTGGGCGAATGAACATAGTGAAAGCCCTGTACACTGAGAGAAAAACGCACAAGCTTTTTATGTATTGAGTATAATTTCAAAATGTAATGTTTAAGATGAGAAAGATCAGTTTAAAGCAAATTAAGCCCCCTAGCATTAATTACAGATTAATTTCCCTTTTTTTACTATCTGCACCAAAGACATGCAAAATAAATATAACTTCCATGATTAGCAAAAGAAGTTCCTGTTTGAACAAAAAATGATAAAAATGACTGCTCTTGTTGTTGTGTCATAATATCAGATCAGAGTGCCAAGTTTAGAGAATAAAAAAATATAAATATAACAGTATATTCAGTTTGCATATAATTTGGCTTCTTTTTTTCATTTTTTGTGCCCATCCCAGAGGTGCAATATTGTTTTAAACAAGATGACTGGAAAGAACTGAATTTTTCCTATTTTTATGCCAAATTTGGTGTCAACTGACAGAGTATTTGCAGAGAAAATGGCAATGTTAAAGTTTACCACGGACACACACACACACACAGACAACCGAACACCGGGCTAAAACATAGACTCACTTTGTTTACACAAGTGAGTCAAAGATTGGAGGTGGATACTTGGTGTGGCCTTGAACTAACATGGGCTTCCACAATATGGGCTTTGTAATATCTTCAGAGAATCTTGTTTGCTTCTGTATATCAAATACAGTGCACCATAAGACTTTTTTCCCCCCAGCGAATATCACTACTCCAGCGTTTGTCAGGCTAAGGCTATTATCCGTTTCATTGAAGAATATTATATATATATATATATATATATATATATATATATATATAATATTCAAAAAATGAGTTCTCCCTTTAAGACTCCTAGTACCCGCGTTTCGCGCCCATAAAGTTCGTATCAAGAGCTTGAGAAAAGGAGACAGGATAACAAAATAGATAGACAGATCGATAGATAGACAGAAAGGTAAATGAATGAATGAATTGAATGCATTAAAAAATAAATGAATTAATATTAAAACGACAGACAGAAAGGACTTCAATATGCTCTCACTACTGTCAACATTAATATATATATATATATATATATATATATATATATATATATATATATACAAGGAAGGGACAGAATCCTGTCAGCTGTCATGCTCTCCGTGTTCCCCTTGCGACCTCTCCTGGTCAGGAGATTGAAAGGAGTGTTTGTCTGGCGTCCTTCCCTCATGTGAGCACACCGCATTCCATTGCTTTTGAGTTTTTAGACCATCATTATTATCATTATTATTAACAAATTAATGACGATTCTTCCTCGTCTTAAAAAACAAAAAAACAAAACAAACAAAAAACCAACCCGATTTGCGTCATTCCATACCCAAACCGAATGAATGAGTGGGTTTTCCCCGACCTTTTAAATGCGTCTGCCTCTCCCTTTGCCTCTCCGCGCGAGCGCGCATGCATGTGTGTGTGTGTGTGTGTGTGTGTGTGTTTTGTGGGTGTGTTTTGTGTGTGTTGTTGTTGTTTTGTGTGTTTTTTTCACGTTCAGTTATAGTTTCTGTCAAAATTATGAAGTGTTTGTTTTTATTTTGATTGTCTTTCTTCTTTTCTTCTAAGTGTCCCTTGTGTTATGAAGAAATGTCAACAAAATATTATGAAAAACATAAACTGATCAGCAAAACTCATCGGTTATGTGCACACACTCACCTTTGGGTGTTTGGAATGAAATGTTGTAATCCGATGCCATACGTCATTACTACGGAAAAACAAAAACAAAAAAAAACACACTGTGCCGACTGTCAGGAAAAACGCAAAATGGATAGTATCCCATATCAGTCTCCCAATACAAGAGATCGCTAGGGGACAAATAAGACATGGAACTATAAAGCTAAGGTCCTTTTGCTTTCTACTGTCATCTGGGGCATCGACAGTTCCCTGTCGACTGCCGACGCCGGGACCTGTGACAGACGAACCCGGGTGTGGCTGTGTTTGGTAGACGTCGAATGAGTGGCGTGGGAGTAAAACCACAGAAAGACTGGTGCTGAGTGGACAGTGAGGGGGAAAAACAAAAAAACAAAAAATAAAAAAATAAAATAAAAGCCGGCGAGGAAATTTTCGAGCAATGACAAGTATCCACGCAGTCGACTATGTGAAGACAAAAGCTGCAAGCATGTGTGGTCTCCACACTTTGTCTGCAGTCCCCTGCCTACTTTCCGCTTCCTGCAGACTACGGGTGGTGAATGTCGCGCCTCATGACGTCTTTGTGTTTGCTGACCTTGTTGTTTCGTCAAGATCTATTTGCGTTCAACGCACATACACAACGTGGTAGCTCTAACAGGCAACACCTGTTTGTTTTCTTGATGCTAAAGCAGAGCTGATTGGGAAATGTGCTTTTTTTTTTCTACATTTGCAGTTGATAAAGAGAGAGAACTCGAACTCGAACTCAAACTCGAAAAGTTTAATCAGTGTAGGCCATGGCCTCTTTTGAAGGTGGTGCAGTATGTATGAATAATTCACACTGAATGGCACAATAGCTCATTCAAATAGTAATATACTGACGGACAATCATTTACGAAACCGTAAGCAGTTAGTTAAATCAGCCAATCATAATAGTGCGTCTCTTAAAGGCTTTGCATAAATACATGCATACATTCCTTACTACTGGTTCACTTTGGGTTCCTATAAGCGACTGAGTCAATAACGAGAGAGAAAAGGGGTGTAAGGCAGAAGAGAGAGAGAGAGAGAGAGAGAGAGAGAGAGAGAGAGAGAGAGAGAGATTTACATTTTCCAAATTTCTGGACTCTATTCAGCAGCATATAAATGCTCACAGGATTGCCATTAATTTTGTCGACGAACTGTTCTGCATTTGTCATTATGACAACTGAGCTTAATCAAGCACATATTGAGGGAATACTAATGAATTTTGTGTTACCGTTGACCTATTCACACCAATTAAGGGAGGGTATGGAGGGGGGTGGGAGAAGTTACTTTTTCAACACTGGGTTTACAATTTATTTCAGTTATTATCGATTTCTTTATAAATAAAAGTTAAAAGTAAAGGCCCAGAGTGAACTATCAGTCCAAAGAAGTTTCCACCAGAGCATCAGAGCCAAGACGCCGAGTAGAAACCGCAGTTCATTCTCAATTTCTCCCGGGGACCCCTTTCACCTTACCGTACTTGTTCACACATCACCGCTGACGTCTGTTGGGAGCTGAGAGCACTGGGGGACCCGAGTCACCCTTTAATGGAGTTGTTCTGGCCGTTTGGCCTCCTGCCACCAGTTCCAACCACCAGTGGTTAACAGGGTCATCTCTTCCCAAAGTGAACTGCTTTTATTCTTTTCTCTCTTTTTTTTTAAGACACAGATTTAGCACTTCCCCCCCAAAAAAAACTGCTTTTATTCTTTTTTTTTAAGTCACAGATTTAGCACTTACTCCCAAAAGATCCATTCCTTTCAGCAGAGGAAATAAGTTGGCGATTTTTTTTAATGAGCCTGGTGGTGGTTAGGCTGTCAGTGCCTGACCTGCGTATTGGGTTTAGTTGTTGGTTATGCATCTGCTCCTTTCTTTTTAAAAGCAAAGATGGTGCAGCGTATATAGTATTGTGTATCATTCTGCACGATTTGACCCCTCCTTTGTGCTAATTGTGATTTTTTTTTTATTATTACACATGCACATAATGCCACTGAGGAATTCAAAATAACGAAATGATGATTTTGTCATAGCGTCTTTTATTCGGAAATAGCGCTTCACAGATTTTTCCTTTAGATACATGTTACAAATTCTTTTACCGGAAATAGCGCTTCTTGTTTTTTTTAGAATGCATGTTATGATTTCTCTTACTGTGTTATAAACAATTCTCTGTCTCTCTCTCTGACATCACACACACACACACACACACACACACACACACACACACACACACACACACACACACACACACACACACACACACACACACACACACACAACCAAAAAAAAGCAAGTCGTTAAGTTTTCATCACTTTCATATTTTAATTCAATCTATTCACTTTTAAGTTAAAATTTTGCTATGTTCATATATATATGTTAGACTCAACTTTTGACAGAGAGACTGATTGGTGTGAGTGACACGAGCCTTTGAATACACAAGTAATTTCCAATCGGATTGATAAAGATGTATTGTATTATATTATATTGTATTGTACTGTACTGTGTTGTGTTGTACTTGAAACTGAAACTCCTCAGCGTGGCTTATTGTTTTTTGTGTTTTTTTTTTTTTTCCCGGACAGACAGGGAACCGAATGTAAAGTGTGGACACGTTTCCTACATAATGGGCGTCATGGACAATTCCACACGGTGAAATGAGGCCAGACAGAGAACCAGATGACCTCTCTTTTAAACTTCTGTTGCTTTGCTTGTGAAGATCGCTAATGCAGCAGACAGTTTGTTTTTTCTTAAGTCAGAATAAATAAGCTTAAACCAAACCAAATCGAATCAAATCAAAAGTACTTTATTCAATCCACATGTACATCGATATGGCAAGAGCTCGTTATGAATAGATATACCTCATCAGACTCGTCATGAAGTGTGATTAAAACTAGCCAAACAAAACCCCAATAAATGCGACAGACTATAAAACAATCCTCTATCTCTCTCTCTGACATCACACACACACACACACACACACACACACACACACACACACAAACACACACACACACACACACACACACACACACACACACACACACACACACACACACACGTAAGAGAAGGCAATAAACTGCTGCACATAAACAGGCACGAATAAACACATACAACAAACCGACCCACATATTGCAACTCACTATTTCGGTGATGAAACACGACCAAAGTGACACACGACCATCTCGGGTTGGGCAGGCTGAGGGTGAACTCTGTTCCCTACTGCATTAACTCTTTCCATACGAACGGCGAAAGAGACGACGTTAACAGCGTTTCACCCCAATTACCATCATCAAAATATTGCAAGAGGAAGGCTCTTATACTGAAGACGTAAATGTTGACAAAGAATACCACAAATCTGACGACGGGAGCTAAAGGTAGGGTCATTCAGACACCCACTGGACATCCGAGGGGTCTGTGTAGAGAAGAGAGGACTGGCCGTACTGAGTGAGTTAAAGATGCCTGGCTGCAGGCGCACGATAGTACTTTCCGCTGACCTTTACAGCATCTCTCTCTCTCTCTCTCTCTCTCTCTCTCTCTCTCTCTCTCTCTCTCTCTCTCTCTCTCTCTCCTAATGCTTTGTTATGAAACGAAAATATGTTGATACATTCACCCTTGTCATAAGGACCTCTTCACCAATGACATCAAAGTCTCTCTCTCTCTCTCTCTCTCTCTCTCTCTCTCTCTCTCTCTCTCTTCTTCTTCTTCTTCTTTAAAAACAACAACAACAACAACAACAAAAAAAAAGAAAGAAAAAATTTTGTGTTCATTCTTTCCGCCAGAATTCTTATACATGCCTTATTTGCTGTCTTAAAAGTAACAATAGACACGATCGCAATGATATGAGCTGGTCTAAAGATACGACAATTTGTTAGTTTACGAACAAGCATATTTAATCATTCTACGAAACTGTTTTCAGGCGGTTCGTTGATCTAATCGTTTGTAAACACAGTACAGACATGGAAAGCATGGGGAAAAGTGTTGCTTTTTAAATCCACTTACACAAAAGTCCCACCATTCAGCAATTAATTTGTGACACAAGTTCATTTCCACAGAAGTTACACAAAAATCCCACCATTCAGCAATTAATTTGTGACGCAAGTTCATTTCCACAGAAGTAAACCAATAAATGCAGCACTAATATGTTTTCCATCGAACCGAATGGAGTTCAAAAAGAAGTAGTGATCTGCGTAAATGAGAAAAAAAAAAGAATTGTACAAGAATTTGAAATATTCGTAATACGATGGGCACCCGATATTCAAATAACCGCCTGTTGACGGTGTGGGATTATCAGCAATACCCCTAGTAAAGAAGGTTACGTTCACTTTCATTATACCTATCATGAACTATACTGACAAAAACGTGAAATCAGACACACAGATTCACATCATCAATGAACGAGTGCTCAAAACCATCAAGCTGGATCGTATAAAGATCTGCTGATATGAATTAAGAAAAGAAAGCTACGCTGGTATGACCACGTAACAAGATCTTTGCTAAAAAAAACAAAAAAACAAAAAACAAACAAAAAAACTGTCATCCAAGGATAATGTAGGCCGACTGGGTGGAAGACATAAAAAGATGAACTGACTGTAGAATGAACAGGAAATCCATTTTCAGAGACTCCGTCTTTTACACACGACCGACCGACCTGAAGGAATCTGGTGAGTAGTTCTTCTGTGCGGCGCCCCAGTGACTCTTCACAGAGTTGAGGGAGAAGAAGAGAAGAAGTTTCTAAAAAAAAAAAAAAAAAAAAAAAAAAAAAAAAAGAATAACGCAACAAAACGCTATTCCGAACATTGAACCACAACTTCTAGCCCTCTGCCGAAAGGGAATTTGAAGACATTAAAAGGGAGGTCAATCAGTGTTGGAGGAAAGGAACAGGCGGAACAACAGCCGCTTACTTTCAGAGAGAGGTGGGCAAGAGGCTTAATGGCCCCCCAAAAAACCCATTGAGTGATTCGGATCCTCAGTGCACTGAACTCCAGCGGGCGTCTGTCTTGATGTGTGAACAAGTCAAAAAGAGAAGGGACGAGAAGGTGAAACGATGACACCAGCAGACAAACAAATGAACTGCAGATTAACCCATTGACTACTATTGAAAATTATGTCAATGAAGGGGCAGTCACCTGAGACAGACAGACAGAGCTTACAAGTCAGTCACCATTCTTTGTTTGCATCTCATCCGTAGGGAATGGCATTACGGGCGCAATAGCCGAGTGGTTAAAGCGTTAGATTTTCAATCTGAGGGTCACGGGTTCGAATCTCGGTAACCGCGCCTGGGGGGTAAAGGGTAGAGATTCTTTTTCCGATCTCCCAGGTCAACATATTACAGACATGCTAGTGCCTGACCCCCTTTGTGTGTAAGCGCACGCATAAGATCAAATACGCACGTTACAGATCCTGTGATCCATGTCAGCGTTCCATGGGTTGTGGAAACAAGTACATACCTAGCATGCACACCCCCGAAAACGGAATATGCCTACACGGCGTAGTAAATAGACAAAACGGTCATACACGTTACATGTCTGTATGAATGTATACGTGTGCATGACTGAAACCTGACTGAATGACACGGGAAACGAATGATGAGCGCCCAATGGCAGCTGGCAGTCGGCTCTACCCAGGCAGGCAGCCTGTTGTGCAAATGCTTCCGTGTTTGTAAAGCACATGGAGCTTGGTCTTTGACCGAGGATAGACGCTATATAAGTATCCGTGTCATCGTCATTACTTTTGTCAAGCAATATCAATGACACTTCCTAAAATCGTACACAACGTAAAAGCTGCACTTAGAATTCATAAAGCCATGCCAGGTTCATCAATTTCTATTAGTACCAACAGACACATGGTTAACATTAGAGACTCTAATATCACATTAACTCTCTCCATACGAACGGCGAAATAGACGACGTTAACAGCGTTTCACCCCAATTACCATCCTCAAAATATTGCAAGAGGAAGGCTCTTATACTGAAGACGTGAATGTTGACAAAGAATACCACAATTCTGACGACGGAAGCTAAAGGTTGGGTCATTCAGACACCCACTGGACATCCGAGGGGTCTGTGTAGAGGAGAAGAGAGGACTGGCCGTACTGAGTGAGTTAAACGAACGGGGACAAAGTTAGTGTGGCTGTTCACTCCACGCTGTGATGTGATGTGACGTGTTGATGTGCATTGGTCTGTTTGCTCCGGTGGGCTTTTTTTTTTTTTTTTTTTTTTTTTTTTTTGTCTATTTGTATGCTTTTTGACACCGGTCGTTTCGTTTATATGGTAAGTGTAAAAGTTGTTCGTGTATGTTTCAATGCCTCAAGGAGCAACATGGAATAAACTTCTCTCCACAAAATCTCTCTCTCTCTCTCTCTCTCTCTCTCTCTCTCTCTTCTCGCTCGCTCGCTCTGCCTTTCTACATATCTCCCTCTTTTTATCTGTCCCTGTATATGTTTCTGTCTCTTTCTCCGCCTGTCTATCTGTCTCTCTCTGTGTGTGTGTGTGTGTGTGTGTGTGTGTGTGTGTGTGTGTGTGTGTGTGTGTGTGAGTCAGACAGACACAGATACAAACTGAAAAACTGACTGAAAAATAAATAAACAGAGATAGAGACACAGTGAAATAGAAACATTTTTTTTAAAGGGGGGAGGGGGGAGAAAGAGGGACAGAGACATGGAGTCTGTGTGTGTGTGTGTGTTTATCTCTCTCACCTTCTCTCTGTCTCACTCCCTCCTCTCTCTCTCTCTATTCCTTCTGTTCTCCCCCTATCTCTCCTCCTCCCTCCATCTCTCTCTATCCCCCCCCTCTCTCTCTCTCTCTCTTCCTCTCTCATTATTTCTCTCTTCATATCACACAGACTTCATCTCTCTCTGTCTAAACACACATTACTCACGCTTGCTTTGGCGCGTTTCCTGAAAAGTTACCTCACACGCAGACCCCCCCCCCCCCCACACACACACACACACACCCACCGCCCCACTCCCTCCACCCCCTTCAATCAACCACACCCCTCCCCCATCCCACACCACCCCTTACACCCTTAAACCCAACCCCCAACCCCCTCCTCCCACTCCTTCGCCATCCCGAAATCTGAATTTTATGACACGATAATTCTCTGCCTTGTTTTCCATCAAAACACAATTTCCGGCTGTGCTTTGCAAAGTCTGGGAATGTCGCCGTGGTGTTCGTTTTCTTTTCTTTTCTTTTCTTTTTTTCTTTTTTTCTTTCGTTTATTTTGTTTCCTTCTGTTTTGATTTGAAGGCCACTGCTTCCTCCCAATCGCTTACTGTCGTCAAAGATTAATTTTACTGTCTGATGTTCTGATGTTATTGCCCCCTTGCTGTTAGCAGACCGTTTTGTGAAAACAGACCTCCTACCCGTTTACTCAGGCATTTCCATGATGACATTGTAAAGCTTGTTGATCGGGAATAACAACATACTCGTTAAGCTGCGAATGCGCGTAGGAAGAGGAGCGTGCTTCGGCTTTATGAACAAACACGTTCTTTCACAACAGGTGAATGGAAAGCTTGTGTGTTTTTTTGTTTGTTATTTTTGGGTTTTTTTAAGTATTGTGTTCCCCCCCCCCCCCCCCCCTGATAGAATAAACAGACATATTTTCCTTGGCTGGTTTTATATCATCTTCAAATCGCATCGGGAGATATACTGTATCATGTTGATCATAACGAAGGTGATGATGATGATAACGATGATGATGATGATGATGAGGAGGAGGAGGAGGAGGAGGATAATTGCGCATTGAAGTATTTGTATGACACAAACACACACGCGCGCAGAAACACACACACACACACACACACACACACACACACACACACACACACATACACACACACAGGGAGAGAGATTGAGAGAATGTACTTCATGGATGGGTGTTTAGACGGATATGAGAGGGGGGGAGTTGAAGAAAGAGACAGAGAGAGACAGAGAGAAATAACTGCATGTATCTGTTGTCTCTCTCTCGCCCTCCCTCCTCACACCCCCCCCCCCCCCACCCCCACCCCTCCCTCAGGCTCTGCTTTCATTGTATTAAATATTGTGTAGTGTAGACACTATTCAGGGCGGGGACTGGATGTAAAAAAAAAAGCACACCAGTGCTTATCTATTATCCTCGAAATAAAGAAATCGTCTTGTCTTGTCTGGTCTTGTCTGTCTCTCAGCCCCCCCCCCCCCTCTTTCTTTCTGTCTCTGTCACTCTGTATTTGTTTCTCTCTCTGTCTCTCTCTGTCTCCCCCTCCCCATTCCCCCCTCTCTCTCTCTCCCTCTCTCTCTCTCCCTCTCTCTCTGTGGTTCTCCTTTCTCATTGAATGTATAAAAGTATTCAAAATCCATTCTTTTTCTCTATTCAGTACCATCAGTGGTGTGTCAGGTCATACAAAAAAACCCAGGAACCTGGGTTCTTGTTCTGCATATTCAGAAATGTCCATACCACCATCCGTATTTCAAATTTTGTAAAACTGAAAGCACTCCAAAAATGTTTTCAAAGACACAATGAAAGCAAAATAAGTATTAAAAAAAAAGAAAAAGAAAACAAAAGAGAGTTAATGTCGCCAGTCGGATTCATAGCCCGCCAAACCACTTTAAACACCACTAGTACGGCGCGAGCGAGATATAACAAACAACCCACAGTAGTTTGGCGGCGGAGAGTCTTGTAAACGATTCCAATTATCATGATGTCCAGTTCCCAAACCTCCCTTCTAGCCCCCACCCCTAAAACCCAGCCCGCTGCCCCGTACTCACTCAGAAATAAGTACCCCCGAAATGACCAGACCTGAAACCTCGCCTATATCACAAGTCCTGCGCCCTTTCTATTCCCCCTATGTTTACTTTACACACGGCAACCCACAAGCCATTAATCCAGAAGGCTTTGGCAGCGGCTAATGTACTCCAACACCATCTGACGAAGGCCATCATGAGAGAGGAGGCTGTGCCATCCGCACCTCGCCAGGTGATGTCTGGGTCAAGAAAAACATAAGAAATGAAGTCACCATCTTGTATTTTGCATTTATATTTGTATTTCTTTTTATCACAACAGATTTCTCTCTGTGAAATTCGGACTGCTCTCCCCAGGAAGAGCGCATCGCTATACTACAGCGCCACCCTTTTTTTGTATTTTTTTTTTCCTGCGTATAGTTTTATTTGTTTTTCCTATCGAAGTGGATTTTTCTACAGAATTTTGCCAGGAACAACCCTTTTGTTGCCGTGGGTTCTTTTACGCGCGCTAAGTGCATGCTGCACACGGGACCTCGGTTTATCGTCTCATCCGAATGACTAGCGTCCAGATCACCACTCAAGGTCTAGTGGAGGGGGAGGAAATATCGGCGGCTGAGCCGTGATTCGAACCAGCGCGCTCAGATTCTCTCGCTTCCTATGCGGACGCGTTACCTCTAGGCCATCACTCCACTTAATCTAGGAGTGGTTTTCGTCTCATTGCAAGCATTCTAAGCTCCCGATACAGTACATGGGGGCACCGTACCACGGCACCATCGGTTATTGGCGTTGGACTTGTGATCCAGTGTTCACCAGTGATCAGGGTTCGAGGCCCCTCGTTTCGGCATGGTGTTGTGTCCTTGGGAAAGGCACTTTCCTCTGTCTTTTCCCCTGTTTACTCAGGGGCGTATCGGTTCCTGAATATGGTTGAGAAAGGTTAATCTAAAACGGGTGGAAGGAGAGGATTTAGCCCCGTTTTCACTCACCGAGTCCCCCACACAGTGGATGTGAAATCACTGCTTCGACACAGCCGTTAATCGTTCGCCTTTCAGCAAGACTTGAAGCAGACTATGTTGGGAGTCTATGACTCTTGTTACTAAGCACAGCTACGAAGCAAAGACGACAAATGTTTTTTTGCTGGTTTTTTTTCACTGTGGTGGCAACAAAATGCCATGAAGTGCATTCAAACATCAGCCTCAATATGAGCCCCTCTGTTTTCACCTTGCATTATTGATGAACATTTTGCACACACACACACACACACACACACACACACACACACACACACACACACACACATACACACACACACACA
>NC_134894.1:16400002-16420002 GCF_041734735.1 Babylonia areolata | reverse complement strand
TGTGTGAAATTAGGGCTGCTCTCCCCAGGGAGAGCACGTCGCTACACTACAGCGCCACCCTTTTTTTTTGTATTTTTTCCTGCGTGCTGTTTTATTTGCTTTTTCCTATCGAAGTGGATTTTTCTACAGAATTTTGCCAGGAACAATCCTTTTGTTGCCGTGGGTTCTATTACGTGCGCTAAGTGCATGCTGCACACGGGACCTCGGTTTATCGTCTCATCTGAATGACTAGCGTCCAGACCACCACTCAAGGTCTACTGGAGGGAGAGAAAATATCGTCGGCTGAGCCGTGATTCGAACCAGCGCGCTCAGATTCTCTCGTTTCCTAGGCGGACGCGTTACCTCTAGGCCATCACTCCACATGCAATATACTCTGGGTAGTACGGTGCGGTGGCCGAATAGGTTAGAACCCTAGGCCCTCTCGCCCGAGTTTCTCCTGTTTGATCTCTGATGATCTTTGTAGTTGCATTTCTTGTGAAGAGAGAGACAGAGAGAGAGGGGATGAGAGAGAGAGAGTGTATGTGTGCGTGTGTGTGCGCGTGGTGTGTGTGCGTGGTGTATGTGTGTGTGTGTGTGTGGGTGTGGGGGGGGGGGGGTAGATGTGCAATGCGGTTTGGCTGACTGAAATGGAGAGGCACGTAAATTTCAGTAATCTGTATATTTGTATATAGCTATTTCCATTTGGTGCCATTTAATTTATCTTTTCATTTTCTATTCATTTTATTTGTTTGTTGTTTTCTTCTTATGTTGGACATGTGCTGCTGCCAAAAAGAAAATCTCTGTACCAAAGTATTGTATTGTTTTAGCGCACCCGGTGGGCTTTTAAGGGTGGAGAATTTGTGTTCCCATATCCCAGGTCAACATAAGTATGTGCAGATCTGCCACCGTCTGAACCCCCTTCGTATGTCTACTCATGCAGAAGGTCAAATATTACGCACGTTGAAGTTCCTTCGCTGACCCATGACAGCGTTCGGTAGGTTATGGAATCAAGAATGCATCTTGCATGTACACCCCCCCCCCATCGCCCCCCCCCCCCCCCGCCCCCCCGCGGGCCGCCCCTCCTCCTTCAAAAAAACAAACAAACAAGAAATAAAACAAAACAACACACACACACACACACACACACACACACACACACACACACATGTCTCAACCCACTGGAGGGAATAAAAACCACATTGCTTGAGTTCGTGGTATCGTGTAGTGTTAAAAAAAAAAAAAAAAAAAAAAAAAAAAAATCTCTTTGGAGAACAAGATCTTTTAAACTACTGGCAGGAAAACGCCACCAAAGAGGATGCTTTCGTATAACGACTTCAATCCGACAGTCCTTGGAAAAGGGGGATTTTTTTTTTCTTGGGGGGGGGGGGGGGGGGGGGTCGGGGGGGGGGGGTTGTTGTTGCTGTTGAAAAGAAGGCAATAGTCAGAGCCCAGGTTCCTTGAGATGAATAAAAGATGAACAAAGCAACGTACCATCATCCGCCTTTAGGTCAAGTTGATCTCTTGTTGGTGTTGGGGCTTCTTGTGTTTTTGCCCTGGGTCAGACGGAAATGGAAAGAAGGAACTCGAGAAACGATTTTGTGTGTGTGTTTTGTCAGTTGCTTTGAAAAAAACCGATTTGTTTTCTTGATGTCGAAAGAAAAGAAAGGAAGAAAAGAAAGGAAGTAAAGAAAGAAAGAAAGAAAACAAAGGGGAAAAAAAGGACAAGGAAGAAAAAGAAAGGAAAACAATGAAAAGGAAAAGAAAAGAAAAGAAAGACAGACATACGTTAATTTGTACTTAATATATTGTATAAATGCAAATATATATATATATATATATATATATATATATATATATATATATATTATTGTTGCCTCATCGTACACCGTTTCAGTGTCACTGCTCACACGCTGCTCGTTTCGAGTTCACCACACACATCCACATCCGGTGTTCGTCTGTCGCAGTTCGATACCGACGATATTAGGTCGCCAGGAGGCTACTCACTAGAGGAGACCCTGCACTGCTACTGAGTATCTTCGGTGGTGTACAGTAGTGGTCAGTTTGTACTTTTACATGCTTTAACTCTCTCCATACGAACGGCGAAAGAGACGACGTTAACAGCGTTTCACCCCAATTACCATCATCAAAATATTGCAAGCGGAAGGCTCTCATACTGAAGAGGTGAATGTTGACAAAGAATACCACAATTCTGACTGGCGGAAGCTAAAGGTTGGGTCATTCAGACACCCACTGGACATCCGAGGGGTCTGTGTAGAGAAGAAGAGAGGACTGGTCGTACTGAGTGAGTTAAAATAAAACAGTCGTTGCTTGGTTTTCCCTTGGAGGAACGAGCCTGAAGGAACACGCCACAGACTTGTATTGGTAGCGTTGAGGATTTGTTTGTGGCAATGGTGCTGTTTAATCTGCACGCTCCCGCGTGTAAATGTGTGCTGCATCCTGTATTTTTGAGTGGCAGAAGAATACGTTCACAAAACGTTTTTCTTAAAATAAACGAGACAAATATAAGAGAAAAAAAAATAAATAAAAAATAAAATAAAATAAAATAAAATAATAATCATAATCATAATAATCATGATAATAATAATAACCACAATAATGATAATGATAAGAATGATAACAGCAACAACAACAATAAAAATAACAATGATAATACAACAACAACAACAATAATAATAATAATAATAATAACAATAATAATAATAATAATGATAATAATAATAATAGTCATAATAATCATAATGATGAGAAATGAAATGAAATCAACGTGATTTTTTTTTTAAAACAAAACAAGACAAAAGTAGAAATAAGTTGGGGTTTTTTTAGGTTTTTTTTTCCAAACTTGTATCTTAAACAAAAACTAAACATCCAGCTGCTGATTAACCGAAATATAGCAAGACTGAATCTGCACTCAAACACACAGACACACACAGTCCACGACCATTTCTCCAACCTTGACCTCTGTCCTTTTAGAGGGCTGCAACTGCTGCCGTTCTGGCTTTGATGTGACAGTGTGGAACAGGTTCGTGTGACGGATGCGTTTCATTGGTTCGGGTATATGTGATGGGCGCTTTTCATTGGTCTTGGTCTGTGAAAGACGCTTTTCATTGGCTGCCATGATGAACAGGACCCCGGTGTAGCAGAACCTTTCTCGTTCCCCCGTAAGCTTTAACCCCGGGGTGAAATCTGGCAAGTAAAGATTAAACCCGGGGTCAACGTAGACTGGCCTTGGATGACCCCCAGGGACAAACTCTTACTTGTCAATGTCAGAAAAAAAACTGGCATCACTGCCACCTGGCTGGATTCTGTCTCCACACCCCCACCTGCATTATGGAAGTCATTCTAGGTCTGTTTCAAACACTAGGGGTAGATCTGAACCAGTTAGAAGAATCAAAGCAGTTTATCAAAGTAGAACTTCTTCACGTTTGCCGTCTTTACTTGTTTTTTGTTTTGTTTTTGTTTTGTTTTTCTTGTAATTGTATTTAATTATTTGTTTCAAATTCCACTTTGCATCAACCCAGTTTCCCCCAGCTCACCATTCACCACCCTCACCTTGCTCTCTTGAATGATACCACTCAAATGTGGTATATATATAGTTCACACTCTCTTCGTGTCCTGGGCTCCGCTCCTTGCAGGAAGCACTGAATACCAAGACCGGCAAAATATTAAAAAAAACAAAAAAAACAACAAATCAGCAACAGCAGGCTCTTCATGTCTTTAAAACATGTATTCTAAAAAAAAGCATGCAAATCTTAGTTGTACAAATTGCTTCTTCAGGCAAGGGTACAGAAGTGAAAGTTTTACAGGCTGGTTAACTAGCAGCCAGTGAGTAAAAGTCAAGTATGTGATATATATTTCACACAGTTTCAGTTTCAGTTTCTCAAAGAGGCGTCACTGCGTTCGGACTTCTTCTTCTGCGTTCACTCGTACGCACACGAGTGGGCTTTTACGTATATGACCGTTTTTACCCCGCCATGTAGGCAGCCATACTCCGTTTTCGGGAGTGTGCAATAGCCGAGTGGTTAAAGCGTTGGACTGTCAATCTGAGGGTCCCGGGTTCGAATCACGGTGACGGCGCCTGGTGGGTAAAGGGTGGAGATTTTTACGATCTCCCAGGTCAACATATGTGCAGACCTGCTAGTGCCTGAACCCCCTTCATGTGTATATGCAAGCAGAAGATCAAATACGCACGTTCAAGAT
Organism: Babylonia areolata; assembly: GCF_041734735.1. Taxonomy (NCBI): domain Eukaryota; kingdom Metazoa; phylum Mollusca; class Gastropoda; order Neogastropoda; family Buccinidae; genus Babylonia; species Babylonia areolata. The sequence continues at coordinate 16,415,805 of NC_134894.1, read as the reverse complement.
CCTGTAATCCATGTCAGCGTTCGGTGGGTTATGGAAACGAGAACATACCCAGCATGCACATCCCCGAAAACGGAGTATGGCTGCCTACATGGCGGGGTAAAAACGGTCATACACGTAAAAGCCCACTTGTGTGGATACGAGTGAACGCAGAAGAAGAAGAAGAAGTGCCCTAAGTGCGTGCTGCACACGGGACCTCAGTTTATCGTCTCATCCGAAAGACTAGAAGCTCAGTTTGATTTTCCAGTCAAATATGGTAGAGAGGGCGAGAGCGGGATTGGAAACCACATCCTAACGGATTCTCTGTCTTACAGAAATTAATGTGTGTGTGTGTGTGTGTGTGTGTGTGTGTGTGTGTGTGTTGTGTGTGTGTGTGTGTGTGTGTGTGTGTGTGTGTGTGTGTGTGTGAGGAAATTGGAAATGTAAAATAAGATGGAATTAAATGAAAGAGATTCATAGAAAAACAAACTTAACCAAACACACACACACAAACGAAAAGTAGAATAGAATAGAATAGAATATTTCTTTATTACCAAGTGTACCGGGGTCACAAGGAATATTGGGGGTGGGAGGGGGGGGGGGTAGTACATAACAAGATACGAACATAAATCGAAAATCATACACAAACACACATACAGTAGAAATTAGGATACATACAAGTGCATATCAATATAAAAACTTGTGCTTACTCACACATGCACGCACTGCACACACACACACACACACACACACACACACACACACACACATGCGCGCGCGCACACACACACCCACACACACATACACACACACACACGCTGACACAAACGCTCTCTCTCTCGCTCTCTCACACACACACACACACACACACACACACACACACACACACACGTTTGAACAGTACAACGTCAATTGAAACAAAATGGAGTAAGGCATTCATCACCAAAGCAAAGTTCACGCGAGGTTGTGTACTTGTATCTGGAGATCCAATACATAGAACACGATTAAAAAAATATATATATTGATTTATGAACAAAATAAACAAACAAGCACACAAACAAATTATTACAATGTATTCATGCAGCGCTGAACCTTCTGCAGAGACAAATCAAATTCACTCGCGACTTTTATATACATGCCTGAACCTAAGTGATTTAAATACAAAAAAACAACAGCAAAAACAACAAACAAACCAAAACCAAAAAAACAAAAAACAACAACATCCAAACAGACGTGGAAAATAAAATTTACTGACATGAAACCATTCCAAAATAAAAACTTATTAAAATAAAACAAAACAAAATGAAAACTGATGACAAAAAGCAGTTGTTCCTTAACAGAAGGTGGTATATAAGGTGATTGTGACCATGAATACATCAAGTGCGGGAGTCCCCTTTAAAAGAAAGAAAAAAGGTCATTCTTTCTCACTGATTGCGTTGTATTGAATTGAGTTGAGTTGGTTTGAGCTGAATTGAGTTGCATTGTGTTGTTTTGTATTGTATTGCAAATGTGTAAATGTGTCAGTCTGGCTGCTCCCCCCCCCCCCCCCCCCCCCACCCAAAGAGAGCGCGTCTCTACAATACAGCTCCGTTTCTCCCGAAAGAGTGTCAGCAAGCTGCTGACGTGACAAAATCACAGCAACTTTGGGGTGATGGACGTGTTTTATTATTCCCCGTCCGTTAGTGACGGAAGCTCTTTCATTGGTCTACGCCGGTCATGGACACGTTTCATTGGCCCAGCCTTGACACCGTAATGGACGGCCCTCGAGAAGTGGAGGGTTCCACGAGTGACGGGCCATGTGCGTGTGAGCGGCATCACCACAAAGAGCGTTGACCTTTTTGTGTGGGAGGTGTGGGGGGCTGGGGGGGAGAGGGTGTTGTGTGTGTGTGTGTGTGTGTGTGTGTGTGTGGAGGAATTTTGTTTAATGTCCCGTCACACATATCGGTGATTGAAGACATTTTGTTAAAGTATTTATCGGTTAGAAGGGGTGGGAGATGTGGATGAATGGAGGGTTGGGAGAAACTGGGCAAATGAGGGTAAAAATGTGGGTGAAATTTGGAAGAAAACAACAACAACAACAAAACAACTCTAAATACAGTTACAGGAAATTACCTAAAGGACTTCGTAAAAGAGAAGTCGTTAAACTGACAAGCGAAACAAATGATAATGAATGCAAAAAGTCAAAAACTTTCAATCAACGTTCTCAGTCACTTGTGAAGACACACCTTCGTGTACAAAAGGCTTCATCAAACTACAGTGGAGGGTTCCACGAGTGACGGGCCTTGTGCGTGTAAGCGGCATCACCACAAAGAGCGTTGACCTTTGTGTGTGTGTGTGTGTGTGTGTGTGTGTGTGTGTGTGTGACCATGATTCCTTCATTCCGGAACTTTTTTTTCCCACACTTCCTTCCTTCATAATTATATATGTTTTCGTTCTTTCTTTCTTTCGTTTTATTCCTTTTTTTTTAGAACTTTAAACAATTTCTGGCTTTGTTCTTGAACCTTTTGTAAGTCTGTAATCGATTTGCAATAGTAGAAAACAATGGCCTTGAAATATATTTTCATCCCAAAGAGGCATGGCAGACACCTACACACACACACACACACACACACACACACACACACACACACACACACACACACACACACACACACACACACACACACACACACACACACCGTATCATTAATGATACTTTTACTACTACTACTACTACTACTGCTGCTGCTGCTGCTGCTGCTGCTGCTGCTGCTGCTGCTGCTACTACTACTACTACTGCTGTTGCTGCTACTACTACTACTACTACTACTACTACTTCTGCTGCTGCTGCTACTACTACTACTACTAGTGAATGACATTTGGATTGCGCATTCCAGATCCAATGCGCTGGCAGTCACGCATTCAGACGCAGCCACTCCTAAAAATGACCAACCACACACACACACACACACACACACACACACACACACAAACTAAAACGGCAGTAAAGTTAGTTTGGCGTGGATTGATTTGATTTGATTTGATTTGATGATCTTATGTGAAAGACGGTCTCAGTCGGAAAGGGGGCATCATAAGCAGTGTGATCCAGTGTTGATGAGGATGAAGTGAGAAGACAAAGCTAGCTGGCCGTTGCTCTCTTCGCCGATTGATTCGGATGGCACTTCGGGGAGATTAGACTGGATTAGCGTGTGTGAGTGTGTGTGTGCGCGCGCGTGTGTGTGTGTGTTATGTTTGTGTTTATGTGTGTGTTGTTATTGTTGTTTGTGTATGTGTGTGCATTTATGTGCGCGCGTGCGTGTGTGTGTGTGTGTATTGTTATTAGTGTGTGTGTTAGTGTGCGCGCGCACGCGCGCGTGTGTATATGCGTGATTGCGTGATTGTGACTTCGTGATTGTGATTATGCACGTGTGCGACGACATATGTCATATTCGCTTGCGTGCCTTCGTGGGTGTGTGCTTGCGTGCGTACGTGTATGCATGTACATGATGCACATGCATCTCCTTATTTATCAAGTATGATATACTCCTCTCTGACCCAGTCCAAACCTCTGACCACCCCCACCCCCCACCACCACCACTCCCCACCACCACCCTCGCTGAGGGACATTCCTCTGGCTTTTCTGTTAACTCTCTCCATACGAACGGCGAAAGAGGACGACGTTAACAGCGTTTCACCCCAATTATCATCATCAAAATATTGCAAGCGGAAGGCTCTTATACTGAAGAGGTGAATGTTGACAAAGAATACTACAATTCTGACGACGGAAGTTAAAGGTTGGGTCATTCAGACACCCACTGGACATCCGAGGGGTCTGTGTAGAGGAGAAGAGAGGACTGGCCGTACTGAGTGAGTTAATCTCGGATCGAACACTGGATTTTTTTTTTTTTTCCGCTCTGTGGTGTGCTGATGCTTTCAGTTGTTGCCCTTTTGGAGAGCTCTTTTTTTTTTTCTCTGCAGGGCATTCGTGACCTTTATCATAGCTTTGTATCTTTGATTTGTTCTTCTGTCGTTCTGTTTGTTTGTGCGTCTTTTTTTTGTATATGCGTCTAGCTTGTCTTCTTTTCTTAACCTAACGTCTTTTCACTTGATATTGGACGTGAAATGTGTGTGCGGGGTGGGGCGGAGGGGGGAGAGGAGGAGGAGAGGGGGGCGGGGGGCAGGGGGTAGAGGTGTAGGGAAGGGTTGGGCGGGCATGGATAAAAAAAAAGGGGGGTGGGGGGGTGGGGGGTTTATACAGAAAAGAAAGGATTAATCACGACATGCGTCTTTCAGTGTGTTCATTTCCGTCTGTCTGACTGCCTGTGTGTGTGTGTGTGTGTGTGTGTGTGTGTGTGTGTGTGTGTGTGTGTGTGTGTGTGTGTGTGTGTGTGTGTGTGTGTGTGTGTGTGTGTGTGTGTGTGTGTGTGTGTGTGTGTGCGAGTGTGTGTGTGTGCGTTCGTCGAGGCACAACGTAAGTCACATACCGATAAAAGAAAAAAAAAATTAACAACAAATATGTAAGCAAATAAACACCCGCCACCACCACGCCCCACCCCCACCGCCCACCCCCCTCAAAAAAAAAAAAAAATTGAAGCCATGATTGAAATCAATGATCACGTTCAAGCACTGAGCTGTATCTACAAAGAATGATTTTGGGCTGGGAGGTGTGTGTGTGTGTGTGGGGGGGGGGGGGGGGGGGGGGGGGGGTGGAGGTGGAGGAAGGGTGTTCTTCCTTTCTCTCCCTCTCTCCATTTCGTCTTTCATCCAATGGATATCTCAGAAAGATAAAAAAAAAAGAAATAAAATAAAAAGATAAATACGGGTTTTAACTGTCAGCTCATGTCCCGTATATTGCACGGTGAATCCGTTTGCCCTATGCATGTTTTTGTTTTTTTGGTATTTTTTATCGGCAGAAGTTTGGGCCTGTATGTCTCTGAGAATACACATTGTTGTTTGTACAGTTGCGTGTGTGTGTGTGTGTGTGTCTGTGTCTGTGTCTGTGTGTGTGTGTGAGTCAGACAGACACAGATACAAACTGAAAAACTGACTGAAAGATAAATAAACAGAGATAGAGACACAGTGAAACAGAAACAGATTTGTTTTTAAAGGGGAGGGGGGAGGGGGGAGAAAGAGGGACAGAGACATGGAGTCAGAGAGAGGGAGAGAGAAAATGAGAGAGAGAGAGAGGGGAAGAGAGAGAGAGAGAGAGAGAGAGAGAGAGAGATTGACCCTTCTTTTAATAAAGAATAATAAAATCATATAATCCCGTGGGTTTGGCTAGAGTGACATGGAGCGAAAGAAAGGCAACAATAAAAACAAATCAGAAAGAAAATAACCATTCACAGAGAAAACGTCTTATCCCTATGTTCGATTGGGCTGTCAGATGCTGTAGCTATTAATCAGAAAGGTGTATAGATCGGCCAAAGGTCCAGATTAAATGATAAAGAGAAATATTGAATGGGGAAAAAAAAAGGAAAAGAAACTTGCTATGGCAGAACGTAACAAAAAAAAAAAAAAATGGGTGGGTGGGTGGGGTGATTACACAAAGAGACAAGAGAAAAAAGAGAGGAGGGGGGTGGATGGGGGTCGGGGGGTGGGGGTGGGGGTCAGGCAAATATAAAGAAAAAGTGAAATGTAGGTAGATAGAGGCAAACAGACACAGAGAGAGAGAGAAAGAGAGAGAGAGAGAAGGGGAAAGAGAGAGATTAAGTGACAGAGACAGCCAGAGCCAAAGAGACACAGACAGACAGACAGATAGACAAACAGGCAGAGTGACAGACAAACAGACAGAAAATGTTATTCATTCAAAAAAAAAAAAAAAAAAAAAAAAAAAAAAAAAGATTTAATTAACCTACGGCCCATATTATGGCATGGACTTTTTCATAAAAGAAATGTAACAGAAATACATCTAGTTTTATCATGATATGTGCATCAAAGGCAAATAACTGTTAAGCTTATATCTATCTATCTATCTATCTAACTGTCTATCTATCTGTACACACATGCACCCCCCGCATATATATATATATATATATATATATATATATATATATATATATATATGTGTGTGTGTGTGTGTGTGTGTGTGTGTGTGTATGTGTGTGTGTGTGTGTGTGTGTGTTACACATTTTAATGAATATGCTGAGTGTACAGAAAACAAGCCCCTAAAGGATCAGGAAATTATAGCGCTCCATGATGAAATTTATCACCATCAGTATTCATGTCATTTTTTTCAACAAACACGGTCTTTTATTGAAATTCCATTTACACTCACCCTATTTGAACGGGTAAATAATTATTATCATAGTCAAATTTGAACTATGAAAATAATGTATGGTCTGGGAAATTTTTCTATAACATTTTATTTCTTAAAGATTTACTTTACAATGCCTATAAAAGACTCGTTCATTCATTTCAAAACCGATAGCTTTTTTTTAAGTATTCTTTGGGGCAATAATGATATTTCGACAAAAAATGATGTTTATCTAAATAAAACACTGTAATAGAAATGAACAGAAACATATATATCTTTTTAAGAGAGAGCCAAAGACAGAGAGACAGACAGAAACAGAGAAATAGACAGACAAACAGACAGAAACAGAGATAGAGAGAGAGAGAGAAACAGAGAGATAGAGATAGACAGACAGAAACAGAGAGATAAACAGACAGACAAACACAGAGATATAGACAGACAAACAGAAACAGACAGACAGACAAACAGAAACAGAGACAGAGAGACAAAGAGAAGGCACTGAGAGGTGGAGAGAACCACAGACAGACAGACTGACAGACTGACAGACTGACAGTGCAGGGTTGACAAAGACAGACAGAAGGACAGACCAGGCACACGTATCATATCAACTCATCGCATCGCTTGTAGCCCGGCCGACCGCAAAGGGCCACTCCACAGCTGAATACCTGTCACTTGTTAACTCTCTCCATACGAACGGCGAAAGAGACGACGTTAACAGCGTTTCACCCCAGTTACCATCATCAAAATATTGCAAGTGGAAGGCTCTTATACTGAAGAGGTGAATGTTGACAAAGAATACCACAATTCTGACGACGGAAGCTAAAGGTTGGGTCATTCAGACACCCACTGGACATCCGAGGGGTCTGTGTAGAGGAGAAGAGAGGACTGGCTGTACTGAGTGAGTTAAGAGAGAGCCAAAGACAGAGAGACAGACAGAAACAGAGAGATAGACAGACAAACAGACAGAAACAGAGACAGAGAGAGAGAGAGAGAGAGAAACAGAGAGATAGAGATAGACAGACAGAAACAGAGAGATAAACAAACACAGAGATATAGACAGACAAACAGAAACAGACAGACAGACAAACAGAAACAGAGACAGAGAGAAGGCACTGAGAGGTGGAGAGAACCACAGACAGACAGACTGACAGACTGACAGTGCAGGGTTGACAAAGACAGACAGAAGGACAGACCAGGCACACGTATCATATCAACTCATCGCATCGCTTGTAGCCCGGCCGACCGCAAAGGGCCACTCCACAGCTGAATACTTGTCAGTTGTTAATAAACATCAGCTGAAGGAAACGCTCAATATTTCTAGAAGTCAATCATGTCAAAAACACCAACCACCTTTAGAAAAAGAAAAAAAAAAGAAAAAAAAAGAGACTGAATCATCGCACCATTCAAGAAAATTTGTTAAAACCCCTCGACTGCTGTCGACAATGAAGAGACACTTGAGACAGACTAATGTATGTATACAGTTGAGGGAGTCAGTCACCAGTGTTTATTTGAAAATCTTCGACATTGGACTGCGTCACTTCTGTTCAGCAAAAATCATCACTTAAGAGTGTCCACAAATTCCGTAACTGCACTTCGAATTTATTCCACACATTTCTTTCACCAAACCGCAGGATTCGCTAGGTTAAGAAAAAAAAAAATTGAATGCAATGTAAAAAAATACAATAATAATTATAAAAGCACCAATTGCCCCACGTGTTTTTCAGTTCACGTGAAATTTAAAATCGAGGTGTTTTATCAAAATAAAAATAAAAAAAATGCTCCGGCAAATAGCCTAGAGGGCAGCACCATCGCAGACCATTAGCTCTGGGATTCTCAGGAGGTTTGCCTGAAAGGAAGCAACATCGGCTGCACAGACAACGAAAGAATCAATATAATAAAAAAAAAAACCAACAACAAAAAACAACAAATGATACAACAAAATATCTGATCCCGTCGCTCGTTGCGCGCATTAGAAATCAAATTCTTTCAGAACAAGACGGCAGATTTATCACCGGTTTAACTCACTCAGTACGGCCAGTCCTCTCTTCTCCTCTACACAGACCCCTCGGATGTCCTGTGGGTGTCTGAATGGCCCAACCTTTAGATTCCGTCGTCAGAATTGTGGTATTCTTTGTCAACATTCACCTCTTCAGTATAAGAGCCTTCCGCTTGTAATATTTTGATGATGGTAATTGGGGTGAAACGCTGTTCACGTCGTCTCTTTCGCCGTTCGTATGGAGAGAGTTAAATCAGAACAGCGCGGTATTTCATTGAGGAACAGACTAGAAATAAACAGAAATCCTATGTATTTTTAAGAGAGAGAGAGGGACAGAGACACACACACACACACACACACACACACACACACACACACACACAGAGACGCGGAGCCAAGAGGGCACTGGTAAAGCGGAGGGAGGGAGACATTGAACTACTTCTTCTTCTTCTTCTTTCTCAAACGCCAGTTTTTTTTGCAGATGGGAGCATAGGCTGTATGGCAGGGCTCTGCATCAGATATACATTACGGTGAATAAAGATGAAATAGAAATTGTTATTATTACCATCATGGTTGTTCTGGTTATTATCATTTTCATTATTATATTGTTATCATTACCATCATTATTGTTATTATCATTGTTGTTGTTGTTGCTGTTGTTGTTGTTGTTGTTGTTGTTGTTGTTATTATTATTATTATCATCATCATCATCATCATCATCATCATCATTTCTTCTGTCTTTTGTGAAGACAACTTTCGCTGGTGTTCCTCAAGGTACAGTTCAGTCACCTGTTCATTTCACGCTGTATATCAATGACTGCACTGGCTCAGACACAACATCTTCGGACGACTCGGCCCGAGGAAATCTGTCAAAACCGGATGCTGTTTATTTTTTTTAGCAATTCAAGTAAGTCACCCACCCCTGGATTTCTATTTCTAATGCAAATTTTATTCACAAATAATGCCAGTCTCGCATCTGTTGTCTGCAGAAACTCCGAAACATCAATGTTAGTTCCAAAGTAGGGTCTGCTTTCTATTTCATATGCTGGTATGGAGGTCCATCTGTAAGAAATAAGAATCATGCTGAACACGATCGTGAATGTGTGTAGTAAGGCTGTGGATGTGAGACAGGACAGCTTGAGTGAATAACATTATGTCAGAGCACGCCAGAAAACGGCATGCTTTTCAAGCGAAAGTAGCCATACTCTGGCAAATCATAGTCAATTTAGCTAACAAACAGCAATAATTCAAGTTATGTGACTCCATAAATATTCGTGCTAGAGTGAATGTGTGCGTGATATTATATCTTAAATCAAAATTATGTTTTCAAATTTCTATGTGCTAGTTTATGCATATCCTTTAACTGTACCACAATTGACCTTCTTTTCTTGAGGTTAAAAAACATTCTGTATGAAGCATCTCACTATGTGACGACAACGTCTTTTATTGCGCAGGGGAAAAACACTAACAGAAAGAGACAAACAGAGAGATACAGAGAAGAGCAAAAGGAAGACAGGCAGAAAATAATAAAATGTGGAGAAAGCTACAGTGATAGACAAAAGGACAGACAGATCACATCCATTGTGGCGGCCAGGAGCCAGTTGCATTGCTCAGACGGAAGAGCATAGTATGGTCGTAACCCGCTACTAACTGTATGTAGTATGGAGCTGACCAATGGCGTAGATCGATCAACGTAGGCGTTTAGTCATGTGTAACTGTCAAAAAGTTAGAACCAAGCAATGCAACTGGCACCAGGACTACAGAGAATTACCTGTGCTGACCGCCAGGGGGTAGAGGTGGTGGGGGAAGGGGTGGATGGAAAAGGCCGTCGACAACAGAAAGTTCTGATCCCAAGGGTTCTTTAGATGTAGAGTTCCATTCAGAGACTGGCAGACTGGCCGTTGCTCCTGAGTGGAAGCAGAATGATGTTCAGTGGGATTCACTGAGAGAGGAAGGGGGAGATAAGGGAGAGACAGAGGGAGAGAGAGAGAGAGAGAGAGAGAGAGAGAGAGATGAAGTTAGAGGGAGAGTGAAAGAGAGGATTTGTTTTCAATTTTTGGATCTACTCTTTTAAATTCCTTCATTGAGAAATAAAGAGAGGATGGAGAGAGAGAGAGAGAGAGAGAGAGAGAGAGAGAGAGAGAGAGAGAGAGAGAGAGAGAGAGAGAGAGAGAGAAGAATTAGACAGAAGCACAGACAGAGAGGGTGGTGTGAAAAAGCACACACACACACACACACACACACACACACACACACACACAGAGATAGACAGAGAGAGAGAGAGAGAGAGAGAGAGAGAGAGAGAGAGAGAGAGAGAGAGAGAGCAGATACAGATATTCAAAGCGTGATCAGCGCGTTGGTTTCTTTTTTGTTTTAGTAGATTTTATTTGGCGTATTAGGCCTTTGGATTAGTCCTCACGCTTTGACATCTCCTTGAAACTGAAACAGACACACAGAAAAAACTGAAACAGACACACAGAGACTAAGAAGAAAAACCAGATACAGTGACAGACAGCCCCGTGATGACGGTGAAGACTGCAGGCAATTTGCTCTGTTGACATCAGGGGGCCTGGGGGGTCGTTCATGAAGCACAATTGTCTGCACAGGAAACATCTGATCCCGAGAGGGCTCTTTGAACACCCTGTCCCTTTCCGGGGAACGTGGCAGACTGGTCATAACTCCTGACCTTCTGAATAGCCGTGTTCTGTGTGATTCAGTGAGGAGGAGTGAGAGAAAGGGAGAGAGAGGGGAGAGAGTGAGGGAGAGAGAGAGAGGGAGAGCGAGAGAGAGATTTTAGAGAGATAGAGTGAAAGAGAGGATTTGTTTTCAATTTTTGAATCTACTCTTCTCAACTCCTTCAATGAGAAATAAAGAGAGGATTGAGAGATAGAGAGAGACAAGAGAGAGAGAAGAGTTAGAAAAAAGCAGAGACAGAGAGGGTGGTGTGAAAAAGCAGAGAGAGTGAGAGAGAGAGAGAGGAGTTGGAAAGAAGCACAGACAGAGAGGGTGGTGGGAAAAAGCAGAGAGATAGAGAGACAGACAGACAGATAGAGACAGACAGACAGAGACAGAGATAGACACAGAGAGACACAGAGCAGATACAGATATGCAAAGCCTGATCAGTGCGTTGTTTTGGGTTTGTTTGTTTTTTTTGTTGTCAAGCTCAAACATCTGCTCCTCCTCCTCCTTCTCCTCTCTCTCTCTCTCTCTCTCTCTCTCTCTCTCTCTCTCTCTCTTCATTCTCAAGTAGATGTGATTTGGCGAATAAGGCCTATGGATTAGTCTTCACGCTTTGACACATCCTTGAAACTGAAACAGACACACAGAGACTAAGGAGATAAACCAGATACAGTGACAGACAGCCCCGTGATGACGGTGAAGACTGCAGGCAATTTGCTCTGTTGACCTCAGGGGGTCTGGGGGGTCGTTCATGAAGCACAATTGTCTGCACAGGAAACATCTGATCCCGAGAGGGCTCTTTGGACACCCTGTCCCTTTCCGGGGAAAGTGGCAGACTGGTCATAACTCCTGACCTTCTGAATAGCCGTGTTCTGTGTGATTCAGTGAGGAGGAGTGAGAGAAAGGGAGAGAGAGGGGAGAGAGTGAGGGAGAGAGAGAGAGGGAGAGCGAGAGAGAGGATTTTAGAGAGATAGAGTGAAAGAGAGGATTTGTTTTCAATTTTTGGATCTACTCTTCTAAACTCCTTCAATGAGAAATAAAGAGAGGATTGAGAGATAGAGAGAGACAAGAGAGAGAGAAGAGTTAGAAAAAAGCAGAGACAGAGAGGGTGGTGTGAAAAAGCCAAGAGAGAGAGAGAGAGAGAGAGAGAGGAGTTGGAAAGAAGCACAGACAGAGAGGGTGGTGGGAAAAAGCAGAGAGATAGAGAGACAGACAGACAGACAGACAGAGACAGACAGACAGAGAATGAGATAGACACACAGAGAGACAGAGCAGATACAGATATGCAAAGCCTGATCAGCGTGTTTGTTTTGAGTTTTTTTGTTGTCAAGCTCAAACATCTGCTCCTCCTCCTCTCTCTCTCTCTCTCTCTCTCTCTCTCTCTCTCTCTCTCTCTCTCTTCATTCTCAAGTAGATGTGATTTGGCGAATAAGGCCTATGGATTAGTCTTCACGCTTTGACACCTCCTTGAAACTGAAACAGACACACAGAGACTAAGAAGAAAAACCAGATACAGTGACAGACAGCCCCGTGATGACGGTGAAGACTGCAGGCAATTTGCTCTGTTGACCTCAGGGGGCCTGGGGGGGGTCGTTCATGAAGCACAATTGTCTGCACAGGAAACATCTGATCCCGAGAGGGCTCTTTGGACACCCTGTCCCTTTCCGGGGAACGTGGCAGACTGGTCATAACTCCTGACCTTCCGAATAGCTGTGTTCTGTGTGATTCAGTGAGGAGGTGAGAGAGAGAGAGGGAGAGGGGGCAGAGTGATAGAGAGAGAGAGACAGAGACACAGAGAGAGACAGAGACAGAGTGAGCAAGAGGGAAACAGAGAGACAGACAGACAGGGAGAGCGAGAGAGAGAGAGACAGAGACACAGAGAGAGACAGAGACAGAGAGAGCAAGAGGGACAAGACAAGACAAGACAAATTCTTTATTTTTGAGGATAATAGATAAGCACTGGCGCGCTTTCTTTTCTTTCTTTTTTTAAATTTTGTTATCCAGTCCCCGCCCTGAAACAGATTCAAAACTACACAATACTACATTATAATATGTCATTGCATGCACTACACAATGCTACTTAAAGTTATAGTATGCGAATACAATACTACATAGAGGCATAAGCATGGTAATAATAACACACACACACACACACACACACACACACACACACACACACACACACACACACACACACACACAGGCCAACCTCTAGAGACGACGCAGAGATTTGAAGAATAATTGACAGCGATCAATAGCTGTGACAGAATCAACAGCGGCCACACTGAAGACTTAGAGGTTTCATCAGTCCGAGTGTAGTGAGGAAGGGCAAAGCAAAGGTCTGTGGACTGTGGGGAGATTTATACCGTCAGATTTGTTGGTGGTGGTGGGTGGTGGTTTTTTTTTTTTTTTTTTTTTTCATGAAGTAGGGGAGATTGATTAAAAGGGGGCTGCAACTGAATGTATCTTTTGAATACAAATGTGTGTGTGTGTGTGTGTGTGTGTGTGTGTGTGTGTGTGTAGATTGTAGGCACATACATACACGTAACACACACACACACACACACACACACACACACACACAATGAGGAGACTGATTAAAAGGGGGCTGCAACTGAATGTATCTTTTGAATACAAGTGTGAGTGTGTGTGTGTGTGTGTGTGTGTGTGTGTGTGTGTGTGTGTGTGTATTGTAGGCACATACATACACGTAACACACAGACACACACAATGACGTAAGGAAAAAGGGGGTGGGGGGGATGTCACCATCAATTTGCAACTAAAACGTATGGAATTGCAAAAGTTTTCTCCAGTTTACTTGGAGGGAGAGGACACTTAAAACATGATGCAACATACACTTAATCAAGAAAACCCAGACACTTGTAAAACACTTATCAAAAATAAAGCATAAATATGTCCATCGTAATAACAGTGTGTAAGGAGTTTTTCTATAGTTATTTTTTTCCGGCCAATGAAATAAACAGCTCACTTCAATTAAACAAACAGAAAAAAGGTAAAGAAAATAAAACAAAACTAGAGGTAAAGGCATTCAGGGAGAGGGGAAGACAACAGAAAATCAAGTAGGCGACACTTGAAGTCAACTGTTGGACTCCAATGTTTGCACTGTTGACGCAAACGTCACGAAAAACTCGCAACTCTTGTTCAGCACGTGTTTAGCACAGAGTTCACAAAGTGTGAGATGATGGAGTCAGGTTGCAATGGAAGGGGTGTGATGAGTGTAAAACATGTAACAGTCTTTTTTTTCTTCTTTTTTCTTATTTTATTTTTCAGTTTTCTTTCAAATCGCCGTTCCTTTATCTTTTCCAGTGGCACATCGATGAATGAAATAACAAATGAATCGCGCAGTCCTTCAACTCATTCACCGGATGTGAGGAGTTACCATCATTAATTTCACTCTTTTGAGAGGCATGGTTTCCATTGAAATGTTCTGCGTCTCCTTTTGCCAAAAAATGGTTTTGTGTACGTCTGAAGCATGTTTGAAGGCGTGTTAGAAGAACGTTTCATTGTGAATGGTTTTCTGCCAAACGGAAGGAGGCACCATTATCGCTGACAGTGTCTGGAACCAGACCAACTAGTTTACAAACCAACATAATCTTGGTATTACACAGTTGCAAGAACACTCTAGCAAAACGATTCGTACAACAGTACTATCAAAGTAGTCCCTCCTTAAGAAAGACTTGTATAGGCTGTATTTTGTACTTGTCAGATGTAAAATTACCTATATACTAATGTTGGTATCCAAATAAGAAAACGTGCTCCATGGATTTGCATACAAAGTGCAGCAACAATATAATTTGTGCGACAGAGAGAGACAGAGAGTCGAACAGAGAAACTCAAGTGCATTTGAAGTAAGCAGCCTCATCGTGTCCAACTGCTATGCAAACATCACATTTAAAAACAAATTCTTGGTCAGCACGTGCTTGGACTGACATCGGACAAAGCATGACGGAGTTGACGTGTTCTTGTCGTGGAAGTGTGACGTGTACAGTGTGGCATGTATTCCCTCAGGCGATGTTTTCTTTTAGTCTCCGTTCACAAACCAATATCAACATCACGGGCATTACCTTGAGGGTTAACAGTTTACAAGAACACTCCAACAGCATCGTACAGCAGTATCATCAGTGTGGTCGCATGGAGAATAGAGTTTTGAAAGAAAACTGTATTTGTAGCTCGTGAACAACCACCATCTGTGAACCTGTTTGCCCGGACATGTATGGAAGCTCTCTGCATCACAAATTGTACGCCAAGCTGTGAACTGGACACCTGCAGGCTGAAGAAAGGTTTGACGGCCCAAGATGGACCGGTGGCAAATAGCAGAGAGAGGTTTCAAACTTGTGGAGTGACTCCAGCGAAACTGGTTGAGAACCGATGGACTATGGCGCGCTTTGACTGCTTTATGCTTGCATCGACACGGGAGCGTGTAAGTCAAAATAAGGAATGCGTCTGCTCTGTAATTTCAAAGCAGATATGGTGTAGCGTGTATAGATCCGCTTGGACATCTCCTCGAAACTGAAACAGAAAATGTAGCTCGTCACCCGTCTGTGGACCGAACGTAGCCACGTGGCTGTGTTCAGCGCCACTTCCAAAGCCATCAGCTGCTCAACCAGTCAGTCAGTTAGTTGCTGGTCAGCTGTCGGTGTTGGGCTTCATGAAAGTGTCGTTGCAGAGAGTGGTGTTGGTGTCGGTCACAACAAGGTGTGTTGGGGATATCAGGTAGGTGAAAAGGATGACACTACTACTGCTACTGCTGCTGCTACTACTACCACCACTACTACTACTATTACTGCTGCTGAAGCTACCACTACTACTACTACTGCTACTGCTGCTGCTGCTGCTGCTTCTGTTCAGCGCTGCTACTACTACTATCACTGCCACACCACAACCACCACCACCACACTA
>NC_134894.1:16372502-16375002 GCF_041734735.1 Babylonia areolata | reverse complement strand
TATCTGGCACTGCTCCTTTTTTGTGTCTTTCTATTTTTGTGTTTATTTGCTCGTTATTATATTTTATTTTTTGCCGTTGTTTATTTTGATAACTCTGTTGTTGTTTTTTTCTTGCAGCACTTGTAATAGGAAGGAATAACACACACACACACACACACACACACACACACACACACACACACACACACACACACACACACAGAGAGAGAGAGAGAGAGAGAGAGAGAGAGAGAGAGAGAGAGAGAGATAAATAGATAGTTAAATAGATAGACAGACAGATAGATAGCTATACAGATAGATAGATGTGTGTGTGCGTGCGCGCACGCGCCTTGTTTTGCACGATCATAATACTCGGCAAATATAAAGCAACAAGTTAGGAAGGTAAAAGATATATATATATATATATATATATATATATATATATATATATATATATATATATATAGAGAGAGAGAGAGAGAGAGAGAGAGAGAGAGAGAGAAGAAGTATAAAAACAAAGGAATAATAACAATGCATAGAACCGATCGTCTTTGAGAGGAAACGATAGAATCATGTTCCAGAGGAATTATTCGAAGAAACGAACACACACACACACACACACACACACACACACACACACACACACACACACACACACACACACACACACACACACACACACACACACACACACACACACACATATATATATATATATATATATATATATATATATATATATATATATATATATATACATATAAGAATTGCAAAAACAAAGAAATGATAACAATGTACAGAACGGATCGTCTTTGAGAGGAAAAGATAGAAGGATGCACATGTTCCAGAGGAATTAGTGGAAGAAACGAAACAAATGCTGACATTGCCTGCAGGGCTGGTGTATTGTTTTGTGTGTGTGTGTGTGTGTATTCATGTCATGCCTTGTCTGCATCATGTCCATGATGCTGTCTGTATTATCAGAGGTCTGTTTGGCTTGTGTCGGTGTCTGTTGCTGTGTTGATGCTGGTGGGGGGTGGGGTGCTGGGGGCGGGGGGGTGCTGTGTGTGTGTGTGTGTGTCTGTCTAGATCTGTTTCTGTTTGTGTTTACGAGGAATTCTGTGCCGTGTGTGTTGGTTCGGCTGTAAACAAGTCTCGAGATTGACTCCCCCCCCCCCCCCACCCCCCCCCCCCAGCTTCTGTTACTACTAGCGGATGTCGAAGCGTGCGAACTGAATCATATACGCTATACCACATATGATTAAACAATATGCTAAACAGGAAAACAGAAAAAAAAAACATAATAAAATGTCTGAACTACGAATAATTTTGATACGCTGGTCAGGCCTAGAGAGCCTGTTTGTTGTCGAATTTAATGACTAACCTTGAAGAGAAATTGGCAGAGAGAGGCAGAGAGAGAGAGAGAGAGAGAGAGAGAGAGAGAGAGAGAGAGAGAGAGAGAGAGAGAGAGAGAGAGAGAGAGAGAGAGAGCGAACGAACGAACGAACCTTTTTTTTATTGAGGGAAAAAAATATATATGATAGTCAGTCGTGTCCGACTATGACCATCAGAACAGCAGAGGAGGCAACTGCTGTTCCGACTATTTGGGCTAGAATTTGATTATAGTGGAGAGTGTCTTGCCCAAGTTACATCCCCACTCTCTCGGCCAAGAGGGTTTTAGGACAGTCGGCGTTGGGATGGTTCCCAAAGGCCAGCTAGCCCACAAGGCTGCAGCACTAAGAGCCAGTGCAATGCTGCCTCCTAGTTTGAGAGTCATAGTCCTTCACAAAAGACTAAGCTGTGAATGATTTCCCATCGACTGGAGAAACCATTGATAACACAGCTCTCACTTTGCTGTTGGCCCAAATGTAAAACTTATGTCAATCTGTGATATAAGCCGAGTGTTGGGCCGGAGGGGGAAAAATAAATAAGCACAAATGGCTTGTTTTCATCCTGCCCTCATGAAAAGGGAAAATAAGAGAGAGACAGACAGACAGACAGAGACACAGAGAGAGCGAGAGAGAGACAGACAGACAGAGAGAGAGAGAGAGAGAGAGAGAGAGAGAGAGAGAGACTCTGGTACTTTAATGTCATTTGCCATTAGGTCTTTGCGACATGGGTGAATGTATCAACATAATAGAAAGGAATGATGAGAGCCAACGTTGAAACAAAACAAAACGAAAGTTCTTTCATTGAAGAAAAAATGGTAGCAACCAACGAAAGAGAGAGAGAGAGAGGGGGGGGAGATAGAATTAGATAGATAGAGAGAGAGATAGAGAGAGAGAGAGAGAGAGAGAGAGAGAGAGAGAGAGAGAGAGAGAGAGAGAGATGCAAAAAGTTATTATCGATGAAACTTTGAGAAGCACAGCAAAAAGCTCTTACTCCGATGCAATCCATTTTCTCTTAAGATTAATTCAAAGAAAAAGAAACGTGAGCGAACTTATATTCATGAACTTGTTCCTCTAGATCATTGTCATCAGTATTCATCTCTTCACTGTTTCCTTTATCTTTTTTTTTTTTTTCT
>NC_134894.1:16357502-16365002 GCF_041734735.1 Babylonia areolata | reverse complement strand
GTGGTAACAGTTAGTAACGGGTTACGACCATACTAGGCTCTTCCGTCCGAGCAATGCAACTGGCTCCAGGATCCCTTGACCAGTTTCAGTTTCAGTTTCAGTAGGCGTCACTGCGTTCGGACAAAACCATATACGCTACACCACATCTGCCAAGCAGATGCCTGATCAGCAGCGTAACCCAACGCGCTTTGTCAGGCCTTGAGAAAAAAAAACCCAAAAAAACAAAACAAAAAAACAAAAACAAAAACAAAAACGGGGGAATAAATAATAGATAAGCTTACATAAATAAATAAATAATATTATAATATAGAAAAAGGTAGTAGTAATAATAATAATAATACTAATAAAATGATAATAATAAAAAATAAATATATAAACCCTTGGCCAATGGAAGGAGAGTGAAAATCATTCACCGTGTGTGAGAATCGAACACTTTAACATACTTATCTTGCTTCTTCGCCTTTACCAAGAGGCCATCGCTTTTATTCGCCTCGTAACTTTGATGTACCATCTCTGTTTTATCATCTCAACCTTTAATTATGATTTAACATTGAATGATTATCTGATTGTCAGGCCCTGTCTCCTCATCATGAAAGCTCTGAGATTCATCTGCATTTGATAACTAGTGCCGTCCAACCGATAATGACATCACCTTTCTGTAATTGTATATTGGTTGTAAAAAAAAAACAAAAAACAAAAAACACCTTTTTTTCAACATTGTTTTAATTCCACATTTCACCTATCCATTCCACAAAGCTTACATTCATTCATCAACATCTTTCTGCTGTGGTCGTTATACAGGGTTACCTGCAAATGGACAGGGAAAGAGAAATGAAAAAGTGTCATGGAAACATGCAATGTTGGCAATGACATGGTGATGTAAAATGCATTAGAGCTTCAAGAATATTCGTTATAGTAAAACATCTTAATAAATACATAAATAAATAAGTAAATAAATAAACATTTCTTGAGACAATACGGACATAATAAAATATGTGACGGATGTCTTCACATTCTTTTTAAAGAATTGCTAAATCAATGTATTACTGATGATTTTTTTTAAGCCTCTATTCATTTTTTTTAAACTACGCAGCTCTTTTTTTTTCAACAAAGTGAGTCGTTTTTATAGATTCTGAACAAGCAAGGCAAAATATGGTTTAACAAGACAAAAATGTAGGCTATAAAAATCATAATCTGCGAAACGAGGAAGACAACCACCTTATAATCATTATCCCTTGGTACTGTGTCATTAATGACAGAAGACAATGCTTTGTTAAGGAGGGTAATAGAAAAGCAATGGCATTCTGGGGGGGGGTTTGTTTGTTTTTTGGTGTGTTTTTTTTTGTTTGTTTTTTTGCATTCACACTCGCCCGAGAGAGGGACTGTGAAGCTGAAGAAAGCAAAACGTGAACAAAATAAAAGAAAAGAAAAAAAAAAAGAATGAACGATGGACAAATTATTCAAATAGCCAGCCAAATGGAGAGAAAAGCTGAAGCATGGTTCAATTATTTCCGCAGGACAGTGTCTTCATTATTGACTGTCTACTATTGAAGTGCCAACAAACGAACAGGGGGAACTGTCTTGTTAAGCGGCCACTCTCTCTCTCTCTCCTTCTGTCTCTGCCTCTCTCTCTCTCTGTATGGTGTGTGTGTGTGTGTGTGTGTGTGTGTGTGTGTGTGTGTGTGTGTGTGTGTGTGTGTGTGTAACTCATCCGTGAAAGCATCACGAGAAATATCTAGTTCATTAGGACTCATTCCTCATCGCCGTAGTCTTTCTGTCTCTCTTTCTGCTGGTGTAAGGGTGTGTATGCGTGCGTGCTGAGTGCGTGCGTGTGTGCGTGCGTGTGTGTGTGTGTGTGTGTGTGTGTGTGTGTGTGTGTGTGTGTGTGTGTGTGTGTCTGTGTGTCTGTATGTCTGTGTGTCTGTGTGTGTGTGTCTGTGTGTCTGTGCACGTGTGTGTGTGTGTGCGTGCTGAGTGCGTGCGTGTGTGTGTGTGTGTGTGTGTGTGTGTGTGTGTGTGTGTGTGTGTGTGTGTGTGTGTGTGTGTGTGTGTGTGCGTGTGTGTGTGTGTGTGCGTGTGTGTGTGTGTCTGTGTACGTGTGTGTGTGTGTGTGTGTCCGTGTATGTGTCTGTGTCCGTGTCTGTGTCAATCAGTTGTCAACTCTTGACTAATGATTACTTTATGGGAAAAAACAAAACAAAACAAAAAACAACTACTATCAGTCACACTGCTTGATGTACAAATAATTACTGTTTGAGAGGATTCCGAAGCGATGTTTTTTGTACTTCGACTGATTTTGTGTTCTTTTTTTTTCCCCCCATTAGGTAACTCCAACAATAACAACAAGTCAAATGAGCTTGTTCTGCTCACGTTGTTCTTATTTGGACTTAATCAATCATTATGATTCTCTCTGTAACCAATCATTGTGATTCTATCCCGCCCCCCCCCCCCCACACACACACACACAGAGACCTCCTTTCTCTCAATCTGTACCTCCCTGCCATTTCCCTGTCATTCCTTCTCACTCCTCTCCTTATCCTCACTCTCTTCAACAGTCCCCGCCATCCCACCACCACCACCACCACCACCCACCACCCCACACACCTCCTTTCTCTCACTCTGTACCTCCCTCACCCCTTCCCTGTCATTCTTTCTCACTCCTCTCCTTCCCTCACTCTCTCCAACACCCCCGCCATCCCACCACCACCACCACCACCCACCACCCCACACACCTCCTTTCTCTCACTCTGTACCTCCCTCACCCCTTCCCTGTCGTTCCTTCTCACTCCTCTCCTTATCCTCACTTTCTCCAACACCCCCGCCATCCCACCACCACCACCACCCACCACCCACCACCCCACACACCTCCTTTCTCTCACTCTGTACCTCCCTCACCCCTTTCCTGTCTTTCCTTCTCACTCCTCTCCTATCCCTCACTCTCTCCAACACTCCCGCCATCCCACCACCACCACCACCACCACCCACCACCCCACACACCTACTTTCTCTCACTCTGTACCTCCCTCACCCCTTCCCTGTCTTTCCTTCTCACTCCTCTCCTTATCCTCACTCTCTCCAACACTCCCGCCGTTCCCCCCCCACCCCCCCCCCCCCCACACACACACATACCTACTGTCTCTCACTCTGTACCTCCCTGACTCCTCTCTTTCCCTCACTCTCTCCGACACTCCCGCCGTTCCCACCACCACCCCCCTATCCCCCCCCCCACACACACACACATACCTACTGTCTCTCACTCTGTACCTCCCTGACTCCTCTCTTTCCCTCACTCTCTCCGACACTCCCGCCATTCCCACCACCACCACCCCCTCCTTTCTGTCAATTCCCATCAAGCTAGGAGAACAACAACAACAACAAAAGAAATGTACAGCATTGTGTGTGCAGATGGACCTGATGCCTTCTCTGCTTCCCGCCCCCCCCCCCCCCCACCCCACCCCATACCCACACCCATCACCCCTCAATCCACCCACCCACCCCCAAGCCTTGTTGTTGACTTGAGACAAGTCTTGGAAAACAAACAAAGACAACAAAAAAACAAAACAAAACAAACAAAAAAAAAACCGACAAAGGCTGGGGAAGATTTTTGCGATCGATGCCTGCTTTTACCAGGGAGCCAGTGAAGAGGTCGGGGAGGGCAGACTCCACACAATCCCTGTCTGGACGTCCTGGGAGGGGAAAAGAAGGCCCCAAGATGAATCTGGAGTTCTTTGACTTCGGTCCTGCATTAGCGGGCTGAGGGAGGGAGAGAGAACAAAAAGGATAGAAAGAAAGAAAGAAAGAAAAAAAAAAGACAGTGCGCACTGTGAATGTCTGAAAAGCCTTACGGGCAAAAAGAAGAGGATGGGATATTTTCTTCTGCCGTATGCACGAGCGCACGAACTTGCGCGCACGCGCATATTCATAGACTTGGCCCATAAGAACACACACACACACACACACACACACACACACACACACACACACACGCGCGCGCGCACATACACATACATACACACACACACGCATACACATACATAAACACACAGACACACACAGACACAGACACACACACACACACACACACACACACACACACACACACACACACACACGCACCCACACACAAGCACACATGTGCGCGCACACACTCACATAGGCATTCGTGTGTGCGCGCTTCATCTCTATATCTGTCTGTCTCCGTTTGCCTCTGTCTTTCTCTGTTTCTCTGTCTTTCTGTCTGACTCTGTCCCTCCCTGACTCTGTCATTCTCTGTCTCTAGCTCTCTCTCTCTCTCTCTTTCTGTCTCTTTCTGTGTCTCTTTGTCTCTGTCTGTCTGTCTGTCGCTCTTTCTTCCACACTCCCTCAGGGTTTTTTTGTTTGTTTGTTTGTTTGTTTTCTATCTCTGTACCCTCTTTCTCTCTGTTCCTCCTTCTGTCTTCCGCGTCCCCCCCGCCCCCACCACCCCCACCCCCACATTTCCCCTTTTCTTCCGCTCCCCCACTCCCCCCCCCCCCCCCCCAGACACACCCACCCTCCGTCATTTCCCCACTCCCACCCCTTTCTCCCAGTCCCATCAGGCTGAAAGAAGAACAAGAAAAAGAAACGTAGAGAGCATTATGTTTGTGCAGACGGACTTAACTCCTCTCCCTGGCATCCCCCCCCCACCCCCCCCCCCCCCCCCCCCCCCAAGCCCCTTCCCCCGTCCCGCCACACTCATCCTCCTCCCTCAATCCCTGCTAGCTTTAGACATGTCTAGGGAAACAACAAAACAAAACAAAAAGAAGAGAGAGAGAGGAGGGGGGGAGAGAGAGGGGGGAGAGAAAGGAGGAGAACGAGGAGGAGAGAGAGGGGTGGGGGGAGAGAGAGAGAGGAGAGAGAAGAGAGAGAGAGAGACCACACACAAATCGAAGTGATGACAAAAGGGTTGGAAAAGGTGGGTTTTTTTTTTAACTATCGATCTTTGCCATTCTCAGGAGTCAGTGAAAGAGTCAATTCAGTTCGAATTCAATTCAATATACTTTGTTTGCTCCAAACAATCAAACAGTAAAGATTTCCTTGAAGCTCATTCAAATGCTCGTCAATAGATAAATATGTGATGTGGAAACAAACGAATAAATGGTACATTAATCCCTGATCACCACATATACACGCTGATTATCTGCTTAAGAATCAAAATGATAGAAAAAAAAAGAGATAGAAAAAGTAACAGCATAAGACACAAATGAGATTAATAGAAAAAAATAAGACACATGAAAAACGCATACCGTTCTTTGATTTCTGTGTGAATGCGTTATTAGTTAAAAGGAAAAGCATTAAGATAAGACAAATGAATGATTTTTTTTTAAACAAGAGTTTCAAGTTTCAAGTTTCAAGTTTTAATTATCCTTTCACTCCTATTGGAGTATGGAGGATTACTGCAAAATACTCATTTTCGTGCCCATAACAAACATTTCCAAATACACAACAATGTCACATAAAGTTGAGAAAACACAAATGTCTTTTAACTCCAAAAGTATAACTAGGCAACATTTGCAAATCTAATCATCTTACTTACAGCTAAAATGACTTTTTTGCCTCCTTTGAGCATATTACAAAAATTAAAAACCGATTTTGGAGACAAATATTTTTTAGGAACATATCTATTTCGTAACTGATCATAATTGGGACATTCCATTATAAAATGAAACTCATCACCAATCACAGACATGTTACAAACCTTACAAAATCGTAACAGAAACACACCAAATGAAGAAATAACCCTTGCACCCACCCTTACTTGATTGCTTTTGTAAAAGGAAAAAAAAAATTGAGATAAGAAACAAAAATATAACATTTTCAGATTTTAAGACAAAAGCGCAATAAAAGAAAGAAAAACGATTAACCCCTAAACCTATCCTTAACCTCCCTGCACACATCAATTATGCAAAAGGAAAACACTCAGTGAAAACAACAACGAAAATACTCAACATATAATCCCTGTATGGACGTCCGAGCCAGTTGCATTGACACGGACGGAAGAGCCTAGTATGGTCGTAACCCGCTACCAACTGTGCGTAGTTCGGTCAACGTAGGCATTTAGTCACGTGTAACTGTCAAAAAGTTAGAACCAAGCAATGCAACTAGCACTAGGAGAGAAGACAAAAAGGTGACTCTGGAGGAGTTCTTTGACTTCAGTACTGCATTCGCGTAGAAGGGGGGAAATGTGTTTGTATTTGTAGTTTGTATTTGTATTTCTTTTTATCACAACAGATTTCTTTGTGTGAAATTCGGGCTGCTCTCCCAAGGGAGAGCGCGTCGCTACACTATAGCGCCACCCCCCTTTTTGTGTGTGTGTGTGTGTGTGTGTGTGTGTGTGTGTGTGTGTGTGTGTGTGTGTTTCAATGGCAAAAAGATCATCTTAATTTGATTCAAACACACACACACACACACACACACACACACACACACACACACACACACACACACACACACACACACACACACACACCCTCTTACGATGGAACTGATAAACGCTGATTACCTGTCCGATTTCGTTCAGTAAACAAAAATAGATGAATAACTGACTTTAATGAACGAATGAATGAATGAATGAATATATAAAGTAAAATAGTAAACAAAATACAACGATCAATTAAAGAAAAAAGAATAGATAAACGGGAGAATAATATAACATAGACAAATAATCCACGACATACTCAGAAATGAATAAATAAGTTTGTGTGGCGAATATACATAGAAATCAGACAGAAGGAACCCACGACATTGTCAGATCAAAATAAACACATAAATAAATTCAAGACAAAACGAAAATAGATAGGTTAACGGGGGAATCAGTCATTTAGAAGGAATCCATGATGAAGACATAATGAAAGATTATGAATAGACACATAGATAAATTGATATATAGAGAATTAGATAGTAAAAAAAAAAAACAAGGCCTTCAAGACTCACTTGTGATACACTGAAAAAAAAATCCAAGCTTTTTATGTATTGTGTATATTTTCAAAATGTAATGTTTAAGATGAGAAAGATCAGTTTAAAGCGAATTAAGTCCCCTAGCATTAATTACAGAGTAATTTCCCTTTTTTACTATCTGCACCAAAACGTTTGCAAAATAAATAAAAATTCCATGCTTAGCAAAAGAAGTTCCTGTTTGAACAAAAAATGATAATAATGACTGCTCTTGTTGTTGGGTCAGAATATCAGATCAAAGTGTCAAGTTTAGAGAATACAAAAAATATAAATAAACAGTAAATGCAGTTTGCATATAATTAGGCTTCTTTTTTTATTTTTTTGTGCCCATCCCAGAGATGCAATATTGTTTTAAACAAAATGACTGGAAAGAACTGAATGTTTCCTATTTTTATGCCAAATTTGGTGTCAACTGACAAAGTATTTGCAGAGAAAATGTCAATGTTAAAGTTTACCACGGACACACGGACACACAGACACACACACACACACACACACACACACACACACACACAGACAACCGAACACC
>NC_134894.1:16350002-16352502 GCF_041734735.1 Babylonia areolata | reverse complement strand
ATCTGTTCTGAAGCTGTCAAGCAAAACATACGCACTAAAGAGACATGATTATAAATCGAAAGCAGTCCTAATAAGAATGACAATAAACCAATTATAATATCGGTCTTTAATCTACAAAGGATAATAATTTTACTGCAATATACATTTAGAGAGAAATTCATTATCTTCGATGCACAACATTTTAGTACGATGGAAAAACTAACTTGAACACGCTAAGATGCAAGGTTCTTGAAAAAACAACAACAACAAAGCAACAACCTCTTTAATTCTGTCTCTGCCTCTATGTCTCTGTCTCTGTCTGTCTGTCTGTTTCTCTTTGTTCCTTTCTGTCTCTCTCTGTCTCAGTCTCTCTAGCTCTCTCTGTTCTCTCTTTGTGTCTCTCAGTCTCTATCTGCCGGTTTTGTCTCCGTCTGTCTGTCTCTCTGTCTGTCTCTCTGTCTCTGTCTGTCTGTCTTTCGCTCGCTAGCTCTCGTTCGCTCTCTCTTTCTCTCTCACCACCTCTCTCCCTCTCTAGCTCTCTTCCCTCCTCCCCGCTCTCTCAGTCTCTCGTTCGTTTGTTTGCAGCCCTTAATCTTGTGTAGGTCTTCTCCTTCCTGTCACGGTCGGTCTGTCTCAAGCTTCCCCCCCCCCCCCTCTCTCTCTCTCTCTGTGTCTGTCTGTCTGTCTGTCGTATGCGTGTATGTGCTCCATTCATCGGTTGCTTTTGTTGGTTGATTGTTTTGATTTATCTCTACAATTGCTCTTTTTTTCTCGGCAATTTTCTCGTATCACGTTGTGTGTGTGTGTGTGTGTGTGTGTGTGTGTGAGTGTGTGTTACGTGTGTTTCCTATCAGATGCTCCCACCCCACCCCACGCCCCATCCCCGCCACTCCAATGGAAAACATCCATACGGCTACCACAAAGGAAGCCTCCATTAGCGAAACAAAAAACCCCATTAAATATCCGTCTGATGATGATATCAGGGAACAGTGTGGTTAGACCTCACAGATACTGGAGCTCTAAGCAGCGGTGCACACAGTCAGAGACAGAGAGACAGACAGAAAGGCAGGCAGAGAGAGAGAGAGAGATGCATACAGACATACTAACGCAATAATGTGCTAAACTTATTCACACACACACACACACATCTACAAAAAAAATGAATGAAGGATGCAGACAGATAGATAGACAGACAGATAGACAGATAGATAGATAGATAGATAGATAGACAAACAGATGGATAGATAGATAGATAGATATAGAGGGAAGGGGGGAGGGCGACATAGACAGAGAGACAGCCGAACAAAGACAGCCAAGTCAGTTACAAGTGAACACAAGCACAAGAGAGATTAATTTAGATTACAAATTCCAGACATAGCTGTGAATTCAGCACGCTATATTCAGTTAATGTCAGTGTGTATTTCTAATCATTGTTCAAAAGTTGTTTCATCAATAAAAAAAAAAATTAAAAAAAGGATAATAATAAACCAAAAAAGCTTGTAACACATGAGAGATATGCTAATTCCATATATTGTGTTTTCCTCTGTCACTCTATTGTCTCAATGGATTTCTCTGTGTTAAAATTCCGGCTACTCTTCCCAGGGACAACGTGTTGCTACACTGAACGGCCACCCATAAGTCAGAATCAGGTCATTATAAGGCGTTAAACTTTCACAGAAATTAACAGTTGATTTTTTGTTTGTTTGTTTGTTTGTTGTTGTTTTTTGATTAATTGACTGATTGATTGATGTGGATACTTATATAGCGCCTATCGTCGGTCGGAGACCAAGTTTTAAGTGCTTTACAAACATGGAGTCATTTACACATTTATACCTGGGTAGAGCCGACTGACGGTTGTCACTGGCGGCTCATAATTCGTTTCCTGTGTCATTCAATCAGATTTCAAGCGCGCACACCTACACACTCAGACAAACATGTAACATTTAACATTTTACGTGTATGACCGTTTTGTTTATTTACCCCGCCATGTAGGCAGCCATACTCCGTTTTCGGGGGTGTGCATGCTGGGTATGTTCTTGTTTCCATAACCCACCGAATGCGTCGTTGTGGATGGGGTCAAGTTCTGTTCATACCCCCCCCCCCCCCCACTCACCCATCTCCAAAAAAACCCTGGTTCATTTACAGCTTTCCATAAGTCCCCTCCCCTACTCCTTAACCCCCCACCCCCACCCCCAACCCCCTCGCACCACCACTACCACCACTATCACTCACTTTGCTTTGTGGACTTTCCTTGTGTGCCGCATATTTGCCGAACCCCAGATTCTTTTGCTGCCATATCGAAGCATAGAGAGCATAAACAAAAATAAAACAAAACAAAAAAAAAAACAGGGTGACAACGACACAACCGCTTCTGTTCTCTCTCTCTCTCTCTCTCTCTCTCTCTCTCTCTCTCTCTCTCTCTCTCTCTCTCTCTCTCACACATACACGCGCGCTACACACGAAGAGAAAGAGAAAGAAAACGGATGTAATGCGTTCTTCTTATCCCTTTCCTCTGAGAGAA
>NC_134894.1:16337502-16340002 GCF_041734735.1 Babylonia areolata | reverse complement strand
AAAACATATAAAACTGCACGCAGGAAAAAAAAAAAAAAAAAAAAAAAAAAACAACACCCAAGGGTGGCGCTGTAGTGTAGCGACGCGCTCTCCCTGGGGAGAGCAGCCCGAATTTCACGCAGAGAAATCTATTGTGATGAAAAGAGAACTACAAATACAAATGTACTTCTTCTTCTTCTGCGTTCACTCGTATGCACACGAGTGGGCCTTTACGTGTATGACCGTTTTTACTCCGCCATGTAGGCAGCCATACTCCGTTTTCGGGGGTGTGCATGCTGGGTATGTTCTTGTTTCCATAACCCACCGAACGCTGACATGGATTACAGGATCTTTAACGTGCGTATTAATTTTGATCTTCTGCTTGCATATACACACGAAGGGGGTTCAGGCACTAGCAGGTCTGCACATATGTTGACCTGGGAGATCGTAAAAATCTCCACCCTTTACCCACCAGGCGCCGTCACCGTGATTCGAACCCGGGACCCTCAGATTGACAGTCCAACGCTTTAACCACTCGGCTATTGCGCCCGTCAAATGTACAATATAGCGCAATTCAGTACAACAAAATGCAGCACTTGACGAAACAATACAATTGAATACAAATCGATACAGTGCAATACCGTCTGCCTCCAGATAACATTATTTTTTACATCCTGTTTTGGGGGCCTGTGCCCTGAGACTGTTCAGTCCGATTGTTGTACACACAGCCCACACAGCATATGACAGTCCCTCGTGTCCGGCTGTGACCATCAGCACAGCAGAGGAGGTAACTGCTGCCCTCGACTATCTGGGCTAGGGTTTGATCCTAGTGGGGAGTGTCTTGACCAAGTTAAATATCTCTCTCTCTCTCTCTCTCTCTGGGTGTTGGGATGGTTCTTAAAGGCCAACCACCCCCACCCCCCTCAATTCTGCAGCACTTAGAGCCAGTGCAGTTTTGTCTCTTAGTTTGAAAGTCACAGTCCTTCACAAAGAACAACCTTGGCTGTAAATGACTTCCCATTGTAGTGGAGAAACCACCGGTCATACATCTCCCACTTTGCTGTTGGCCTCAACCGTAGGGTTACATCCATCTGATGGAAGCAGAGCGCTCAGCCCGATACACGATACACAAAATTCACACACACACACACACACACACACACACACACACACACACATTATTTTTCATTGTTTTGGACACACACACACACACACACACACACACACACACACACACACACACACACACACACACATTATTTTTCATCTTGTTTTGGGGCCTGTCCCCTGAGACTGTTCAGTCCGATAGTTCCTGTCATTGTGTCAGTGTTGTGCAAGGGTTCCTCGTGTCTCTGTTTTCCACATCTCACTGCTCCAGGGTCTTTGATGAACAACCTGATCATTCGTGATACAAGCCATCTTTTTCCTTCTTCTGTTTTTTTGTTTTTTTGTTTTTGTTTTTGTTTTGTTTTGTTTTGTTTTGTTTTCTTCTGTTGTCTGGAAATGAAGTTGTCTTGTGGTTGTCAGTTCCAGATCTATTTCTGCTTCCCGTGCTTCAGTTTGACGTGAAGGGAGTCTCATGGGGAATAGTATATATGGCATGACAAGGAAATCAACAACCTGAAGCAAACAGGATGAGACTGTTGGTTTTTGTTTTTTTTTTAAATCATGAACAAACAAACAAGAAAATGAAACAAGTTAAAAAATTTGATGCGATGGGAAAACAGCTAAGGAAATAATAATTAAAACAAAACAAAAAAAACAAAACAAAAAAAAAAAGCCAGCATAGGTCATAAGAATATACAGCTTAACACGCTTTGATATACAGATAAACAAACAGAAGGTGCATAGAGACAGACAGACAGATAAAGGGATTGTGGGAGGAAGTGAGAAAGAGAGAGAAGGGATTGGGAGATGGGTGAGAAACCGAGAGACACACAGAGACAAAGACACAATGTGAGAAACCGAGAGAGACACACACAGACACAGACACAATGCGAGAAACCGAGAGAGACACACACAGACACAGACACAATGCGAGAAACCGAGAGAGAGACACACAGACACAGACACAATGCGAGAAACCGAGAGAGAGACACACAGACACAGACACAATGCGAGAAACCGAGAGAGACACACACAGACACAGACACAATGTGAGAAACCGAGAGAGACACACACAGACACAGACACAATGTGAGAAACCGAGAGACACACACAGACACAGACACAATGTGAGAAACCGAGAGAGACACACACAGACACAGACACAATGCGAGAAACCGAGAGAGAGACACACACACAGACACAACGTGAGAAACCGAGAGACACACACAGACACAGACACAATGCGAGAAACCGAGAGAGACACACACACACAGACACAGACACAATGCGAGAAACCGAGAGAGAGACACACAGACACAGACACAATGCGAGAAACCGAGAGAGACACACACAGACACAGACACAATGCGAGAAACCGAGAGAGACACACACAGACAAAGACACAATGTGAGAA
>NC_134894.1:16315002-16332502 GCF_041734735.1 Babylonia areolata | reverse complement strand
ACAGAGAAAGAACGGCGGCCAACAGTCGAGAGTTTGAATCTGGGTGTGCGTACGTGGAGTGGATCCGAAGCTGATCGTAGTGAGCGAGATGGAGTGTAGAGGTGAAGGCAGCCACAGAGATAGGAAGGGGCTGATTTGTGAATACATTTAAGGCAGCCATAGTCATTTCTGCTGTTCCATGAACGGAACACCCTGTGATTATCTCTCTATGTCTCCATCTCTTTGTCTCTGTCTGTCCATCTGTCTGTCTGCCTCAGACTTTGTCTGTCTCTCTCTCACTCTGTCATTCTCTCTCTCTCCTCTTGTCTGTGTTTCTCTCTCACTCTGTCATTCTCTCTCTCCTCCCTCTGTCTCTGTCACTCTTTGAGGCTCTCTCTCTCTCTTTTTCTCTCTGTCTGTCTCTCTTCTGTCTGTCTGTCTGCCTCTCTCTCTCTCTCTCTCTTACCCCACCCCCACCCCACCCCCAATTCAAAGAAACCAAAACATATTTTCGATAAAGCTTTGTGGCGGTGGTGGTTTCAACCATGGACGGTCTAGACAGAAACTAGCCAGTGTTAGTCTGCCTGCTGGTTGCTGGGCAGCAGGCATTGTGGCCCGCTCACAAGCTTGCTCGCTTGCTTGCTTGCTTGCCTGTTTGCTTGTTAAACACAGCTGTCACCAGGAAAGACTTTTTTTTTAAATTTTCATTATTATACTTTTGACCCCTTTGAGATGAACCTAACGGTCCTTCGTAGATGCGGACGCGGCCGGCCGGCTGGCCGGCCGGACGGACGAAGATGATTGGTTAATTTAACTCTCTCCATACGAACGGCGAAAGAGACGACGTTAACAGCGTTTCATCCCAATTACCATCATCAAAATATTGCAAGCGGAAGGCTCTTATACTGAAGAGGTGAATGTTGACAAAGAATACCACAATTCTGACGACTGAACCTAAAGGTTGGGTCATTCAGACACCCACTGGACATCCGAGGGGTCTGTGTAGAGGAGAAGAGAGGACTGGCCGTACTGAGTGAGTTAAATGATTACGTTATCAGTCCATGTTGTTGTTGTTGTAGTTGTTCGTTTTGTATTTGTGCACTCACTGTCTCACAAAGTCTTTCGTTATTGTTGTTGTTGTTGTTGTCAGTCAGTCTCTCTGTGTGTGTGTGTGTGTGTGTGTGTGTGTGTGTGTGTGTGTTTATTTGTTGTGTATGCATGAGTGTGTCCGTAAATTATATATATATATATATATATATATATATATATATATATATATATATATATGTGTGTGTGTGTGTGTGTGTGTGTGTGTGTGTGTGTGTGTGTTCGGGGGATAAGGGTGGGGGGGTGGGGGTGGGGGGGCGCTGCACATTAGTGACGTGATCTCACCAGGAAGAACAGCCCGAATTTCACACAGACAATACACTATTACACTACACTACATACCCTACACTACACCACACCACACTGCAATACAATGCAATCAGCAATGTGAAACCAGTGCACCACAGCTGTTAAAGGCTCAGTGCATCGAGCACGGCAATATTGGCCGCAACACAGCGACGAAGTTACATGATCAGCTGGTGACGCATATAGAGATGGCGTTGACCTACATGACGGTCTATTCCCACGAAACAGTTTACCTGCTGCTAATTTTTGATGATGTGTGTGTGTGTTGATAGATATGACTGGGTTGATGAGAATGGGGCAAAATACAGCGACTAAGGAAAAAAAAAAACGAAAAAGGAATAAATATGTCTTTTTTTTCTTAATTGAATTCTATTGAATTGTGTTGCTTGGTGTTGTGTTGTTTCCCCATTGTATTGTATTGAGTTACATGTGTGTGTGTGTGTGTGTGTGTGTGTGTGTGTGTGTGTGTGTGTGCGTTCGTGCGTGTATCTTTGTGTGTTTGCGTGTCGGTGTGTGTGTGTGTGTGTGGGTGGGTGGGTGGGTGGGTATGTGTGTGTGCGTGTCGGTATGTGTGTGTGTGTGTGCGTGTCGGTATGTGTGTGCGTGTACCTGTGGCAGTTGTTAGTCTGTGTCTGTTCATGTGTGACATAGTACACGCAGAAATGTGTTCATGCGGCACGTGGCGCAATGTGTTGATGGTAATAATGGTGCGATCTATTCACACAACACAAGGTCACGCCTGCAGAACACTCATGGACACGAACCAGTGATACGAAGCGATTCCAGTGTTCCTGTTGTTTCACATGGAAAAGCGACACGCAGAATGCTAGAACCATGGCTCGTTGCGTTATGTCGATGCATTGTATTCCTCTACAGGTTTTTTTTTTTTTTTTTTTTTTTTTTTTTTTTTACCTACATTCCTCTCAGTCCGTTTGCCTTTCGTTCACACGAATCCTGTCCGTACCTCGTACAACAAAAAGTATCTCGCACACCACTACTTTTTTTCTTTTTCTTTTTTTTTTTTTTTTTTGCTGCCCCATCATCTGCGCCATTTCAGTGGCATTACTCCCACGCCGATCATTTAGATTTCCCCGTACACGGCCAGACCCGGGTCCGTCCGTCACAGTTCCAGCGTCGGCAGTCCGCAGGGAACCATCAATGTTAGGTCGCCAGGAGGCCACACACCAGAGGAGACCCTGCACTGCTGCTGAGTGCTGCCTGTTCTGATTCAACGTACTTAGGACACCACAAACTAAGCCCCCTACTAACGACAATAATGGCTTAGTCTCGGAGCCAGACTGAGTGAGCGTCCCTCCCAGTGTGGAGACCGCCACCACGTCCCGTAAACAACCCCCCCCCCCCCCCGCACCCCCGGCCCTCCCCAACCATGAATCTGCCGACACTGAAGACAATGACAGGACTCTACTACTGTTTGTACAGTGTTCATGAAAATGTCAAGGACCCCTTGGGAACTTGTGTTGGTTTCTTCTTGGAGGGCATGGTGCCATGATTTTGAATTACTGACAAACTGCGATGTGTGTGTTGTCAACGTTAATTAAGAGCAGCACTCATACATAACCAGAAGTGTTTTCTTTCCGCTTGCATTTGCATTTTTCACAATGCAAACCCGCAGCTATCGTTTATACGCAACGGGAAAAAAACCTGTCAGTTTGAGGCCGAAATATCGATTTTTCAAACGGCATTTTTTAAACTGGTCAGGGTATGTGTGTGTCTGAAACAGCTGTTCGTGTGGTGAGTGAGGGGGCCAATTGTCAACCGACCGTGCACTGCCTGCATTATTGTTCCTATGAATATGCACTTGTCTTTGTATGAAGTGGTACTTAACTTTTTTTGTGAAGTCTGTACATCAAAGTGTCCCTTCATTTAGGTGTCAGTGTCAAATATCGGAAGACCTCAGTCGCTGGGGCTGTCATGTTATTTGTTCTTCATGGGTTGGCAGGGCCCGCGTGGCTGTTCGCAACACTGCCTTTGAAGTCCCAGATGTGTGTGATGAAGATCCAAATCAAACGTGAACAAAATCAGTCCATTTTTCTTGCGGAAAATGGAGCTGTCGCGAGGTTGTCATTTACGAATTTTTTGCTTCATGCTGTCGATGCCTTGAGTTTGATGTCAGCGGAGCCTGTGATGTGGAATCAGATGTGACAGATTGGGAGGGACGTCAAGAAAGGAATCCAGGAACGAAATTTCTGTTTTAAAACACACAAAAAACCGAATATATATATATATATATATATATATATATATATATATATCGAAGGAAGTTGGCACGACAGCGAAAAATAATTACATAGCCTATGTACTCACATCCAAATATAATCATAGAGATTCGGATGCAGAGAGAGATGCTGACACAGAGAGAAAGGATGTATGCATGCATGTAAGAATGTATGTGTATATTGAAAAGAAAAGAGTGAATACATCTCTTAATTCTCGTTTATTTCGATATGAATAGGCGCCAGAAGAACTCAGGACGTAATTGTCATTGATTTCGATATCAGCATGGAAAATTGAATTGTAGCTAGTACACACACACACACACACACACACACACACACACACACACACACACACACACACACTATATATATATATATATATATATATATATATATATATATATATATATATATATATATATATATATATCACATGCGAGTGTGCACTATCACACAGAGTGATACCGAAATCACACACACACACACACACACACACACACACACACACACACACAAACAAACTCTCACAAAGTTGCATAAAAAAGAAATCACATACAAACACACATACACATTCTCTCTCCACCACACACATACATTGCAGACCAATATCCCTCCACAAACAAGAACAGTGTCCAAAAATTAAGCTACACATCACAGACCAGTTTCTCTCCACAAAAAGGACAGTATCCATTTGTCAAGCCATATATAACAGACCAGTATCCCTCCACAAAAAAGGACAGTATCCAATCGTCAAGCCACACATTACAGACCAGTATCCCTCCACAATAAGGACAGTATACAATCGTCAAGCCATACATTACAGACCAGTATCCCTCCACAAAAAGGACAGTATACAATCGTCAAGCCATACATTACAGACCAGAATCCCTCAACAAAAAGGACAGTATTTAATCATCAAGCCATACATTACAGACCAGTATCCCTCCACAAAAAAGACAGTATCCAATCGTACAGACTAGCATCCCTCCACAAAAAAGAACAGAATCCAATCGTCAAGCCATACATTACAGACCAGTATCCCTCCACAAAAAAGGACAGTATCCAATCATCAAACCATACATTACAGACCAGTATCCCTCCACAAAGGAGGACAGTATCCAGTCGTCAAGCCATACATTACAGACCAGTATCCCTCCAGAAAAAGGACAGTATACAATCGTCAAGCCATACATTACAGACCAGAATCCCTCCACAAAAAGGACAGTATCCAATCGTCAAGCCATACATTACATACCAGTATCCCTCCACAAAAAGGACAGTGTCCAATCATCAAGCCATACATTGCAGACCGATATCCCTCCACAAACAGGAACAGTGTCCAAAAATTAAGCTACACATCACAGACCAGTATCCCTCCACAAAAAGGACAGTATCCAATCATCAAGCCATACATTACAGACCAGTATCCCTCCACAAAAAGGACAGTATCTAATCGTCAAGCCATACATTACAGACCAGTATCCCTCCACAAAAAGGAACAGTATCCAATCGTCAAGCTGTACATTACAGACCAGTATCCCTCCACAAAAAAGGACAGTATCCAATCGTCAAGCCACACATTACAGACCAGTATCCCTCCACAAAAAGGAACAGTATCTAATCGTCAAGCCATACATTACAGACCAGTATCCCTCCACAAAAAGGAACAGTATCCATTCGTCATGACCTGTTTTCGTGATCGAGATGGACGGTTGTTGATTTCCGTCAGCCTAATTCAGACTAGTATCTCCATCAAAGACATATCATTCGTAAGCAAACTATTAATGAGTCATTTGTATCCTTCACAAAAAAACAGTTTTAAAAAGCGCGCAATACATTATCAGACCATATCCTCCAAAAAAGAATGTCTTGTCAACGTCGTCCCAGAGCCAATACCCCTGTCGCGTTTTCCCTGCCTACAAAGATGATACAGTATCACATCATTCCCTATGCGTCACCTTCTTTTCTCATTTATCCTTACCTCCCATAAAGACGGAAAGATCACAGACGTTAACAGCGTATCCCCCAAAAGAGACAATATTCAACCAAGCGTCATATACTACAGTATCTTGACAAAGGACATACCACTTCATACAAGCCTAAATTGGTCAGATATCCCCACAATCGAGGGTGTGTGTGAAAAGAGAGAGCGTACTAGATACAGATCAGTCCTGCCCAATTAGGGACAGTCTGCCAATCGTCGAGGCAAAGCTCTGACGTGTATCCCTGCACACAATAGCGAACGATAACTAATCGGTCAAGGCCATACATTTACGTACCAGTAGCTCACAGGAGGGAACTGCGTATCACAAATGTCCAATACCTACACACATTCAGCAGAGTGACCAGGTAACCACCTTAGAAACAAAGGATACAGTAACAATCGACATGCCATGCATTACAGTACCAGTATCCATCAGCGCAAAAGGGTAAATCAGTGATCCAATCGTCAACCACACTTACAGAGATCCTGACCACAGCTAAACCAACAGGATAGCTACTTGAGTAAAACAAAACAGTAAGACCAGTATCAAAAAGGAAAGTATTTAATAAGATACAAGAAAAAAGACAGTAACCCTCCACAAAAAGACATATCAACACAACCAAACATTACAACAGTTAAAACCCACAAAAATGAGAAACAGACTAACACAAGCCACACAACACAACCAGACCACCACACCACATATCACAGACCAGTATCCCTCCACAAAAAGGAACAGTATCCAATCGTCAAGCCACACATCACAGACCAGTATCCCTCCACAAAAAGGAACAGTATCCAATCGTCAAGCTGTACATTACAGACCAGTATCCCTCCACAAAAAAGGACAGTATCCAATCGACAAACCGTACATCACAGCGCCTTACGCGATGATGTCACCACCAACAACCACTCCACTCCTTCACAGATTTCATTTCTCTCCCTCCGCGCTTGTTGCGCTTCTCAACTGAGAGGCGCGCGCGCCTGGTTATGTGTCGCGAAGACGCAACCCGCTACTGCCGTTTAGAGAACAGCCAGCGAATCTTTCTTCTGTTCGGCTCCCTTCCCAGAGACCACTGACTGATCTCTCTCTCTCTCTCTCTCTCTCTCTCTCTCTCTCTCTCTCTCTCTCTCTCAGTGTAAGTGTAAGTGTGCGAGAGAGAGAGAGAGAGAGAGAGAGAGAGAGTGTGTGTGTATGTGTGTGTGTTCTGGTTTTTTGTTGTTGTTGTTGTGTTTTGTTTTGTTTTGTTTTTTTGTTTTTATATGTCGATTAATAACACCATGCTTATGCCTGTGTGTGTGTGTGTGTGTGTGTGTGTGTGTGTGTGTGTGTGTGTGATTATTACCATGCTTATGCCTTTATGTAGTATAGTATTCGCATTCTATGACTTTAAGTAGCATTGTGTAGTGCATGCAATGACATATATAATGTAGTTTTGTGTAGTGTTTCAGGGCGGGGCCTGGATAAAAAAATAAAAAGCGCGCCAGTGCTTATCTATAATCCTCGATAATAAAGAATTTGTCTTGTCTCTCTATCTGTGTCTGCGCGCGCGCACGAGCGCAGATACCCATGTCGCTGTTTTCCCTGCCTTGAGTTCTCCAGGATCTGTTATTCACCAGCGATATCATCATCATTCCATGATGTCGTCAGCCTTTCTTTTTTCTTCTTTTTTTCTTTCTTTTAACTCTCTCCATACAAACGGCGAAAGAGACGACGTTAACAGCGTTTCACCCCAATTACCATAATCAAAATATTGCAAGCGGAAGGCTCATATACTGAAGAGGTGAATGTTGACAAAGACTACCACAATTCTGACGACGGAAGCTAAAGGTTGGGTCATTCAGACACCCACTGGACATCCGAGGGGTGTGTGTAGAGGAGAAGAGAGGACTGGCAGTACTGAGTGAGTTAAAGATCAGGCCTGGGCCTTTAGGGAGGCTGTCTGCTCAAATCTGTGGGGAAAGCTCTGACGTGGTAACATCCTGCGTGACACACAGTGATAGCGAAACGATAACGTGGAATGTGCGTCATGAGGGTAGTTTCAGTTTCAGTTTCAGTAGCTCAAGGAGGCGTCACTGCGTTCGGACAAATCCATATACGCTACACCACATCTGCCAAGCAGATGCCTGACCAGCAGCGTAACCCAACGCGCTTAGGGTAAACAAAGGAAACAGTGGGCGAACAAGCTGACGATGGCATGAGTATCAGTATCAGTATCAGTAGCTCAAAGAGGCGTCACTGAATCAGTCGGACAAATCCATGCATGCTACACCACATCTGCCAAGCAGATGCCTGACCAGCAGCTGTAACCCAACGCGCTTCGTTAGGCCTTGAGAAAAAAAAAAGAAGAAGAAGAAGAAAAGAAATGAATATTTAAATAAGAAGAAGAAGAAGAAGAAGAAGAAGTAACCCCCCAAAAAAACAACAACAACAAAACCAATAATGATAATAAATTAATAAGCAAATAAATGTAAAACACACACACACACACACACACACACACACACACACACACACACACACACACACACACACACACACACACACACACACACACGCACGCACGCACATAACAGATATGCAACAAACGATGGACGAACAGCCAGCACACCCACGCATGCGCAGGACGTCCACGTCAATCTACGCCACGTCACGTCACGTCACGTCACACAAGTGATGGTCGTGAAGTCAACACGTGATTCGCATTCATTACGATGAGTGTGCTTGGACCGATGCTGTCAGAGAGAGAGAGAGAGAGAGAGAGACAGAGACAGACAGACAGACAGAGAGAGAGAGAGAGATGTGTGTGTGCGTGTGTGTGTGTGTGTGTGTGTGAGTGAAGAACACAGCACGTTATTCCCGTTTATTTCAGTGTGATCATTGCTATCAGAGAGAGAGAGAGAGAGGTGTTAGTGGAAATAAAATGAATCTCATTTGTATTCGACGTTTCTCTCCTGTCACTGACTTTGCATTTACACTGCTGTTCGAATGGAAATCGTCATTCACACACACGCTCTCTCTCTCTCTCTCTCTCTCTCTCTCTCTCTCTCTCTCTTGATATTTGATAATTAATTGGTTATTTAACCAAGGATTGGCTTTAGTTAAAAAAGTAATCACACACACACACACACACACACACACACACACACACACACACACACACACACACACACACACACACACACAAAGGAATCAGTTTCATGACAGCACTTGCGCACAGTTTTTTTTGTGTTTTGTTTTTGTTTTTTTCCTGTTTTTCTATGTCTGAATGGTGGTGGGTGTTTTGGGTTTATGGCGAGGGAGTCGAGATGTTCATCAACTTGACAAAGGCTGCACTGATCAGCCAGTTATCGCCAGAGGACTGTGGTGGTGTCGGTCCTAGTTGCTATGCCGCGCGCACTCGTGCCCGCTAACTTGCTTTCCCCAGCTTGCTCATTGGATGAGCACGGCTGTCAGCTATAAATTGCTTAATTCATTCGAAGCAATTGAGAAATTGAGATGATCCTCACGATCCGACGTTGTGTGGTCCCGAGATGATTGACTGTTAATTAAATGATGAAAATCTTTATTTTGCCCGCACCCCCCCCCCCCCCTAACTCCGCTCCCCACCGCCCCCTTTTTTTCTTCGTATTTCCTTATTTCTTTCTGTCTCTCTGTCTCTTTCAGTCTCTCTCTCTTCCCCCGACCCCCTCTATTTTCCCTCCATTCCTTGTCTTTCTGTCTGTCTGTGTCTGTCAGTCTTCCTGTCTCTGTCTCTCTCTCTGTCTCTCTCTGTCTCTGTCTCTCTCTCTCTCCTCCTCCTCTAATTTCTCACCAATATTAACAATAATAAACTTTATCATCAAAGTGATCACATTGCTTTAGAAAGAAAAAACAAAACAAAAAAACCCCAACATATTATTTATCATCTATTCCCTATAAAAAAATAAAATAAAATAAAATAAAATAAAAAAGTCAGAAAGTTGAAAATCGTGCTACACGACTCCTTTTCCCGGTCCACCCACTAATGCATTAAAACTCTTCGTCGTTCCCTCCACTGGCTTCCCGTTGAGAACAGGTTAAACGTTAAAGGCCAAAGGTCATATAGGCTTTTTTTTTCTTTTTTTTTCGGCCGACGGGGCAGTGACTTCATATCCACTGTGTCTAGATTTCAGCACAGGACGGCGGCGCCCATTTCTCACCAACCTTCGTTTAAAATTTAACCTTCCCTAAGTCATACAAAGACCACATCACGAATGAAGAAGTCAAGAGACGCATCCGCAATGAAATCGGGCCCTATACTGACCTTCAAACACTCGCCAGACAACGAAAACTGAAGTGGTTTGGTCATGTCACACGCTCCTCTGGTCTTGCTAAAACAATCTTACAAGGCACAGTGAGGGGAGGAAGAAGAAGAGGCAGACAGAGGAAGAGATGGGAGGACAACATTCGAGAGTGGACAGGCATGGAGCTGAGAGACACCCTGAGAGCGGCCGAGAGACGCGAGGACTGGAGAAAGGTGGTTGACAAAGCTTCGAAGGCGCCCCAAAGGATTCGGAATCTGAGGGATCGGTGACGGTGACGGAAGTCATACCTGGGTAGAGTGAGGAAAATTTGAGTAAAGTTCTTTCTCTGTCTCTGGACCTTGCAGTTGGAATGAACTTCCTCTTTCTCTTCGTCAAGTCTCCACACTCAGCTCTTTCAAGTCTGGCCTTAAAACCCACCTCTTCCCAAAATAGCCTCCTTTCCCTGCCTCTTCCTTGTCTTTAGTTTCTCCAGTTTTAGAGTTATGCGTGCGTGAGAATGACTGGTGCGAAAGCGCTTAGATTTGTCTATGCACAAGATTCAGCGCTATATAAGTACCATTCTTCTTCTTCTTCTTCTTCTTCTTCTTCTTCTTATTATTATTATTATTATTAAAGTAACCTTTTCAAAGACCATGCCGAAACAGTGCCTGGAACCCTGATCACTGGTTCACAGAATGCTTCATTTCAGTTCGCACTTTCGATTTCGTGAATGAACTCTAATGGCTCCTTGTCGAATGAACGTATTAGCTCCTAGTTAAGCTAACTTAATTGCAACTTTTTTTTTTTCTTTTTTTTCTTTTTTTAGTGGAATTCCGCCAGCGCTGTCTTAATTTCCTGGCATGCTCCGATCGCCTGCCAACTCCTGATTCCAGAAAATTGCAGATCATTGTTGTTTGTTTCTCTTTGCTTAGTAACCATGTTACATGATCAACGATTTTTATTAATTTTTTTAAAAATATTTATTTATTTTATTTTTTTATTATTTTTTTTTTTTTACAGGTTTCAGTTCACTTCTGTAACCAGTTCACTATTTTTAAACTCCGTCAGGTCGTCAAGTAAAAGTTCACTACATTCCAATCATCAACAGGAA
This sequence comes from Babylonia areolata, assembly GCF_041734735.1. Lineage (NCBI taxonomy): Eukaryota > Metazoa > Mollusca > Gastropoda > Neogastropoda > Buccinidae > Babylonia > Babylonia areolata. Next base: position 16,321,512 of record NC_134894.1, on the reverse strand, counting down.
ATTTGAATCCCCATTCCCGCATTTAAAAATCTTTAATCAATGATCTGTAACAGAATCAAGGCAGGCTGAAAATACAAACTTAGTTGTAACAAGAAGTGCGAAGAAGAAGAAGGTTTCAGTGGTATGCCATGGTGGAGATTTTAGGACATGCGCTGGCGGCAAAATTAATATGGTATTTCACTTTTACCACTTTTTCTATCGTTCATGTTAAAAAAATTCATATTCTTTAAGGGTAAAAAAATAAAATAAAATAAAATAAAATAAAAAAGAAAGAAAGAAAAGAAAAGGAAAAGATATTGATTTTGCTGAAGGTGTTCGTTGTTTTTTTTTCTTTTTTCTTTGATACGATTGTTGCAAAACATACTTTAAAACTTTAATTTATTCATTAAGAAAATATTTAGTTGTTTATTTTATTTTTTTTCTCTATATTTTAATTTTTGTATTTATTCATTGGAGAGTTACGGTTGCTTTGACTTTTTTTTTTCCTGACCCCCCTTTAAAAAAAAAAAAAATTAAGTTTTCTCTCATTTACTCACCCGACCCCCAACATAGCCCCTCCCATTATTCCCCACCCCCCTTTTTTTTTTTATTCCAACACGTTCCAACCCCCACCCCCACCTCCCCCTCCCCACCCCACCATTAGTTCCCCACCCACGTGCCCGCCCCCCCCCCCACCCCCACCCCCTCACATCCCCCTCTCCGAACTTTCCCATCCAGTCACCACCCACCTCTTCCAAAGACCCTCCCCGTCCCTTCCCCTCCCCCCCCCCCCCCCCCCCATCGGACCCCCTTCCCCCTGCTGCGTCGTCGCTCTGCCAGGTAGGTAGTTAGCTGAACTGAGAGCTGCAGAGGCAAGAACTGCGAGCAGGCAACAGTAGCAGAGGTGGCGGTTTGAATCTTTCTGTCGTAATCATTGTGACTGTTCTGGTGTGTGTGTGTGTGTGTGTGTGTGTGAGGAGGGGTGGGGAGGGGGGGGTCGCAGGGGGGGGGGGGGGGGAGAGGTTTCTTGACCGGTGTAGAGTGAGTGGCGTGCTGGGTGTTGGCGAGCGCTCCGCCACGCGATAGGCGTTGATTTTGTTTTTTGTTTTTTTTTCAGTGGACGCGGTGGTTTCTCTCTCTCTCTCTCTCTCTCTCTCTCTCTCTTTCTTTGTCGGTTTTGTCGTTTCGCTTCTGCTGTGCTGTGCTATGCTGTGCTGCGTTGCGCTGCGCGGCGCGGCAGCGGCAGCAGCAGCGGCAGCAGCAGCGGCAGCGTGCGGCCGCTCGCCGTAAGAAGCCGTGGTCCCTCTCTGCCTGTGTCTGTCTGTGGCCGGGATGTCTGTGGGGATGCACGCACGTGCGCTGGTCGTCGGTCTGTGTTGCTTGACTTGACTTGACTTGATTTGACTTGAGTCCTGTTTGATGGTCTCTCTCGTCGAATGGTCGTTTAACGCTCTTCTTCTCGTTTGGTGTCGCTCGGCGCTGTCTGTGTTTTGAGGTGTGATAAAAAAAAAAAAGAAGAAGTTTGTTTTGTTTTTGGTTTTTGTTTTTGTTTTTTTGCTTTTTTCTTAAATGGGGGATCGGGTAAGTTTTCAATTTTTGTGTGTTGGTGATTGTTGCTGTGCTAGCTGTGAGTTGTGGTGGTGGTGGTGGTGGTTGTGGTGGTTGTGATGGTTGGTGGTGATGAATTGTTTGTTTGTTTGTTTGATTGATTTGGTGGTGAAGTTGTTTGTTTGTGTGTGTGTGTGTGTGTGTGTGTGTGTGTGTGTGTGTGTGTGTGTGTGTGTGTGTGTGTTTTAAATTTCGGTTTGAAAGTTGATTTTGTTTTTTTTTTTAGACTGTTTCGCGAATGTTTGTTTTGTTTATAGTTTTGTTTGTTCGTTCTTGGAAAGAGTTTTTGAGATTGTTAATTGAATAGTGAATAGTAGTAGTTGTTTTTTTTATAATCTTTTTTCTCTCTCTCTCTCTTGGATATTGCTTTTCCTGTTTCTTGTTTGTCCTTTCCTTTCCTCTTCTCTCTCTTTCTGTCTATTTGTCTGTCTGTCTGTCTCTCTCTGCTTGTCCAACATTTTACTTTTTTTCTCCTTCTTCTTCTTCTTCTTCTTCTTCTTCTTCTCCTTCTTCTCTCTCTCTCTCTGCTTGTTCAACTTTTTACTTTTTTCTTCTTCTTCTTCTTCTTCTTCTTCTTCTTCTTCTTCCTCTCTCTCTCTCTGCTTGTCCAACTTTTTTACTTTTTTTTTCTCGTTCTTCTCCTCCTTCTCCTTCTCTGTCTCTGTCTCTCTCTCTTCCAAGTTTTTACTTTTTTGTTGTTCTCGTTCTCCTCCTCCTCCTTCTCTCTCTTTCTCTCTCTCTCTTTCTGTCTCTGTCTCTCTTCCAAGTTTTTTTTTTCTCGTTCTTCTCCTCCTCCCCCTTCTCTCTCCCTCTCTCTGTCTCTGTCTCTCTCTCTCTGTCTCTCTCTCTCTTCCAATTTATTTTATTTTATTTTATTTTTTGTTCTAGTTCTTATCCTCCTCCCCCTTCTCTCTCTCTCTCTCTCTCTCTCTCTCTCTCGCTCTCTCGTTTTCTTTTCACACATAAACGTGCATACCCACCCACCGTACGGCGCTCGACGCGGCCGCCACACGATACAAAAGGAACTTCCGTCAAACGAACATACACACACTTCGTGCAGCTGCACGTGATATTTATTCCCAAAGAAAGAGGCAGCTGGCACAGTAGATGACAGGGAAACACATAACGCATTCTAACGGTTGGGTGGATCTAGATAATTCGGTGCAAAGTGCCTTTCGCCAAGGACACACACACACACACACACACACACACACACACACACACACACACACACACACACACACATACACACACACACACACACACACACACACACACACACACGTACACACACACACACACACAACTCTATGCCGAAACAGGGCTTCGAACCTCGATCGCCGGTGAACACTGGATCACAGAGGACCAATGGCTCACTGACTCTGCCACGGTGACCTCTGAAAAAAAATTTATGTGTATGGTTGTGTAATTAAGGAGCGAGTACCGTTTTTTGGTTTTTTTTGTTTGTTTGTTTTTTGTGTTTTTTTTGGGGTTTTTTTTGTTTCGTCTGATGAAAACCGTTGGCAAAACAAACAAACAAACATGAAGTTCGGATTTATACAAGTTGGGTTCTTCGGGTGCAAAGAGTACTGACATGGGTAAAATGCGAATAATGTAGCGTACAACCTCTGATTAATTTTATGGTATATACGATATTCAGAAATCAAAGAAAAGGTCAGAAATACTCATGTGGCTCTCTCTCTCTCTCTCTCTCTCTCTCACGCAAGACTACCACTTTCACAAAATAAAACTGTCACAGAGGAACGCATAAAATCAATGCACCTTCTGGGACATTCTCTCTCTGTCTGTCTGTCTGTCTGTCAGTTTGGGTGTGTCTCAATTAAAAATGCATCGCTATCAGTTTAATATAACAAACGAAAATATTCTTTGCCCCGTATGTACTAAGGAGCCAGAATCAGTAACTCACTTTTCGTTTGATTGCCAAGGTTACTCTGATATCCGTAGGAAGTTTTTACCTTGTTTCACCCTTTATACTGGCACAGATAAAAGGCTCTCTAAATCATTTAATGTTGACTCCCCAGATCAGTTAGTTAGTATGGCAAAATTCGTTGTTCAGGCCTTTAGGAAAAGAGCATTAGCAGAAAAGCACTCGAATGAAAGTCCCACTTCAAATAGCATGCAAATAAAATTATTGGTTGTTTCCAGTCGAGTTAACATATGTGGGTTTTTCGTCGTGCGTTGATAGGCATGCGTGCAAGTGTGTACACGTCGAGTATGTGTCTGTGGGTGTGAGTGCAAGAGTGTGCGGGTGTGTGTACGCACGCATGTGCGCACACTGTGGTGTGTGTGTGTGTGTGTGAGTGTGAATGATTTTGTATAAGGATGGGTGTGTGAGGTAGGCAGGTATTAGAACGTGAGTTTGTGAATGGATGAGTATGACAAAATGTATGTTTGGATTGTTGTTTGACGTGTGAAAGTGTGTATGTGTGTTTGTCTGTCTGACGGCTGAATATAATGGACATGTGGCTTTTTTTTTAATGTATATTATCACAAATGTCATGATAAGGGCTGTTGGCCTGAGTCATTAAAGTCGTTCAGCGTTCAGCGTTCTCTGTCTGTCTGTCTCTCAGAGTACTAAAACATTAGAAATGAAAGCGTTTTCTTCTCAACGCCTGTAGCTGTAAGACAATACTTATTAAACATTCTTTCATCCAAAAGAGAAGATAAGATTGGATATCTGGCAAGATGTATATCACAGAAGCGTAAAAAGATAAAAACAAAATTGTAAACTGGCTTGATAATTAGTTTGTAAGCATTTACAAAACGTACAGCGATTAGTGTAAGACAGTATCGCGGCTTTCAGAGAAGATACATAGATTCGGTTGTTTAGAAATCGCTCGTTGGTTCGATAAGACATGTGGGTGGTTGTATACACGCGCACCCGAGAAAAGGTCAGTTCTTCTATATTTTTTTTTTTCCCCACTGATTTTTCTTGGAACTGGTTTATTCCCGTTGACATGAAGATTGTGAGTCATTGTCAGTACATTTTTGTCATTGTCCTTGTCATTACCTTTCAAAACGGGTTTAACTGTGTGTGTGTGTGTGTGTGTGTGTGTGTGTGTGTGTGTGTGTGTGTGTGTGTGTGTGTGTGTGTGTGTGTGTGTGTGTGTGTGTGTGTGTGTGTACCGCGAGACGGAAGGTGCGTTAGAGAATTGGCAACATCAACATCGTTGGAACAGAAAGATTTATTTTCCTTGTCTTTGTCCTGTCTGTCATTCCGTCTTTCTGTTTGTTTATCTGCCTGTATCTCTCTCCCTCTCTCTATCTCTGTCTCTTCTCTCTCTCTATCTCTCTCTCTCTATTTCTTTCTGTGTGTGTGTGTTTCTATCACCATCTCTATCTCTATCACTGCATCTGCCTCTCTCTCTCTTTCTCACTGTCTCTTTCAACTCTCTCATTCTCTGCCTCACTCTCTCTCACTCAATCTTTTTTTTTTTCTCCTTTTTTTCTAATGTGCGAAAATGGACAATGGGGTGGATCTATGCGCAGATACCGTACCGTCCAACGAATTAACTGACACAGACAGAGGTAGGAAGACTCCTATCTTAAATCTCAGCGGTAGCAATCCACAAGTCATTCCATTCATGTAAACAAACGTTATGCTGAAGGATACACACGAATGGTGAGCTGCGAACGTGAGCACCGTCCGTTGTCAGAGCCAGCTCTTTCCGAACCAGTTCCCCCCCCCCCACTCCCCCTCCCCCCGCCCCCCCCCCCCTCCTCCTTCCCTCTTCCCGATCTCTAGTTCCTCCAGCTTTCTGTTCACACGCATTCTGACCATTTGTCTGCCATCCATCTGACTCGGAGCCGTGCTTGCCTGTGATTCTGTGATTGACTGGAGCCGGCAAAGCGCTACGATTTGTCCGTGGCCAAAGTTAAGTGCTCTGTGGATGAATACCGTTGTTGACCTTTTAAAAAAAAAAAAAAGGTTTCTGAATTTGTTAGGCTGAAAGACAAAGAAGTGGCAGTGACAAAAGAAAGAAGCAGCAGTGACAAAAGAAAGTAGCGACAGTGACGAAAGAAAGAAGCAGTAACAAAAGAAAGAAGCGACAGTGACAAAAGAACAAGCGCCAGTGACAAAAGAAAGAAGCGGCTGTGACAAAAGAAAGAAGCGGCAATGACAAAAGAAGTGGCAGTGACAAAAGAAAGAAGCGACAGTGACAAAAGAAAGAAGCAGGACAAGAAGAAGCGGCAAAGACAAAGAGGCCAGTGACAAAAGAAAGAAGCGACAGTGACAAAAGAAAGAAGCAGTGACAAAAGAAAGAAGCGGCAATGACAAAAGAAGGGCAATGACAAAAGACGTGGCAGTGACAAAAAAGAAGCGGCAATGACAAAAGAAGCGGCAGTGCCAAAAGAAAGAAGCTGCAGTGACAAAAGGAGTGGCAGTGACAAACAAAAGATGCGGCAATGACAAAAGAAATAAGCGGTAGTGACAAAAGAAAGAAGCCGCGGTGACAAAAGAAAGAAGCGGTAGTGACAAAAGAAGCGGCAGTGACAAAAGAAAGAAGCGGCAGTGACAAAAGAAAGAAGCGGCAGTGACAAAAGAAAGAAGCGGTAGTGACAAAAGAAGTGGCAGTGACAAAAGAAAGAAGCGGCAGTGACAAAAGAAGTGGCAGTGACAAAAGAAAGAAGCGGCAGTGACAAAAGAAAGAAGCAGTGACAAAAGAAAGAAGCGACAGTGACAAAAGAAGAGCAATGACAAAAGAAGTGGCAGTGACAAAAAAAGAAGCGGCAGTGACAAAAGAAAGGAGCGGCAATGACAAAAGAAAGAAGCTGCAGTGACAAAAGAAGCGGCAGTGACAAAAGAAAGAAGCGGCAGTGACAAAAGAAAGAGGCGGTAGTGACAAAAGAAAGAAGCCGCGGCGACAAAAGAAAGAAGCGGTAGTGACAAAAGAAAGAAGT
>NC_134894.1:16305002-16307502 GCF_041734735.1 Babylonia areolata | reverse complement strand
TTCTTTTCTTTTTTTCTTTGCCCATTTTCACTTTCATTTTTCGGTGTCAGTGGGGTGGGAAGACCCATGAGATGGTACAGCTGTAAAAGCGATGGAACAAACCTGCAGGGGAATGATTGATTTTATTTTAATTTATTCAAGATCGAATCAGGAGTTAGGACAAAGTGACAACCGGTGGGAAAATGGTCAGTCTTATTTCTGCTTTCTTTTTTTTTTTTTTCATTTCTTCTTCTTCTTCGTTCGTGGGCTGCGATTCTCACGTTCACTCGTATGTACGCGAGTTGGCTTTTACGTGTATGACCGTTTTTAACCCACCATGTAGGCAGCCATACTCCGTTTTCGGAATTGCTTTTTTTGTTTTTTTCTTTTTTTTCAATTTAACCCCTTGACTGTTGCTGATGGATGTGAAGGGCTGTCACATCACGGAGATCAGAATGACTTCACAGTGATTATCATCATCATTATTATTATTATTATTAGCATTTACGACTAATCTTGAAAAAAAGCCTTAGGCCTTTACAAATAGAACACATATATGTAAATATCAAAAAGGAAAATCTGAACACAAGATATCAAACATCATTAAGAATTATTCATCCCCCCCACCACACCCTCCCCCCCCACCCCCCCACCCCCCACTCACAATGCACACAAGCACGCGCGCACGCGCACAAACAAATCATAGCACATAATCGTTAATAGTGTGCAATCAAAAACACCACCAACAAATTCTGAAACTATCAAAACTCACTCACTCACAAAATCGTCAATTTAGTTCATTCTGGAAAGGGATGAGCTGTTGAGAATTAATCAGGGGAGGGGTGGGGTGGGGTGGGTCTTCAGACTGGAGTTGAAAGATTGCAGCGAAGACGAGTGTGACGGAGAGGCTGAGGAAGTTGATTGTAAAAAAAAGGGGGCTTGTTCAGCAAAACCAGTCGCACCATTTGGTTTCCATGGCCACACAGATCTCATTTCACTAAAGTTGGGCAGCTAAAGGGTTAAAGATGCAAATGGGAGGAGAGGGATTGGGGGGAGGGGGTCTGTAAGGACTCGAGTGAACGCGGAACGTGGGTGGTTGGGAGGATGGGGGTGGGGAGGGGGAGGGGGGAACAGTTAATGGACAGAAATTTGTAAACCAGGTGATAAATAAACGTGGGTTATCTATTGGTTGGTTGGTTTTGTGCTTTTATATTTATATATATAGTAGTGGTCGTCGTTGTTGCTGCTGTTGTTGTTGTCGTCGATTTTGTCCAGCCAACCTAATTAACATCAGTTTCAGTAGCTGAAGGAGGCGTCACTGCGTTCGGACAAATCTATATACGCGCTACACCACATCTGCCAAGCAGATGCCTGACCAGCAGCGTAACCCAAATGCGCTTGTCAGGCCTTAAGTGCATGCTTATATATCTGTGTATCAACTATCAGAATGGATTTCTTCTGAAGGATTATGTCAGATGACACTTTTGTTGCCACGGTTTCTTTTTTTTTTTTTTTTCTTTTTTTTCGTGCTGCACATGAGACCGACCTGCTCCCTCCGAGGAGAGCATACGATACGATACGATACGATACGATACGATAAGATATGATACGATACGATAAGATACGACTTACAAACGGTACGATATGACACGATACGACACGGCACGATCCGATACACTGCAAATCTCCACAACACGATACAAAGCGATAATGTAGGTGAAAACAAGTGCAGGTGAACTATTCTTCCGTCATGGATGACTGTACGAATAAAACGATGAAATACCAGAAAACGAACCAAACAAACAAATCATTGAATAAAAAACCACATTAATTTGTTCATCTCTTATTCGTCATTGTGGAACAAATTACCAGAAGAATTGCGTCATTCTGTCTCGCAGAAATCTCTTAAATCTGCTCTGAAAACACATCTTCTCCAACAGCAGTAACAGCAGTGATATCATTTTTCTGTCTTTGTTTTGTTGGGGGTTTTTTGTTTGTTTTTTTAGGTGTTTTTTTTTTTTATTAGTGTGATCTGGTTTTGGGTGCATGTTTTGTTATGGTGAGTTTGTTTGCCGTGTGTGTGTGTGGGGGGGGGGGGGGGGGGAGGGGCGCAGGGGGGGAGGGGGGTGTTGGTGGGTGTCCGTGCGTTCGTGTGCCTGGGTGCGTGTTGCAGGGATGCGTTTTCTGAAGGGCATCATAGATTGGTGGGTAGTTTCCAATGTTCATTTGCGTGAGTTTTTCACTTGCTTCCGTGTGTGTGTGTGTGAGTGGGTGGGGATGATGATGTGTGTGTGTGTGGGGGGGGGGATGGGGGGAGGGGGGCGGGAGTTTTGATGGGTAGGCAGGGAGCGGGGAATGAAATGTAAAGCGCTTTGAGCAGTATTTCCGGAGAAATGCGCTGTATAAATGTCCATTATTATTATCATCATTATCATTCCCTCTGTTTCACAACTCATTGTCCGTTTTCTCTGTCTACGAACCTCGTTACCCTTTCCAAACTTACAACCCATCCCCTCTCATC
>NC_134894.1:16292502-16295002 GCF_041734735.1 Babylonia areolata | reverse complement strand
CCCGTCGTTATTCTCAGTGTCATCGGTCGCCTCATCTGCTGTTTCCTTTGCCTCTGAAGTAAAGATGATAGGAGCGATGATATATCGATAGAGTAGTGGGGGTGTAACAGAAAAAGAAGGTAAAAAAAAAAAGTAATTCCGGCACAAAATTTCCAGAAGGATGGGATACTGTTTGTACTTAGAGGGAACACCTGCCCAGAGAACTTCCCACACTGAAACAGAAAGAGAGGAAAGTAAGAGAGAGAGAGAGAGAGAGAGAGAGAGAGAGAGAGAGTCCACGTATTTTTTACCTTGCGCCCAATGTCAATTCCTCCACTGTTTCGCTGTGACAATAAACAAAATCAGCGGAAAAATGAATCGAGTGTAAAATTCAAACCCATCTGTTCGAGAAATCATATATATATATATATAAGAACGACGTAGAGAAACGCAGAAAGGGGATGAGGGAAGAAAAAAAGGACAGTTACATTACACTAATTCATAATTCAATTCTGAATCGATTACAAATGTGTCGATCTGTTCTGGTCTTCCTTGTTTGATTAACAGAATATAATTGCATTTTCCTTGTTCATTTATCCGTTTTGTTTATCTATCTGTTTGTTTGTTTATTTGTGTACTTGCTAGGTCAGTCACCATTATCTCCAGTATGATCATGATGATGATGGTGATGGTGATCATCATCATCTTCATCATCACTACCACCATGTTCACCGTCACCTTCATCCTCACCACCATGCTCATCATCATCATCATCATCATCATCATCATCATCATCATCATCACAGTTATCATCATCATCATCATCACCACAGTTATCACCATCATCATCATCATCATCATCATCACAATTATCATCACCATCAGCATCATCAACATCACCACAATTATCATCACCATCATCATCATCATCATCACCACAATTATCATCATCATCATCATCATCATCATCATCACCACAATTATCATCACCATCATCATCATCATCATCATCATCACCATCATCGTCGCATTCATGAAACCCTTAAACCCTCCATCACTCTTGCTTTGCCTTACACAAAAGGCCTGGTATCAATAATGACAAGAAGCTAATGCCCCCCCCCCCTCCCAACCTCTAAACCACGCCTCCTCACCACCCAACCCCCACAAAAAAAGGGGGGAAAAAATCACCACAACCTCTCCACCCTTCCCAAATCCACCTCCACCCCGCTCCCCAGCCTCCACCCCCACACCCCCCAAACCCACAAAAAAGGGGGGGGTGGGGGGGGGGGAAGATCACCACAAGCTCTCCATCCTTTCCAAATCCACCTCCACCCCCACCCACCCCTAAACCCCCGCTATCGCCATTGTTCATCTCCTCCGGTAATGGAATCGGGCCGGGTCAATATTTTGCATTCTGTCCTTTTTCAGCTCCAGTCATTGCCTGCAGAGCTGCCTCGGTCGGTCGGTCGCGCGCTGCTGGCTACTACACTTGTGTGTAAGTAACTGGCTGTGATGACTTCACCTCTTGTGTGTAAAGGTTGTGTTGCTAAGAGTACATGTGTGGTGTTTAACCTCCTTGCCCCCCCCCCCCCCAACCCCCCACCCCACCCCATCCATTGTTCTTCACTCTTGCACTAACACCTACCCTCCCAACCCCGCCTCCACCCCCCCCCACCCACCCCCACACCCCCCGTCGTTTCGCCAAGTTCCTCCTCCGTCCATCTACCCCCCCCCCCCTCACTTTCTCCACCTCATCCCTCTTTTCTCTGGAGCCGCCGAGGAGAGTGGATGATGTAATAATGCACAGAGGAATGGTGATATTCCTGCATCTGACCTACCATATTTTGCTGGTTGTGGTGAGAGGGATAGTGGATCACGTTGGGAGATAGGTACAGTGGCGGTATATACAGAGAGACAGGTACAGTGGCGGTATAGACAGACAGATAGGCATAGTGGCGGAAAATTATACAGAGAGATAGGTACAGTGGCGGTATATAGAGAGAGGTACAGGTACAATGGCGGTATATGCAGAGAGATAGGTATAGTGGCGGTATATACAGAGAGATCGGTATAGTGGCGGAAAATTATACAGAGAGATAGGTACAATGGCGGTATATACAGAAAGATAGGTACAATGGCGGTATATACAGCGAGATAGGTATAGTGGCGGTATATACAGAGAGATCGGTATAGTGGTGGTATATACAGAGAGATAGGTATAGTGGCGGTATATACAGAGAGACAGATATAGTGGAGGTATATACAGAGAGATCGGTATAGTGGCGGTATATAGAGAGAGACAGGTATAGTGTCGGTATATAGAGAGACAGGTATAGTGGTGGTATATACAGATAGGTATTGTGGCGGTATATACAGAAAGATAGGTATAGTGGCGGTATATACAGAGATAGGTATAGTGGCGGTATATACAGAGATAGGTATAGAGGCGGTATATACAGAGAGATATGTATAGTGGCGGTATATACAGAGAGACAGGTATAGTGGCGGAAAATGCGGAGTG
>NC_134894.1:16275002-16277502 GCF_041734735.1 Babylonia areolata | reverse complement strand
GTAATAATAATAATACTCTACATTTATTCCCCTCCACTCTTTGACTGGCCTTCTTTACGTCTCTTGACAGGGGAAAAAATGTAGCGTATATACTAGTATGTTATTTAAACACATTTACGATTTTTCCGTCGAAGGAACAGAATAAATGTGGATATTACCCCGCAGGCTTTGACATTTACATGGAATTGATACCAAAACTATGTGTATGTCAATTCTTTTGTCGTTCATTTTGATCATAGTTAAGTGAATTAGTGTGTGTGTATGGCAGTGGTGTGTGTGTGTGTGTGTGTGTGTGTGTGTGTGTGTGTGTGTGTGTGTGTGTGTGTGTGTTTATTGACCATTTTTTCGGCATTCGAGAGCGAGAGAAATGTAGAGTATAAGTTGTTGTTTTTTTATGTTACAATGTTATTAACCAATTTACACCTTTTCCCTGTCGTCGAAACGAAAACGTAGAAGGGAAGAAATGTGGTTTCAGTTTCAGTTTCCGTTTCAGTAGCTCAAGGAGGCGTCACTGCGTTCGGACAAATCCATATACGCTACACCACATCTGCCAAGCAGATGCGTGACCAGCAGCGTAACCCAACGCGCTTAGTCAGGCCTTGAGAAAAAAAAGGGTGAATAATATATTAATAATAGATAAATACATTAAAAAAAACTACTAATAATAATGATAATATGTATAAGGCGCAAAACCTTGATGAAGTCAACTATAAGCGTACATAAATAAATAAATAAATAAATAAATAAATAAATATATTTTTTTAATAAAAATAAAAGAAATGTGGACATTGCCGTACTTTCCGCTTGTGGAATTCTCACCTTTCCCACAGCCAGCGTTGTGAAAAGTATATTGTTGTAACTTGTAAAATTCCGAAGGAACGATTGCAACGAGTTTTCTAGTGCCGGGGCAGTATCCATATTAATTCCTCCTGTCCACTCCTCTGTGTGACTGACGGAGTGAACGTCCATGCCTTGTGTACTGCTCATTCCGTCTTGAGGGGAACAGCTGTGGATATTGCCATGGCAACAAACTCGAGGAGAGCACTGAAGTTACCGTACCCACGACTTCAAGATCAGCTTTCCTACTACACCTTGACAGTCTCCCCAAATCTAGGACTTACTTTTACCCTGAAATATCTAGTGCTTCATAACACCAAGGTCTATCTGTCCAACAAGTCACTGCTGTAAGCCCCGAGTGGAATGACAGTGATTTGGGGGGGCGCATCCCAATACATTAATTCGTGAACAAATACTCACAACAGCGCCTAAAGTACGTGCACAACTAACTAGACTCTCTCAGTATCAGTATCAGAGTATCAGTAGCTCAAGGAGGCGTCACTGCATTCGGTCAAATCCATATACGCTACACCACATCTGCCAAGCAAATGTCTGACCAGCAGCGTAACCCAACGCGCTTTGTCAGGCCTTGAGAAAAAAAAAAAAGAAGAAAATAGATAAATAAATAAATTAAATTTTAAAAAAAGAATAAATAAAAATAACAAATTAAAAATAAAAAAAATCAAACCACAATAACATTGCGAAGCCGTGCAAAAATTCTTCCCTTTATCAGCAGGCAACACACGATCATGACATCAACCAAAGTTCGATGCCATGACAACGTGTGCGTAACGTTCTACGCTTGTCTATACAGATGTTCATACATGCAGATCGTGGTTGTTATGACATACGGTCTTCGCATTCAGACAGACGTCAGACATTGACCACTGTTCTACACATCATGGCCATGCCCCCTTGTGTCACGTTATCCCCCTTGTGTCACGTTATCCCCCTTGTGTCACGTTGCCCCCTTGTGTCACATTATCCCCCTTGTGTCACGTTGCCCCCTTGTGTCACATTATCCCCCTTGTGTCACGTTATCCCCCTTGTGTCACGTTGCCCCCTTGTGTCACGTTATCCCCTTGTGTCACATTATCCCCCTTGTGTCACGTTATCCCCCTTGTGCCACGTTATCCCCCTTGTGTCACGTTGCCCCCTTGTGTCACGTTATCCCCCTTGTGTCACGTTGCCCCCTTGTGTCACGTTGCCCCCTTGTGTCACGTTATCCCCCTTGTGTCACGTTATCCCCCTTGTGTCACGTTGCCCCCTTGTGTCACGTTATCCCCTTGTGTCACGTTATCCCCCTTGTGTCACGTTATCCCCCTTGTGTCACGTTGCCCCCTAGTGTCACGTTATCCCCCTTGTGTCACGTTGCCCCCTTGTGTCACGTTATCCCCTTGTGTCACGTTATCCCCCTTGTGTCACATTATCCCCCTTGTGTCACATTATCCCCCTTGTGTCACGTTATCCCCCTGCTCGGTATCGACCACCACCACCCTCCACCCTCCTCTACCCTCCCTTCCATGTCCCCCACCCCCACCCCACCCATACCTCCATCAGTCGGCAACAATAGGGAAAGAAAACAAAAACAACCCCCCCCCAAAAAAAAAAACCAGGGTGGTATGCCAGTCGATGGATGCTAATCGATTCTTTCATTAATCCA
>NC_134894.1:16257502-16265002 GCF_041734735.1 Babylonia areolata | reverse complement strand
TGGGGCACGGACTCTGTGTTGGCAGATAAACGTTTAAACCATTCTGGGGCACGGACTCTGTGTTGGCAGATAAACGTTTAAACCATTCTGGGGCACGGACTCTGTGTTGGCAGATAAACGTTTAAACCATTCTGGGGCACGGACTCTGTGTTGGCAGATAAACGTTTAAACCATTCTGGGGCACGGACTCTGTGTTGGCAGATAAACGTTTAAACCATTCTGGGGCACGGACTCTGTGTTGGCAGATAAACGTTTAAACCATTCTGGGGCACGGACTCTGTGTTGGCAGATAAACGTTTAAACCATTCTGGGGCACGGACTCTGTGTTGGCAGATAAGCGTTTAAACCATTCTGGGGCACGGACTCTGTGTTGGCAGATAAACGTTTAAACCATTCTGGGGCACGGACTCTGTGTTGGCAGATAAACGTTTAAACCATTCTGGGGCACGGACTCTGTGTTGGCAGATAAACGTTTAAACCATTCTGGGGCACGGACTCTGTGTTGGCAGATAAACGTTTAAACCATTCTGGGGCACGGACTCTGTGTTGGCAGATAAGCGTTTAAACCATTCTGGGGCACGGACTCTGTGTTGGCAGATAAACGTTTAAACCATTCTGGGGCACGGACTCTGTGTTGGCAGATAAGCGTTTAAACCATTCTGGGGCACGGACTCTGTGTTGGCAGAAACGAAGAGGGTAGAAAGGAGGAAAAGAAGTAGTAATTAAGAATTATATTTAAAAAGGAAATGGATGGAGCCCTACGATTTCCCTTCTTGTCCTTCTTGTTTCCCTTCTTGTTCTTCTTCTGTTTCCTCACCTGTGTATTCATCATCACCATCACCATCATCATCATCATCATCACCATCACCATCGTCGTCGTCGTCGTCGTCGTCGTCATCATCATCATCATCTACTTCTTCGTCTGCTTCTTTTTCTTCTTCTGTATGTCAGTCTCACCACAGAAAGGATCAGGCTTTCGCATACCTCAGCGTTATCCTGCTAATCGTAATAAATCATAACGTGGACAGCCTGACACATCAAAGAGTACACACCGATGGGATTGTTCTGTACTCTCACTGTCTGTTCTCTGTGATAAAAAAAAAAAAAAAAAAAAAACACAGTTGTCCGATGTCATGGACAGCAACTCAGAACTCAGAGCTTTAGATGTGAGGTCTGTGACCCGTGTACATCTGATTATACGTGTTGTACACACAGAGAGAGGGGGGAGGGAGGGAGAGAGAGAGAGGGGGGGGGGGCGGAGGGGGTTGTAAGAGCGCGTGTAAAGATATGCAATAAAAAGGAGCAACGGTAGGAATAAAGAGATTCAGATTCAGGTGCATCATTTATAAGAACCTAAATGTGCATATCATGACAGATAGAAAAAAAAACCCAACCCAAACTGAATCCTAAATTACACTCTTCTTATGAAGGGTTGTGCGCCAAAGAAAAAAACAAGTGAAATCTATAACAACAACAACAACAACAAAAAACCAACAACAAACAGATAAGTTTAAAATATGGAATGAGAGAAAGTATGAAAAAAGAAAGGGAGGGGGGTTAGAAAGAAACATATATCAAAAGAGAGAGACAGAGAGACAGATACACACACAGACATAAATCAAGAACGTTCTCAAAAAAAAAAAAAAAAGACAGGAAAGAAGGAAGAACAAAAGAAAGAAAGAAATGAAAGAAAGAAACTCCGAGACAGACAGAGAGAAAGACAGACAGACAAAACAGACAAAGAAATAAATCGAGTACGACACAAAAGAAACGACCTTGAGAGCAAACCTAATCATTCCGCGGGAGGAAGAAGAAGAAGAAGAAGAAGAAGCAGAAGAAGAAGAAGAAGAAGCAGAAGAAGAAGAAGAAGAAGAAGAAGAAGAAGAAGAAGAAGAAGAAGAAGAAGAAGAAGAAGAAGAAGAAGAAGAAGAAGAAGAAGAAGAAGAAGAAGAAAACAAACAAACAAACAACAACACAACAACAACCTTACGTTGTCCAGAAACACCAGCTCAGGAAACCGCAAAGAAAAACGTGGGTGGTAAAAAGCGGAAATTGTTGACGTCTTCATTTGTGCCAGGGACTTGCCGTGAAATTAGGGTCCAGCCACATGGCGTGGAGGATTGTTTTATGCTTCCCTCGCTCCCATCTCGGAGAGGACCCAGCTATTAATTGTTGGCTATTAATGGGTATTGTACACCGGGGCATCTTCAGTACTCGTTTGCCTGTATTGGACAGAAAGAAGGAAAGAAGGAAATAATGGGGGGGGAAAAAAAAAAAATATATATATATATATAGAAAGAGAGACGAGAGGAACGGATGGACGAAGCTAGAAAGACAGAATGGAAGAAGAAATGAGTAAAGGACTTTTTTTTTTTTTTTTTTTTTTTGGCTTTTCTTTGTTGCTGTTGTTGTTGTTCTTCTTCTTCTTGTCCCAAAGCCTAAAATTGATTTATTTAAGATGAGTCTCTCATTTAATGGAAGCATAGAATGGAACATGCTTCCAAAGACATGTCGTCAAATTCCAGCCGTAACTTTCTTTAAAACTAACATAAGTGTATTTCTATTCGATACTTGTGATTAACCTACTCGCGGTCTTTTGCAAATGCTTGCTTGTATTCAGTCCACTAGCTGCCATGCAATGATGAATGAAAAATTGAATGTATGTGTGATCGTGCTAGCAAATGAACAGTAAGTACGTGTGTGTGTTTGAGTGTGTAGGCGTAAATGTGTACGTATGTCTTTGTTTGCTTGTTTTATAATTACGTGTGTGTGTGTGTGTGTGTGTGTGTGTGTGTGTGTGTGTGTGTGTGTGTGTGTGTGTGTGTGTGTGTGTGTAAGTACGTGCGTACGTACGTACGTACGTACACGTAATATACCAATTGTTCTTTTCATCGCTTTGTTACCTTTAATAGACTATTCCAGTTACTATTCTTATTCGTCGTTCTTATTATTTTATCTTATTTCATTTTATTTCTCTATTTTTATGTTTTGTGTCGTTCTTTATTTTCATGTTCTTGGTCGTTAAATGGGCAGAATTGTAAAAAGGCTTCTATTGCGGCTAATTCTTTACCCATTAAAGATTCAGTCAATCAATATTCTTATTATTCTTCTGCTTCTTCTGCTCCTCCTACTTCTTCTTCCCCCCCCCCCCTCCCCCTCCTTCTTCTTCCATTATTCTTCGTTCATTTTCCCTTCCGTTCTTCTTTCCGTACTTGCTTGCTTACAAATACTCTTCTTTTTTTTCATTCCCGACGTCTCCCCCTCGCTACCCCCCCCCCCTACCCCCACCCCCAACCGTCCCCGTTTCTAGGCTAGCCCCCACCCCGAGTTTTTCCTCCAGGACCACTCGATTTTCTGTAAAATGAAGAGAGAGGTTTGTGCCGTGTGGGTGGCGTATGGTTCCCTCCTAAACAGTACAGCCCACTCCTTCCTTTCTTTTCTATTTTCTTTCTTCTTCTTTTTTTTTCCCCTGATTGGAAAGGGTCATGGTCAACTTGCGGTCGGCTGGGTCCCCCGTAAGCGGCATGATTTCATTTGGTGAAGGTCGTGCTGTGGCAACGAACACATCAGCTGGAAGCTTTTCTTTATTCGCAACAAAATCATCATCGTCAACAACAACAACAACGATAACAACACACCTGATATCGTCAGCAACAACAATAACAACAAGAACAACACGCCTGATACTTTTAAAGCTTTGTTTGACAACCATGATCAGGACAATATTAGATGAAAAAGTTTCGATTTAAGGTGTGCGTTTGTTTGTTCATTTACGCAGCGTTCAGGTATCTGTTCGTCTGTTTATTTATTTAACTTGTTAACTATCAATCGATATCCAGGTGTCTACATGGTTTTATTGTTTTTTATGTATTCAGTTTTTCATTCGTTTAATCATTGATGCCCAAGGACGTTGACACTGTTCATTTGTAGCAACTGTTTGATTTTTTTTTTTTTTTTTTGTCTGTCTGCGTGTGCGCACGTGCTGTGTCATGCTCACTGGAAGGGAAACAAAATGCCTTTGCTTTCGTGACCGGTTACCTCGCTAATCGTCTCAAATCACGAAGCCGATAGTCTGACAACGCTGGAATCGGGACCAAGCTCATGAATACGTCAAAGAATACAGCAGCGTGGTGATCTCTCAGCATTCGTGTAATCTCTGCTGTCTGTTCCCCGTGATGGATGGACACGGTTATCTGATGTGACGGATTCCACACGGTCTGGCTTTACCGGAAGATAGACAGAGAGAGGCACACACAGACATAGAGATACACACAAAGACAGAGACAGAGAGAGGGGGACAGAAACAGTCATACAGACCGACAGATAGAGACAGATGGAGCCAAGAGAGATGCAGCAACAATGGTCAAAAATAGTGAGGGGTTCTGATTCAGACGTTGCCTTCGTAAAAAAAAAAGAAAAAAAAGAAAAAGAAAAAAAAAGCCATTGGGGCTCTTATGAAAGGAATAAATAATGAACATGGCAAAGACTCGATGTAAATACGTTTTAGCTCCATTCATCCTAAAGAGAGAGAGAGACACAGAGAGAGAGAGAGAGGTGTGGGGGTGGAGGTGGGGGCTAGGAGAGAGGGGAAAAGAACCACAATAATACATTTTTATTCTGATGGCTCTATAATTATAACAAACTTATTTTGACTCTTGTCAGTGTTTTTTTTTCTTTTCTCACGCTACTCCTTCCGTCCAGTCCCCCCCCCTCTCTCTCTCCTTTCCTCCCTCCCCCCACGCTCCCCCACCCCAACCCCCACCCCCCCTACCACCACAGAAACAGATACAGACCGAAGCAGAAAAAACAAACAAACAGGAACTGGCCTGAACAATCTGGGACACGAAAACGAAATTCCGCTTTTTTTTAGCTAGCGTGCAGAGATTCGATCCTTGTCAAATTGCCAGGTGGCAGATTTGGGGGGTGGGGGGGTGGGGGGGGGGGGAGAAAAAAAAAAAAAACACCCACCCAAAAAACAACAACAGTCTCACACGCAAATAACAGGAAACCCAGGGAACCCCCGAACACGATCGTTAAGCCAGCCAGTAGAGAGTGCCCAGCAGAGTGGTTGAATCTGACCTCGTTTTCTTCCTGGGCTGGATGGAACACACCCTCCCTTCGCTTAGTGTGGGTGGGATCAGAGTGAAAGTCGGACCATGCTATGCTGGTATCTCTGGACACATCAGATATCATTTTCCTCCCTTCATATAATCGTCTTGATAACGTTGGATAAGGGGGGGAGGGGGGGGGGAATAATGTGTACACTGGTTTAGTCCATCTCCGTTTGTTTTTTCTTTTCTTTTTTTTTTCTTTCATTTATATGTCTGTGTTGTTTCGTTTACTTTACGTTAGATTTTTCATCCCCCCTCTCTCTCTTTCTCTCTCTCTCTCTGTCTCTCCCTCTGTCTGTCTCTCTGTCTTTGTCCGTCTCTGTCTGTCTGTCTGTCTGTCTGTCTGTCTGTCTCTTTCTCTCTCTCTCTCTCTCTCTCTCTCTCTCTCTCTCTCTCTCTCTCTCTCTCTCTCCTATCCTCCTCCTCTTTCTTCTTCTTCATCATTTCTTATCATTTTCATTCCTTTTCTTTTTTTCCCTTTTTTCCCCCTTTTTTTTAAAAAAAATACTGTTTTCTGGGTAAAATTGGCCATGAACAAAGTGTCGAGCCGTCCTTCCTTCTTGATTTTCATCCTTTCTTATTTTCTGTCTTTTTTGTTCTTTTCATTTCTTTCTCCACTCCATTTACCAGCGGTAAATCCTGACGTGTAAACGCAGGCTGTTGAACTTCATTTCGATACCGCCAACCTCGATGGGGGTAGTGGGGGTGGAGGGGTGTGAGGAGGGGGGGGGGGGGGCACGTGGAGCGAACGCCGATAATAGGCTCCCTTCACAAGGAGTAAGTGCTTGGTTTACCGCCCTTCCTGTCAGTGGAGAGAAAGTGCTGGATGGTATGATTGGACATTGTATATCGCGACGTCTTCATTAGGACTTTGTCTGGAGTGGAAGGCGTGGGGGTGACGGGGGTGGGGTGGGGTGGGGTGAGGGTAGAGGATGGTCGGGTGGGGGATGGGGGGGGGAGGAACAAAGAGAGAGAGGGATGTTTCTGTTTTGAAGTTTTACTCGTTACCTTTCTGATTATCTTATCGCCATCCGTTTCATCAGCGGCAGGATGATATTCTCTTCTTCGTCTTCTTCTTCTTCAACCCCCTTTTTCTTTTCTTCCTCCACTTCCCGCTCCTCCTCCTCCTCATTCTCCTCCTCCTCCTCCTCATTCTCCTCCTCTTCCTCCTGCTCCTCTTCCTCCTTTCCATTCATTCCTTTCTCCTTCTTTCCCCCCCCTCCCCTCCTCCTGCCCCGCCTTTCTACTCCTTCTACTTCGAAATAGGGCAGACAGACAGACCTAAGTGGAAAATGAAAGACGGAATGTTGGGAGTGAGGGGGAAGGGCAGAATCCACAGCAATAAACACAATCTGGACACAGAAACGACCAGGAACTGGCCTAAACAGTCTGGACACGAAAACGAAATTCCGCTTTTTTTTTTCAGCCGTGCTGAGATTCGATCCTTGCCAAATTGCCAGGTGGAAGATTAGGTTGGGGGAGGGAGAAAAAAAAAAAAAAAAAAAAAAAACGGTCTCACACGCAAATAACAGGAAACCCGGGACCCCCCGAACAAGCTCGTTAAGCCAGCCAGTAGAGACTGCCCAGCAAAGTGGTTGGATTTGTCTGGTATTCTTTTCAATACGGGCTAGCCTCCCACACCTCCTTCTCCGCTACGCTGTCCCCCCCGTCTCGGCCCCCCCCCCTCCCCTCCTGTTCCCCAGGTGTTGCAGGAATCAATGGGAAAGAAAGAGCACAGTTCTGTTTTAACTCTCTCCATACGAACGGCGAAAGAGACGACGTTAACAGCGTTTCACCCCAATTACTATCATCAAAATATTGCAAGCGGAAGGCTCTTATACTGAAGACGTGAATGTTGACAAAGAATACCACAGTTCTAGACGACGGAAGCTAAAGGTTGGGTCATTCAGACACCCACTGGACATCCGAGGGGTCTGTGTAGAGGAGAAGAGAGGACTGGCCGTACTGAGTGAGTTAAGCCTTTATTGGTTATTACAGCTAAGGTCCACTTGGGAAATTAAACAGTTTTCTTCTTTGGAGGGTGGTGGTGGGGGGGGGGGGGGGGGGGGGGGGGGGGGTGGGGGGGGGGGCAAGGTGACACGATGCTATATGTTTGTCGAAAACCAGTGTTTGCTGCAGCCAATGTGTGTAAATGAGCTCCTCTCATAATCAAAAGTGCTTTCCATTTTTCATTGTGAAAACTATCACAGCTATCTTTCATAAACCACCAAATAGCTGTCTTTTTCTTCTTCTTCTTCCTTTTTTTCTTTTTTTTTTTGTTTTTGCAGAAGCATCGATTTTTCAAACGGCATTTTTCAAGCTGTTTTATGGTGCACGTGTTCCAGAAACAAGCGGTTTGTTTATCTAATGCAAAGGTACTGGTGAACCA
>NC_134894.1:16225002-16247502 GCF_041734735.1 Babylonia areolata | reverse complement strand
GACGTGCTCAAGGCCCAAAGCTACGTGATATAGTTCAAAGACAGGAACGGGAGTTGTTGTTGTTGTTTCTTTTTAGTTCCCGAGTGAGCAATTTTTTTTTTTTTTTTTTTTTTTTTTTAAAGCTAGCTGACAGTTGCTTGGTTTCATATATCACAGCGAATACTGCCCTGTACGCGCGCGCGCGCGTGTGCAAACACACACAGACACACACACACACACACACACACACATACACGCACACACACACACACACACACACACACACACACACACACACACACACACACACACACACACACACACACACACACACACACACCACAAACATTCATATTTATATGTACAGGCGCACAACACACACACACACACACACACACACACACACACACACACACACACGTGCGCTCGCACTTCTTTCATGCCACACAAGCTAACCACACACACAAAGGTTGGACAAAACAGCAATCATTAAGTAACGAGCGACTGGATTCGCCGTGGATCGAACACGAGCTGTTTAGGTTCAGTCCACAAACACCAAAACTTTGCGACATGTTGATGGAAACACACATCGTGCTGAGCTGTCTTTAGTGGAGAAACAAGAGAGGCAAGGCCTTCAAGACTCACTTGTGATACACTTTAAAAAAAAAAAAAAAAAAAAAAAATCCAAGCTTTTTATGTATTCAGTATAATTTCAAAATGTAATGTTTAAGATGAGAAAGATCAGTTTAAAGCAAATTAACTCCCCTAGCATTACAGAGTAATTTCCCTTCTTTACTATCTGCACCAAAACGTTTGCAAAATAAATAAAACTTCCATGCTTGGCAAAAGAAGTTCCTGTTTAAACCAAAAAAAATGATAATAATGACTGCTCTAGCTGTTGGGCCAGAATATCACATCAAAGTGCCAAGTTTAGAGAATACAAAAAATATAAATATAACAGTAAATGCAGTTTGCATATAATTAGGCTTCATTCTTTACTTTTTTTTGTGCCCATCCCAGGGGCGCAATATTGTTTTAAATAAGATGACTGGAAAGAACTGAATTTTTCCTATTTTTATGCCAAATTTGGTGTCAACTGACAAAGTAGTTGCAGAGAAAATGTCAATGTTAAAGTTTACCACGGACACACGGACACACACA
The DNA here is from genome assembly GCF_041734735.1 of Babylonia areolata. Classification (NCBI taxonomy): domain Eukaryota; kingdom Metazoa; phylum Mollusca; class Gastropoda; order Neogastropoda; family Buccinidae; genus Babylonia; species Babylonia areolata. Next base: position 16,246,362 of record NC_134894.1, on the reverse strand, counting down.
CACACACACACAGAGACAAACGAACACCGGGTTAAAACATAGAAAAACAAACAAACAAACAAACAAAAAATCAGCTTCACAGAATGGGTTTTGGGGCGACAGCTCTATCTGATCCACGTGGTGCTTAGGGAAAATGGAACATTGATTTCACATCTTGAGGGCATGCACCGTCAACAATTTGGTGCACACCAACTAACTTGCTATATATGAGACAAAGAGGAGGAGGAGGAGGAGGAGGAGGAAGAAGAAGAAGAACAACAACAACAACAAGAACAAGAAGAAGAACAACAACAACAACAACGACAACGACGACGACAACAACAACAATAAACCCAAACAACAGAATAAACGGAAACAATGACTGGAACACTCAGAGTCCAGCCGAACCGATGAATTAAATCGTCGCTTCACGTGCTAAACAATTGACCATGCATTATCCATGTTAACAAAATCAGAAACAACAACGATATAACAAGAAACAACAACAACAACAACAACAACAACCGACAGCAACTACAATATCAACAACGACAACAACAACAACAAAAACAACAGCAACTACAATATCAACAACGACAACAACAACAACAAAAACAACAGCAACTACAATATCAACAACGACAACAACAACAACAAAAACAACAGCAACTACAATATCAACAACGACAACAACAACAACAACAAAAACAACAGCAACTACAATATCAACAACGACAACAACAACAACAACAACAAAAACAACAGCAACTACAATATCAACAACGACAACAACAACAACAAAAACAACAGCAACTACAATATCAACAACGACAACAACAACAACAACAACAACAACAAAAACAACAGCAACTACAATATCAACAACGACAACAACAACAACAACAAAAACAACAGCAACTACAATATCAACAACGACAACAACAACAACTAAAACAACAGCAACTACAATATCAACAACGACAACAACAACAACAGCAACTACAATATCAACAACGACAACAACAACAACAACAACAAAAACAACAGCAACTACAATATCAACAACGACAACAACAACAACAACAAAAACAACAGCAACTACAATATCAACAACGACAACAACAACAACAACAACAACAAAAACAACAGCAACTACAATATCAACAACGACAACAACAACAACAAAAACAACAGCAACTACAATATCAACAACGACAACAACAATAACAAAAACAACAGCAACTACAATATCAACAACGACAACAACAACAACAACAACAAAAACAACAGCAACTACAATATCAACAACGACAACAACAACAACAAAAACAACAGCAACTACAATATCAACAACGACAACAACAACAACAGCAACTACAATATCAACAACGACAACACCAACAACAAAAACAACAGCAACTACAATATCAACAACGACAACAACAACAACAACAAAAACAACAGCAACTACAATATCAACAACGACAACAACAACAAAAACAACAGCAACTACAATATCAACAACGACAACAACAACAACAACAAAAACAACAGCAACTACAATATCAACAACGACAACAACAACAACAAAAACAACAGCAACTACAATATCAACAACGACAACAACAACAACAAAAACAACAGCAACTACAATATCAACAACGACAACAACAACAACAAAAACAACAGCAACTTCAATATCAACAACGACACAACAACTAAAACAACAGCAAGAGCAACAGGAGCAACAGCAAAAAATAAAATAATAAACAAAAAAAAAATAAAAAATTAAAATTAAAATTAAATAAAATAAAAATTTAAATAAAGATAAAGGATCCCTGAAACCCAAACCTGTTCCCACTACAGCTGTTGACTTAATCAAATCGTCAATACACCGGTATACGACCCACTTAGCCAGAAACCAAACTCCGACACTAAAAACAGCGCAGCTGGCAGAAAAAAAAGGCCTGACCTCGAGCGAGATAGGCCTGATATCGGGCGATCAGGATACCCACTGACTATTTTGTTCTTTTCCATTACGACTCACTTGTCGTTTATTGCATGTCATCATTTTCCTATAGCTATGTGCGGACTGGACTGGCACCCCCACCCAACCTCCCCTCCACTAGACCTCTTGAGTGGTGGTCTGGGTGCTAGGGCTTCAGGTGAGATTTAACCGAGGTCTCGTGTGCTGCATGCGCTCAGGGTTTTTTTTTTTTGTTTGTTTTTTTTTCTTCTTGTTTTTTTTTCCCCATAGAAGTTGTCAAAAAGCGTGCGCGAACTGATCCATGTTCGCGCTGTACAGTTCTGCTGAGTGGAAAATTTAAAATAAAATGAAATAAATAAATAAAGACAGAAAGATGCTTAGTCAGGTGTTAAGAAAATACATTTAGCGCACGTAAAAAAAAAACCCAAAAAACCCCACGACAACAAAATATTCGAATTTCACGTTCCCAGACATTGAAAAAAGATTTCCTGACATGTTTTTTTGTTGTTGTTGTTGCTTTGTTGTTGTTGTTGTTGTTGTTGTTTGTCTGTTTTGTTTCGTTGTTGTTTTTATTGAATTTTTTTTTTTAGACGAATCTGTAGAAAATATAAATTGATATCAAGTCTCTCTGTCTGCTTCTTCATTTTTCACTTGTCTTATCACCCTTTCTGTCTGCCTTGTCTGTCTGTTTGTCTGTCTCTCTGTCTCTTTCACTGTCACTGTCTGTCTGTCTGCCTGTCTGTCTCTCTCTCCCTCTCGCTCTCTCTTTCCTTCTCTCTGACGTGTATGCTTCATTATTTCGTAGTTTTTGCACAGAGAGAGAGAGAGAGAGAGGGGGGGGGGATTGGAGAGAAAGAGAGAGAGATAAAGAGAGAGAGAACACAGAGAGACAGATAGAACAGAGAGAGAGACAGATAGAGAGAACAGTGAGAGAGAGAGAAAGAGATACAGAGAGAGAGAGAGAGACAGAGAGAAAGAGAGTGAGAGAGAGATCGAACAGAGAAAAAAGAGAGACAGACAGATACACAGAGAGAACAGAGAGAGAGAGAGAGAGAGAGAGAGAGAGACGCGTGCATGCACGCACGCCACACACATGATGAGCCAGTTAATGAAGGAGGAAAAAGTCGTAAATTATTGTTTATCTCCGCTGCCAAGCCTTTCACATTTCTCTCCCCCCACCCCCCCCGGCCCCCTACCCACACACACACCCACATCCCCATCTACCCCCACCCCTCCTGATTTCCTTGTTTTGGCCTTTTATTCATTCTTTTCTTCATTCTGTTTTCTCTCTCTGACTTGCCTCCTCCTTTCTCCTCTGTCTGCCTCTCTCCTGCAGGCAGCCAAGCCTCTCTTTGTGTTGCCTGCTTGTTATTAGCGGGCCACAAAGAAAGGAGAGTCTGTTTGTTGAAAGGGCTTAACATGCCTTTTGCTTTTGCGACGTTTTGTAAAAAAACAAACAAACACATGCACATGCACATGGACGCGCGCGTGCTTACACACACACGCACACACACACGTAAAACACACACACACACACGCGCGCGCGCGCGCGCACACACACACACACACACACACTCCCGAGAAGACATGCGGTTAGCAGAGGAACATATGTGTATGAAACAGGATCTGTGTGTGTGTGTGTGTGTGTGTGTGTGTGTGTGTGTGTGTGTGTGTGTGTGTGTGTGTGTGAGAAAGTGTGTGTGGGGGTGGGGTGGAGGGGGAGGTTGCTGGACGTTGTGCTTGTATGAGAGAAAACTGTATAAATATAGCAAATTACTCCTTTTATTTTATTTTTTATTTTTTATTTTTTTTTTTTTTACTTTCTTTCCTTTCGCTTTTCTTGCTTCCCTCCGGATTTTCTTTCCTTTACCATGTTTTTTTCGTGAGTGTTTTGTTTCTTTTTTGCTATTTGGCTTTCTCTTCTATTTCTAAACAGTAAAGGCAGGAATTCATTAGGAACCTTCCGTTGTCTGGGCAAAGCAGGTCTAATAACACATATACACGCGCGCGCGCGAGCACACACACACACACACACATACACACACAAACTTAGACAAACACACACACACACACACACACAAACTCGCACACACACAAACTCAGAAACACAGACACATAGAAACACACACACACACACACACACACACACACACACACACACACACACACACACACACACGGATCCGAATATGCAGAATATTTATTTTTCCAACAACACCGGTGTACCAGCCTGTCCGTTCCCCCTTTGGTTTTTTTACCCGGGGTCAAATCTGGTTACATTAGATTGATATCTAGACCGCCCTGAGATGACCCCCGTGGGTAACGTTCAACTGGTCTTTATCAACAGCTTGATAAACCCGTATAAAAGGGGGGGGGATACACAGAGAGCGAGAGAGAGAGAGAGAGAGAGAGAGAGAGAGAGAGAGAGAGAGAGCAGAATAGTTCAGGTTGATGTTGTCGTGATCAATCTTGACAATAGCATATCTATCACAAATGCCGTTGATAATTTCTATAGTCTGCATTCTTCTCTAGCTTGGCTGTTGTCTCTTCCTCATTCTCTCTTGACTTTCTGTCTATGCTTCTCTATCTATCTATCTGTCTGTCGGTCTGTCTGTCTCTATCTATCTATCTATCAGTTTAGTAGAGATCGTCATATAATCATAACTGAAAAACTGATGAAAAAAACGAAGATGTGAGCGGAACTAAAGATGTCGCTATGTACATTTTCATGCGTTCAAAAGAAGGGAGGAGCTTCTCCCAGAAGCTTTTTTTTTTTATTTGGGCAAAAAACAAACAACTTCACTTTCATTTTTACAAATGTGCCGTGTTACAAAAAAACCAACAAAAAACAACAACAACAACAAAAAAACACCTCTGGAATTTTTTTTTTCTCATTTATTCACTCAATGTCTTTTCCTTTTGCGGTCATGTGTGTGCTTGTGCACCTCAGAATGTTTACAGGCCGGAGGTCTTAACATTAAGATCTTTGTCTCGCGTCTCTAGTCTATCTATCTTTCCTTTTTTTTTCTTTCCCCGTGTCTCTCAATGCATCTCTTTCTGAATCTCTTTGTGGGTTTTTTCGTGGTTTTTTTTTTCTTTCTTTCTTTTTCGCTGTCTGTCTTTTTACCTCTCTCTGTCTCTGCGTCTGTTTGTGCGTGTCCTTGTGTATGTGTTTCTGGACATATATGTAGCCGTGTACCGGGACGTTACAAAAGAACTAAACTAAATGATGATTGTCTGTATTAAAGGATAGATGAGAATAATTCCCACCCACAGGCCAGGAACATATAGAGGCCAGTCAAGAATGGGGTTTTTCTTTTGTTTTATTTACAATAGTTATAAGAACATAAGAAAAGAAAACTAAGAAGAGAAGATAAAAAGAGAAGAAGAACTAAGAGAAGACTAAGAAGAGAAGAGATAAGAAGAGAAGACAGTGCCTGGAATGACACAAACAAATGTCATAAGCACAACATGTCGGCACAAGTGAATAGTAAAGCACATGTATACATATTACATGGAAAGACTATCACTCGGGTTTGGGATACACAACAACATAATGCATATGTGTGAAGACCAAACGCTGACATCAAATGACATTTCTAATACATTTAAATAGCGCAGTTAAAGTGATTGAAGCTATGCACATTTAGTGAAAGTACACTGACAGTATAGATTAGGTAAAGCTTATACTGTGTCAAAGTGACTCAAATGAATCAGTTTATCATGCAGCACTATACTGGAGTAAGCCATATTGGAGAGTGCATGATAACTAAATTAAAATTAACAGACTGATACATATCAGGTGGTTTTAACCAGTAACTGATATAAACCCAACACTATCTTGTAATCATGACATAATACTACACACATCTTAGAGTACTGAGCACACTGTAGCAGTACAACTGATATCAGCATGTAAGATAATACATGAATAATAAACAAGATAATAGAATCAGTGGCTTTGATATTATACTGGCAAACTGATAGACCAGATAGTAAGTGAAGAACCATCATGGCTTAACCATTAAGTGGTGAATGAACTTTATGCACTCACTAGAACATTCTGGAACAAACTATCTGTGTCCAGAGACGTCACTGACTGTGACGTTAAGAAGACTCAAATGGAACACTGCTCCAAGCATATGACGACATGGCAATTTTCTAAATCAATCATAGCCCAGCTGTGACTAACATGTCTAAGCAATGACTGAACAAAGAATTAACTAAACAAAGCAATAACTGAACATACTTATACGAACACAAGTACTGTGTTGCACAATACAATGTACAACTCAACACATTCTACACACTAGTAATTACAGGGATACCTAGCGAGATGTCGCTGTTGTGGGAACAACACTGCTCGCAACACGGCAAGAGAGAAAGAGAGCAGGCTCTGGCCACGGGCTGGCTCAGGTGTGAAGTGACCACTCATTACCCGCTCTGCCAATTTATACAGGTTAAGCGAACTACAAAGACAATCACGTGTGCTGCAAACTAGATCAGCACTAATCAGCCAAATCTGACAACAGACTGTGTTTCTGATAAGGTGTTCAGAGATAGATTTCTAAATGATTCCTGAACCGATTTACGTCGGATAAGTTGCAAAAGAAAGAGCTCAACACCTACTTTATAATGCGTATAAAATGAAGTGTTGATTGTTTAAGATGAATTTATAATCTTAATTAAGTCACCTGAACAGGGTCAGTTTTAACGAGCTCGTCGCTGAAAATTACAAACTGCGTTAAATCAGTTTAACGTAGGCAAACATAAATGGAATAGACTTAAAGATGGAATCGCGACGATTCTGCCAGTGTATAATACTTGTAGTTTACTAATCTGACAAAAAAAATTATTAATTAATTACGGTGGAACAGAAACACAAGTTTCCGCTCAGCCAATGACGTACCGCGATGCGACACTGGGCGAGCCATGAGCGGGTTGTCTGGCGAAGAGGACAAAATGATGTAAGCGGAGTGACGTCACACATTGTGGGCGCGGGTAAGGAAGGAAAAACGTCGTCTGATGTAGCTCGTGTGTGAGCAGTTTTGGAGCAAGCATATCGCGCTTGGTCACACACACACACACACACACACACACACACACACATATATATATATATATATATATATATATATATATATATATATATATATATATATAAAGTAAAGCATGTGTGTGTGTGTGTGTGTGTGTGTCTGCGTGTCTGTGTGTCTGTGTAGAGCCTCTGTCTGTGTCACTATACAATAATCATGTGTCCATCTGTGTATTACAGATTACAGAATACTTTTCATCTGTGGTGTAAAATACATAAACAATACACGGAAATCACAGTCAGTCAACAGGTATACATAAAAGACCAAATGTTCACATGGCAACCCATGCGTACAATAAATAATCACAGTAGATAACAACAACACAACAGAAACCTTTAAAAGGTAACTTTAGAGTAAATTGTACATACATCATCACAGCCATACATGTGCAACAACACAAAATCAATTGAAGGATATGAATAAAGTAGGCATGAAATAGCATACTGAAAGTATTTGTATTTCTTTTTATTACAACAGATTTCTTTGTGTGAAATTCGGGCTGCTCTCCCCAGGGAGAGCGCGTCGCTACACTACAGCGCCACCCTTTTTTTTTTTCTTCTTTTTTTTTTTTCCTGCATGCAGTTTTATTTGTTTTTCCTATCGATGTGAATTTTTCTACAGAATTTTGCCAGGAACAACCCTTTTGTTGCCGTGGGTTCTTTTACGTGCGCTAATTGCATGCTGCACACGGGACCTCGGTTTATCGTCTCATCCGAATGACTAGCGTCCAGGCCACCACTCAAGGTCTAGTGGAGGGGGAGAAAATATCGGCGGCTGAACCGTGATTCGAACCAGCGCGCTCAGATTCTCTCGCTTCCTAGGCGGACGCGTTACCTCTAGACCATCACTCCACACATAAGAGATTAAAAAAAAAGAAAAAAAAAAAGATTATGATAACAGTGCAGTGTCCGTGCCCCGTCAAGGTTTCACATGCGTCCTTGGCCTGTGTGCAGGTCAGACATCTGTCGCCTCTTGTCGTGTTTTTCCTCCAAAGGATTATGTTATCACAGATGTGGTGTAGCGCGTATCAATCAATCCCTGAGCCCACTAGAAATACAAACCTCTCTCTAGGCTCTCTCTCTCTCTCTCTCTCTCTCTCTCTCGCACTCTCGCTCTCTCCTCTCTCTCTCACTCACTCTCGCTCTCTCTCTATCGCACTCTCGCTCTCTCCTCTCTCTCTCTCTCTCTCACTCACTCTCGCTCTCACTCCTCGATCTCTCTCACTCTCGCTCTCTCTCGCACTCTCGCTCTCTCTCTCTCGCACTCTCGCTCTCTCCTCTCTCTCTCTCTCTCACTCTCGCTCTCTCCTCTCTCTCTCTCTCTCTCTCTCTCTCTCTCTCTCTCTCGCACTCTCGCTCTCTCCTCTTTCTCTCTCTCTCTCACTCTCGCTCTCTCGCACTCTCGCTCTCTCCTCTCTCTCTCACTCACTCTCGCTCTCTCTCTCTCGCATTCTCGCTCTCTCCTCTCTCTCTCTCTCTCTCTCACTCACTCTCGCTCTCACTCCTCTCTCTCTCTCTCTCTCTCTCTCGCACTCTCTCTCTCCTCTCTCTCTCTCTGTCTGTCTGTCTCTCGCTCTCTCCCCTCTCTCTCTCTCTCACTCACTCTCGCTCTCACTCCTCTCTCTCTCTCTCTCGCACTCTCGCTCTCTCCTCTCTCTCTCTCTCACTCACTCACTCTCGCTCTCACTCCTCTCTCTCTCGCTCTCTCTCTCTCGCACTCTCTCTCTCTCGCACTCTCGCTCTCTCTCTCCTCTCTCTCCTCTCTCTCCTCTCTCTCTCTCTCTCTCGCTCTCACTCCTCTCTGTCTCTTGCACTCGCTCTCTCTCTCCTCTCTCTCTCTCTCTCTCTCTCTCTCTCGCACTCTCGCTCTCTCCCCTCTCTCTCTCTCTCTCGCACTCTCGCTCTCTCCCCTCTCTCTCTCTCTCGCACTCTCGCTCTCTCCCCTCTCTCTCTCTCTCTCTCGCACTCTCGCTCTCTCCCCTCTCTCTCTCTCTCGCACTCTCGCTCTCTCCCCTCTCTCTCTCTCTCACTCACTCTCGCTCTCACTCCTCTCTCTCTCGCTCTCTCTCTCTCTCTCTCGCACTCTCGCTCTCTCTCCTCTCTCTCTCTCGCTCTCTCTCTCTCTCTCTCTCTTCTCTCTCTCTCTCTCTCTGTCTCGCTCGCCCCCTCTTTCCCTACCACTTCCTCCCTTTCCCCGCTCACTCAAGGACGTTTCTCTTTTATTCTCTCTTTCCCTATTTATCCCTTTGTCTAGCTTATGTCTGTGTGTCTGTCTATATGTGTATCTATCTGTCTATCTGTCTGTCCCTCTCTCTGACTTTTTTCGTCTCTCTGTCTCTGTCTGTCTGTCTGTCTGTCTGTCTCTCTCTCTCTCTCTCTTACACACACACGCGCGCCCGAACGCATCTCTCTCTCTCTCTCTCTCTCTCTCTCTCTCTCTCTCTCTCTCTGTCTCTATCTGTCTGTCTGCCTGTCTGCCTGTCTGTATGTCTGTGTGTCTGTGTCTGTCTGTCTGTCTGTCTCCGTCTCTCTCTCTCTCTGTCTGTCTCTCTCTGTGTCTCTGTCTCTGTCTCTTTCTCCCTCTCCCTCTTTTCATTCATTCAAACCCTGTGTGTTTGTGTGTGTGAGCATATAGATATTTCGTATTCACTTATTGTTCATTGTATGACCGTGTATTATTATTAACTGAACATGGCCTGTCCTCTTTCCTTCTTTACCTCTGTTCTTTCCTTGTCACTGTCTCTCTATGTGTCTCTGTCGTTCTGTGTGTCTGTGTCTCTGTCTATCTCTGTGTCTCCTCCTCCTCCTCCTCTCTCTGTCTCTCCGTCTCTGTCTCTCTCTCTCTCTGTCTCTGTCTGTCTCCGTCTCTGTCTCTGACTCTCTCTGTCTCTGACTCTCTCAGTCTCTCTGTCTCTGTCTGTCTGTCTGTCTGTCTGTCTGTCTCTCTCTCTCTCTCTCTCTCTCTCTCTCTCTCTCTCTCTCTCTCTCTCAGATACTTTATTGCTTCTACAGTATTGTTTAAATGGCACGCTTTCTCAGTTTCAAAAGTTATTGCTTGATCATTATCTTGGCAGATTATTAATTTTCATGTCTTGCGATATCTCTCTCTCTTTCTTTATTACTTGATCATTATCGTGACATATTATTAATATGCATGTCTTTTAAAATCTATGTCTCTGTCTCCCTCTGTCTCTGTCTCTCCCTGTCTCATTCTTACACCTCCCCCGCAACCACCAGCCCCCGTCCTCCCCCCCCCCCAACCCCCAAACACACACACACACACACACACACACACACACACACACACACACACACACCGCTCCCCCATTTCCCAACCCTAATTTTTTTTCCCCCCTTGCTACTCCACATTGAAATGAAAAACGCATTATTATTTACATTTCAGCAGCGGCTGTTTATGACACGTGCTATTGACGTTTTGCTCGCCTTCCATGACCCGACTTCTGCCCTGAGGTGAAGGGAGAGAGAGAGACAGACAGACAGACAGACAGAGACAGACAGAGAGGGGCAGAGAGAGAGAGATGAATTGAATTAAGTTGAACTGAACTGAACTGAATTGAGTTGACTTGAACTGAATAAATTTAATTATCTGAGAATGATAGAGCAAGCAGAACAATGCTTTTTTTTTTTTTTTTTTATTCATCTAGCTATGGAAGGGGAAACATTTAAATGAAACAAAAAAGGGGAATCAGTGTATCAATACAGCATGCACATTATAATCATGGTTACAGTGAATGGTGATTTGGCATTAACAACACTACATTGCTAAAGGAGAATAAGAGGAGAGAAAAATTAAGGGGCAGATAGATAGAGAGAGACAGACAGACAGAAAGAGACGAAAGGAAACGAGACGAATTTTCATTTCACGAGGATAGTGGAGTGAGCATAGCTGCTCCAGCCCTCCAGGGCAAAAAAAAAAAGAAAAAAAAGTAAAGCAAAAAATATAGACAAAGCAAAGGCAACACACACACACACACACACACACACACACACACACACACACACACACACACACACACACACACTAATGATACATTTGTTGTTGTTTTCTAGGTGGCGCAAAATGGTGAGGGGTGGGGTGGTGGTGGGGGGGGAGGGGGGGGGAAGGTGGTGGAGGTACTTATGCAGACCTCACAGAACGTTTGAGCACCAATATCATAACACCAGGTGTGTTTCCATCAAATCAAGGAAATGATTTCAAAACCGTGCAGTCTGAATAATTATAATCTGCAGCTGGCCTGTCAGTGATTTTACAGACGGCTGTTTGAGGCGTATGTGCAGCATGAACACCTTGACAAATGCGTTTGAAAAAAAAATCGATGTTTCGGAAAGAAAAAACAAAAAAACGTGTACAGCTGTTTAGTGGTCTATAAACGATAGCTCTAGCTCATCCGTGAACAGAAAATGGAAGTTCATGTTGCAGGAAAGCACATCTGGTGCTCATCACACTGGCTTGAAAAATGCCGATGTTGTTGGAGGTTTTTTTTGTGTGTGTGTGTTTTTTGTTGTTTTTTTGTTTTTTTAATCTAGCAACAGTTCAACACGTTCTCACGTAGAAAACTGTGCTTATTTTGTTGTGACTCTTTTTTTGTGTGTGTGGACCCTGTATTTTTTTTTTTTTTAAAGGTAAACAAACAAATACGAAAAAACACACCAAAAAACGTAGATGAAAAGGGATGGTGGGAAAAGACATAATATTAATATAAGAAGAATACATTCTTGTTTTTTTTTTCTTGTTTTGCTGAAAAATTGGGAGAAAATATTGTTTTTCATTTCGCGAGACCGGTAAATCGCAGAGCTGAGGATCGATATTGCTCACAAAAGAAATTGGCTTGCCTTCCTCCCCGCTTATTCTTCCATCAAGGAAATGCTTATGAGTTTCCTAAACGATGGCTGAAAGAGATTTAGTGTATTCGTATTATATGAGGGATCTCCTGAACGACTGGTGAGCCAGCTTCTTAGTTATTGTGATGCTGAACGAGGAGAGTGGCAGAGTGGTTAAGACGCTAATGTACTAATACATTGTCCCGTGAGGGTCTGGGTTCAATCCCCGCTCTCTCCGCCCTTTGTCCCCCCAAGTTTGACTGGAAAATCAAACTGAGAGAGCGTGTATAGTCATTCGGATGAAGACCATAGGCCGAGGTCCCGTGTGGCAGCACGCACTTGGTTTCACTGGGAAATAACCCATGGCGTCGAAAGTATTGTTCTCTGGCAAAGCTTCTGGTTAACTCTTTCCATACGAACGGCGAAAGAGACGACGTTAACAGTGTTTCACCCCAATTACCATCATCAAAATATTGCAAGCGGAAGGCTCTTATACTGAAGACGTGAATGTTGACAAAGAATACCACAATTCTGACGACGGAAGCTAAAGGTTGGGTCATTCAGACACCCACTGGACATCCGAAGGGCCTGTGTAGAGGAGAAGAGAGGACTGGCCGTACTGAGTGAGTTAAAGGAATCCAGTCTGGTGTGTACACACATATGATCATATGCATGCACGCAATGTCTAACTAGCGACGTTGGGCTGTGCTGCTGTCGTCAGGCATCCATCTGCCTAGCAGATGTGGTGTAGCGTGTGTGGATTTGCCCGAACGCAGTGACGCCTCCTTGAGAAACAAACTGAACACTGAAACTGTGATGCTGATGAAACCGATTTGCTTCCTTTTTTTTCTCACTCACTAGCTCTCTGCCTCCTCTCATTCTCACACAGTCAAAACGCCCACAGATGACCTGATCCCGGTCGATGACTAACGTCCAGTCCTTCCATCTGCTTACAGCGATCAAGACTGTGCTTCTGCCTTGTTTCATGTTGACAGCATGAACACAGAGAGACAGAGACAGAGAGAAACAAAGACAGAGAGAGAGACAGAGACAGACAGGCAGAGACAGAGAAACAAAGACAGAGTGTCGTTGAGACAGACACACACACACACACACACACACACACACACACACACACAGAGGGGGAGAGAGAGAGAGACAGACAGACAGACAGATACACAGACAAACAGACAGAGAGAAACAAAGACAGAGAGAGTGTCGTAGAGACAGAGACAGAGACAGACAGACAGACAGAGAGAAACAAAGACAGAGAGTATCGCAGATACAGAGACAGGCAGACAGACAGACAAACAGACAGACAGAGAGAAAGATAGAGAAAGACGGGCAGAGAGAGATAGAAGACAAAGAGAAGAGTGAGAGAGAGATTCAGAGACAGAGGGAGTAAGTGTGTGTGTGAGTGTGTGAAAGAAATAGAGGGGGAAGAGAGACAGACAGACAGACAGACAGAGACAGAGATCGAGATCGAAGGTGAACACAGATCAGAAATTGAAACCCTAACCGATTCTGCCACCACTACCACCACCGCCGACCCCCTGACCCCCCTCCCCCCTCGCCCCTGTCCCCCCCCACACACCCACACACCAACCACCTGCCACTCGCATCAGCAACAACATTCAAACCCCTGATTTTTAATCGGGGACTCCCAAGATTGCAGCGGGACCGTAGGCGTTTCCATGTGACAGCCGTGACAATAAATTGCCCACGTGGACCTAGTCGCCAGCCTGACGACACAGCCTGCATGCCCTCCTCCCTCCCCCCCCCCCCAGCCCACAGCCCCCACCCCCTAGCCCCCACCCCCAGTAATTGTAATGCATTGTCATTTCCTTGTTGGACATGACAGCAAGTGTCGCTTTCACTGCTTGCTGCTGGTGGGTGGTGGTGGGTGTTGGGGAGAGAGAGAGAGAGAGAGAGAAAGAGAGAGAGATGGGGCTGAAGAGAGGAAGGGTGGAGATAGAGTGAGATGGGGGATGAACAAGAAAGGGAAGGGGGGGAGAAAGAGAGACAGAGTTGGAGGGAGAGGAGAGAGAGAGGAGAGAGAGACAGAGACAGACAGTGAGAGATGAAGTGAGAGAAGAGGACAGAGACAGACAGACAGACAGAGAGAGAGATGGAGGTAGAGGAGAGAGGCAGAGACAGAGACAGAGAGATATGGATTAAGAGGAGAAAGAGGGAGAGATGGAGAGAAAGAGGAAGAGAGAGAGAGGAGAGAGAGAGAGAGAGAGAGAGAGAGAGAGAGAGACGAGACGAGACGAGACGAGACGAGACGAAATGTTATTCTACCAGGGAAATGAGATAAATAATTAACATGGTTTTCCCTCCACGCCCTGAGGCTGCTCTTTCGCCGACCCTCTGTCTGTCTGTCTGTCTGTCTCTCTCTCTCCCTCTCTCTCTCATTCTCTCTCAGCGGTGGAGAAAGGGAGAGAGAGGGAGAGGGAGAGATAGGAGGCTGGAGAAAGAAAGAGAGAGAGAGAGGGGGGGGGAGAGAGAGAGAGACAGACAGACAAACAGACACAAAGCGAGATACTGAGGGAATCTAAGAAAAGAGAGAAAGAACAAAAAAATTATATATATAAAGAGACACGGACACGGACACGGACATTGTTTTATTGCCATTGACAATACTCCCCTCTGGCAAAGGGGGCGATGTATGAGCAAAAGAATAACGACGGTTTACAGATAAATTAACATATTGCAAAGAGTAAAAAGAAAAAAAAATCAACAACAACAATAACATCAACAAAATCATTAACAAAAAAACAAAAAAAAAAAAAAAACCCCAAAAAAAAACATTTTGCTGAGGTTAAAAGGAAAAAATAAAAAAAATCTCGACCATCCAACTTTCTACAAAATCATTCAGGATTATAAACTGTCGAACTGACAACAGGGTGACAGTGTTTTTTCGATAACTTTTAGGCTTCCGAAGTTAATTTCTTTTTATTCCGACGATCCCAAGCCGGGGCGATAAATCTCGCTAGTGATCTTATACTTACTTCATTATCTATCAAAAGCATACTGGTAAGGTACTGGCAAGGTATATATAAAGAGAGAGAGACACAGAGAGAGACAGAGACAGACAGACAGTCACAGAGAGAGAGAGAGAGAGAGAGAGAGAGAGAGAGATGCAGACAGACGGACAGACAGATAGAGGCAGAGGCAGAGAGAGAGAGAGAGGGGGGGGGGGTGAGGGGAGAAGAGAGATGCAGACATACATAGACAGACAGACAGGCAGAGGCAGAGGCACAGAGAGAGAGAAGGGGGGTGTGGGGGGTAGGGAGAGAGATGCAGACATACATAAACAGACAGACGGACAGACAGGTAGAGGCAGAGGCACACACACACACACACACACACACACACACACACAGAGATATGCAGACATACATGGACAGACAGACGGACAGACAAGTAGAGGCAGAGGCACAGAGAGAGAGAGAGAGAGAGAGAGAGAGAGAGAGAGAGAGAGAGATGCAGACATACATAAACAGACAGACGGACAGACAGGTAGAGGCAGAGGCACACACACAGAGAGAGGGAGGGAGAGAGAGAGGGAGAGACAGACAGACAGACAGAGAGGGGTGGGCGGAAGCTCACCGTGGCTCCAGTAATTGTAATGTATTGTCAGTTTCTTGTTGAACATGACAGCTAGTGTGGTTTTCACTGCTGCTGACGCTGCGTGGGTGTGTGGGGTGAGAAAGAGAGAGAGAGAGTGGTGAGGGGGTGTAGAGAGGGGGTGAGAGAAGAGAGAGAGAGAATGGTGAGGGGGGTAGAGAGGGTAAGAGAAGGAAGAGAGAGAGAGAGTGGGGGGGGGGGGATAAGGAAGCTTGTGAATGGGAGAGAGGAGAGGAAATGCGTGTGTGTGTGTGTGTGTGTGTGTGTGTGTGTGTGTGCAAGATCGAGGTTGGGGTTGAAAATTAACTAGCATTCCATAATATTATTATGCAGAGAGAGAGAGAGAGAGATTAAGAGTGAGTATGGCGGGGAGGATGGACATTTTTCATCTCTCTCTCGCTCTTTCTCTCTGTCTCCCTCCACCTCTCTCTCTCTCTCTCTCTCTCTCTCTCTCTCTCTCTCTCTCTCTCTCTCTCTCTCTCTCTCTCTCTCTCTCTCTCTCTCTTTTTTTTTTCTTTATCTTCCTTTTCCCCGTTCTCTCTCTATCTATCTATTTCCATAAATCTATCCATTCCTGCCAATATATTAACACCGCTCCACAGAACACGGGAACATTAATCAAAGATCTATTGTTTTCACCGTTTAATGTTATCCCACAAAAGAACCTGAAAGTGTCTGCCACTGTCTGCAGCATATTCTTCACTGACTATCTGATGGTGACGCCTCGTTTACGAAGCATGGGACATATGGAAGTGAAAACAGGCATGCTGTGATAGTAGTCCTCCATGCATGAAAAAGAAAAACGATTTATCGTCTCCTATTGAATCGTAATGATAACATTTATGTCCGTTTCCCTTCCTCTTTCTCTGTGGATGTTTTTGTTGTTGTTGTTTTTTTTTTATTTCTCTCCAGCATAATTATTAGCACACGCAAACTCACACGCACATAACTAATATATATATATATATATGTGTGTGTGTGTGTGTGTGTGTGTGTGTGTGTGTGTGTATGTATGTATGTATGTATGTATTCACAGTTGAGTGATTTCTCTTTCACAGACGCACTCTCAAACACACACACACGCGCGCGCGCGAATGTTCATGTCTATGATCCTGACAGGACTGCGCGCGCGTCCGCAGATACGAGAGAGAGAGAGAGATGGGAGGGGGGAGGAGCATTGTTACATAGTAAAAAAAACCCACATCTAATACAGTACTAATTTCTGCGGACGTTTCGAGAACATGTTAATATTTCAGACAACAGTCCGCGCACACCCGACCCCCCCCACCCCCCACCCCACCCCCGCCCCCCGCCCCCGCCCCCACCCCCACCGCCCTCTTCCCCCACCACACACACACTTATTTTGCACGCAGACGTTTATCCTTTCTGTTCAGTGAAGCTTTGTCATCGCTGAGTGTTCTTCTGACTATGATATAAACAACCCACGGCCATACCTCTGTGTTGCAGATGAAACAAGGAGAATAATGAAGTGAAGAGAGCATCAGGGCTGAAATTCTCTGTCTGCGCTCTTCCATCATCACCACTACTAACACCTCCACCACCAATCAGAGCTGATAATCTCATCTCAGCGGATTCCCGGGTTGAACGACCTGCATACCCCTACCTACCCTCCATCGGAGCCTCGACTGGTCGATAGATTGGCGAAGATCCAATCAACTTCTCGGTAATAAATTGGTGAAGATCCAATCAGCTTCTCGGTTTAACTCTCTCCATACGAACGGCGAAAGAGACGACGTTAACAGCGTTTCATCCCAATTACCATCATCAAAATATTGCAAGCAGAAGGCTCTTATACTGAAGAGGTGAATGTTGACAAAGAATACCACAGTTCTGACGACGGAAGCTAAAGGTTGGGTCGTTCAGACACCCACTGGTATCCGAGGGGTCTGTGTAGAGGAGAAGAGAAGGCTGGCCGTACTGAGTGAGTTAATTGAACTGCGTGACAGAGACGACTCGGTTTTACTGAGTAACGTGCGGTTTGCAGTGGGAGGGAGGGAGGGAGGAAGGGGAGGAAAAAAGACTCGGTGCTTCTCTTGATGGATGTTGGGCTCCATGCTTGTTCTGGAGTTCCGCTGGTTTGCACGTTTTGGGTGTATCTCTGTTTTCGGGTCTCGGTTCATTCTGTTCATGATACTGATACTGACTGTTGAAGGAATGTAGTGTATGTGTTCCTGACCCGCACTATTTTTGGCCTTCTGCGCTCGTGAAGGCAAGGTATTCTGAGGGGAATGTCTTGTGCATGTTCATGATAAAACCGATCGTGATTGTGTTGCTTGGGTCTTCACTTGCTGACAGGAAGTTCTCTCCGTGGTTCTATTCGAGAATGTTCATGTCTATGATCCTGACAGGACTGCGGTGATTGGATTGCTGTTCTAAACTTATTGAGGCAGTTGTTGTTGTTTTCTTTTCCCGTGGTTGTGCTCATTATTGGGGAAAGAATTTCTGTGTCTGTGACAAGACAGTCGTGGGCAGTTGCGAGGTCTGTGGGGTGCTAGTGGAACGGTGGTGTGGCGTTTTCTTCTTCTTGGAGGTGAGCATGGCTAGGCGCCGAGATTAAGGTAACCTGGACTGGGTTCACTGCGGGACAAGAAGAAGACCCCTGGGAGTGTTGAGAGGCGGTTTCCTTGGTGGCTGTGAGCAGGGCTACCCGCTCAGTTTGAATATATCTGAATATATCTGCTGGTTTTTGGACTGGACCTAATGTGGGGTTGGTGGACCCTGTAGCGGTGTGTTCTTTCTTCCATCGATGTGTGCGTGACTAGACGGTGAGATTTAGGACACCTGCTTATTCGTGGACTGAACTCATTCTGGGACTGTCGGCTGGATTGAAAACAACAATGTCAAATGTTAAGTTCTAGGAACTAGAACCCTGGAGTGGTGAAGCGTTTTGGCAGCCTGCTGAGTTTTACGTTCTGCTGACTGATTTTCCTGGGCTGGGTTCACTGTGTGACTGACCCTGCTTGGTGGAGTGAGGGTGCTCTGGGTGGCTGTGAGCATGGCAGCCCTTGGAGGAGCTGGCTCTCCCCTCTTCAACCTCAGCCAGGGACTGGCCAACATGAGCAGCGTTGGGGAGAACATGACCTCTGACCCCCTGCTGGCCAACGGCACGGGGATTGGGGCGGGGGAGGAGGGCGGGGCCGCGGCGGGAGCTCACCCTTGCCGAGAGGTGACGAGCATCCCGGGCGTCATCTCCAACGGGACCATGCAGGGGCTGTGGGCCTTCTCGGGCAGCTACTCTGCCGTGCACGGCTACGTGAGCACTGCGGTGTGCCTGTTCGGGCTGATGTCCAACACGGCTAACATCATCGTGCTGACCCGCAAGAACATGATCTCCTCCACCAACACCATCCTGATGTGGCTGGCCGTGGCCGACCTGCTGACCATGATGTCCTACCTGCCCTTCGCCATCCACTTCTACATCATGCGGGACGAGAGTCTCCCCATCTTCCACACGCGCAGCTTCGGCTGGATCATCTTCCTGCTGTTCCACGCCAGCTTCAGCATCGTGATGCACACGGTGGCCATCTGGCTGACCATCGCCCTGGCCATCTTCCGCTACATCTACATCTGCATGCCCACCAAGGGCAACATCTACTGCAGCCTGCGCCGGGCCAAGATCACCATCTTCGTCGTCTACGCCCTCACCGTGGTGGTGTGCGTGCCCAACTACTTCAGCAACCGCTACAAGGTCGACCGCCTGACCCTGGCTCCGGGACCTCTGGTGCCCAATGCCACCACGGACACCAGCACCATGGACATCACCACCATCGTCATCATCGCCGCTGCCGCCAACAACAACAACAACAACGACGCCGACAGCTGGGCCCTGGGGACGGACGGCAACGGGACGGGCGTGGGGGAGGAGGGGCAGGGGGAGGAGGGGGAGGGGCAGGCCGGCACTTTGTTGTATGGCCACCAGCACTGGGACAAGTCGGAGGCCGCCCACATCACTATGCTGGTGAGTGCTGTTGATGGTGTGGTCGTCGTCATCATTGTTGTTTTGCTGTTGTTGTTTTTGTTGTCGTTGTCGTCGTCGTCTTCGTTGTTTATGTCGTCGTCGTCGTTGTTGTTGTCGTCGTCGTCGTTGCTGTTGTTGTTGTTGTCGTCGCCGTTGTTGTTGTTGTTGTCGTCGTCGTCGTCGTCGTTGTTGCTGTTGTTGATGTTGTCGTCGTTGTTGTTGTTGTCGTCGGCGTTGTTGTTGTTGTTGTCGTCGTCGTCGTCGTCGTTGTTGTTGTCGTCGTTGTTGTTGTTGTCGTTGTTGTTGTCGTCGTCGTTGTTGTTGTTGTTGTCGTCGTCGTCGTCGTTGTTGTTGTCGTCGTTGTTGTTGTCGTCGTCGTTGTTGTTGTTGTTGTCGTCGTCGTCGTCGTTGTTGTTGTCGTCGTTGTTGTTGTTGTCGTTGTTGTTGTCGTCGTCGTTGTTGTTGTTGTTGTCGTCGTCGTCGTCGTTGTTGTTGTCGTCGTTGTTGTTGTCGTCGTCTGCTGTTGTTGTCGTCGTCGTCGTCGTTGTTGTTGTTGTTGTTGTCGTCGTCGTCGTCGTCGTTGTTGTTGTTGTTGTCGTCGTCGTTGTTGTTGTCGTCGTCGTCGTTGTCGTCGTTGTTGTTGTCGTCGTCGTTGTTGTTGTCGTCGTCGTCGTTGTCGTCGTCGTTGTTGTTGTTTTTGTTGTCGTTGTTGTTGTCGTCGTCGTTGTTGTTGTTGTTGCTGTCAACCGAGCTGTCTCTGTCTTTCTGCCTCTTTTTTTTTTCTTTCTTTTTATTCCATTTTTCTCAAAGTACGAATATAATGCTTCTTAGATATGCAAGGCTTAACGCGAGGAGATGGTCCTCTCATCATAACAGTAAACTAAGCTTGAAATTTACGTTGGGCGAATTTCACTCTAAGATCACGATCACATAAAGAGGGTTAGGGGGCTAGTTTTTTTTTTTTTCCGTTGTCTGTTTCTGTCTCCATGTCTGTCTGTCTGTCCTCATCTCTCTCTCTCTCTCTCCCTCTCTCTCTCTCACTCTCTGCCTCTCACTGTATCTCTCGGATAGTCTGTCTATGTATCTTTATATATCTACATAGATATGTCTATAAATATCTTATATATCTATAGATAGATATAGATTTTATGTATCTAATATATTATAGAGATTAGTATTTGATTTGTCCATCATTTGAAGAAACCGAAAATGATGAAATTCACCCCCTTCTCTCTAATTTGTTTTTCTGTATGAACATGTCAGTGAAAATGATAAAAATACGCAAAACAGTTTTGGGCGGAAAGTTTTTAGATCTAAATCACCGTTGTTTCCGACAAATAATGAAACAGTCAGAAACTTATATTTCTATAAAGCGTTTCAGATGAGAGATAGCGTGCTGTCGTGATCACGGAGCTGTGTGTATGTTATAGAAATTTTGCTAAAGCAGCAATTTCATGAAATACCCGAAAGTTACATCTTTTTCGTGTAACGACGGTTGTCATCAGAGATTTCATTACAATACTTAAATTCCGAGTGATTTCATGAAATCTCTAAATGCATGCATCAGTTGTTTCACGAAATTGCTGAAAGCACATGCATGGCAAGCTTCATATCATATAAATACATGTTCTGCAGAGGCAGTTATCTCATTAGGATGGAAACTGAATGCGCACGAACAGTCATTAGTGGCAAAGGTCTGTTGCTGAATAAATCACCTGCATTCGCATTCGCCTTCTGTCTGTCTCTGTCTCTGTGTCTCTGTCTCTGCCTCTGTATTTATGTCTATGTCTATGTGTATCTGTCTTTGTCTTCATCTCACTGTCTCTGTCTGTCTGTCTCTGTGTCTGT
>NC_134894.1:16215002-16217502 GCF_041734735.1 Babylonia areolata | reverse complement strand
GTTCTGTTTTGCTCTGGCGATTGGGTAGTTACTGTGTAAATACTGTGTCGGGCACAAGTTGTCCATGCTGTGGTGTCTTTTTCTGCTGTATGTCTTTTCAGTGTATCGCTAAAGTCCGATCCTTTGTGTACGATTGTTTATAGCATTATTTTTCCACTCAAGGCCTGAACAAGCGCGTTGGGTTACGCTGCTGGTCAGGCATCTGCTTGGCAGTATCAGTATCAGTATCAGTATCAGTAGCTCAAGGAGGCGTCACTGCTTTCGGTCAAATCCATGTACGCTATACCACATCTGCCAAGCATATGCCTGACCAGCAGCGTAACCCAACGCGCTTAGTCATGCCTTGAGAAACAAAAAAAAAATATATATATTATTTTTTTTTTTTTAAAGAATAAATAAAGATGTGGTGTAACGCATATGGATTTGTCCGAACGCAGTGACGCCTCCTTGAGCTACTGATACTGATACCTATAGCATGGGGATGATAAATTCAGGCGAAGGGCCGACCTCCTCAGCACAACCTAGTCTTATGTACAGTAAAGAGCTTAATGGCTAAGATGAACTGTGTTGTTTACCATGGGTTTTTGTATGTTTGTTTGTTTGTTGTTGTTGTTGTTGTTGTTTTCTTCAGATGTGGAAGGGTTGTGTGTTCAACGTGGTTGGATTGTTTCCTTAAGCCGGGCAGTCCTGATATTGCCCTGTGCAGTCGGCTAGTTTCAGTTTCAGTTTCAGTAGCTCAAGGAGGTGTCACTGCGTTCGGGCAAATCCATATACGCTACACCACATCTGCCAAGCAGATGCCTGACCAGCAGCGTAACCCAACGCGCTTAGTCAGGCCTTGAGAAAAAAAAAAGAAAAGAAATAAGTAAATAAATAAATAAATAATAGATAAATACATAAAAAAGAACTACTACTACTACTACTACTAATAATAATAATATTTATAAGGCGCAAAAATTTAATGAAGTAAAAAATTAGCGTACAAAAATGAAAATAAAATCAAATAAATAAATAAAATAAAAAAGACAACAATGATGATAAATCAGCAAATAAATGTAAAACATGCAGGCACACATTCACACATACACACACATATGCATAACAGATATGCACCAAACATGCAGTTTCACAGATATGAATACACAATCAGATACACATAAACGTACATGAGCCCCAACACACACACACACACACACACACACACACACACACACACACACACACACACACACACACACACACACACACACACACACACACACACACACACACACACACACACACATTACCCTGCACCCCCTCTACCCCCCCCCCCCCCTCCCCTCCTCTCCTCTCCTCGGCTAGACTGTACGCAACAATGTCAAATATCAAAACAATTCTCTTTATATAAATGTTTAAAACGGGTTCGTGATTACGGGTCATTTCCCTTCCTCCGATTATTTTGTTTTCCAGCTGAACCCTGTCTCGATTTGAATCTGAAAGCAAACCAACAATTATGAAAAAAAATATATATATATATATTCTGGGAGAAGCAAAGCAACGGCAGGTCTGGAACCACACTGTCTAGCTGCTGTCTTTTTCCACGTATCAAACATCTATTTCTTATACCTGTTTCAGAACAGAACAAACATGTACCTGTTTTCGCTTCTTTCGGAGCAACATTGGTCTTTACTGGGCGCAAATGCCGTTTGAAACTGACGTGAACGCAAAACACATGGGCAGGAAATGTTTAAGAAGTCAAGGACTCTGCGATCTGTCTGGGTTTTTGTTTTTGTTTTTTTGTTTTGTTGTTTAATTTTAAGTTTCTGCTATTGCTTTTCGCCTCTCCTTCTGAATGCTTATAGTTTCCTGTAACTGTTATTTTGTCTGCTGTTGTTGCTGTTGTTGTTGTTGTTGTTGTTGTTGTTCACTTTTTCCTTTGTATCGTTGTTGATGTAGGCGGTGGTTAGTTTTTTGTTAGTATGTTTTATTTTCGTTGCTGTTGCTGTTGTTGTTTGTGCTGATATTCTTCCGTTGTGCATGATGTCATAGATATTCTTGTCGACTCAAACATGTCACGATGATGATGATGATGATGATGACAAAAACAGAAGATAGGAAAATAAATACTGAAATGTCTGTCTGCTTATCTTAAAGTTAGATGGTCTGTTTGGTCTTTTGGTCTCTCTCTCTCCCTCTCTCCCTCTTATTGTACAACACAATAATAATAATTATTATTATTATATAATATTAATAGTAATGATGATAGTAATGATAACCATCATCATCAAATGATGATGATGATGATGATCTATCAAAAGAATAGATAGATAAGTAAAGTTGAGCTTACTCCACTACCCCCGTGCAACATAGATTCGGTTTCGTTTCGTTCAGTTTCGTTTCGTTTCGTTTCATCTCTCTCTCTCTCTCTCTCTCTCTCTCTCTCTCTCTCTCTCTCTCTCTCTCTCTCTCTCTCTCTCTCTCTCTCTCTCTGTCTGTCTTTCTTTCTTTCTCCCTATCT
>NC_134894.1:16202502-16210002 GCF_041734735.1 Babylonia areolata | reverse complement strand
CCACTACCATACTATATAACACAACATAATATAATACAAAACAATACCCATCCGAGCGCTCATACTCCTTCTTCCCACCACCCCGTTCCCTCGCACACCCACCCACCACCCACACACACCCCTCTGTTTAATTTTTGGTGTTTTTTTTGTTTGTTTGTTTGTTTGTTTGTTTTGTTTTTTTTTAAGTTGAGAGCTGTGGATTTATCTGACTTGTGGCGGCGTTGAGACTTGGACTTTTGAGAGAGGGACGGGGAACTCGAGACAGACAGACGGACAGACAGACAGACAGACAGGGGCAGAGAGAGTGGGCGAAGACCAGATGATCAGCGTAACAAGCATTCCCTCTCCGTCCTTCCTCCTTCTGATCCCCTCCCTTCCCTTCCCCTCCCCACCACCCCCTACCCTCTCCCTCTTCCTCCCTCCTCCGCCCCATCCCTCGAGAGACTCCCATTTCGAGTTCAAAGCTTCAGTTAATCAGGGGGAACTGGCGGTTACGAGCCAGTTGATATGCATGGCTACGTTGACTGAGTAGTGGTTCATAGTGGTACGGAACAAGCTGCATTTCTCACGTGGATTTCCCAGTTCGGTTCTTAAAAAAAGAAAAAAAAAAAAATCTATCATCATACACTCTCTGCTCTTGGCTTATTCTTGAAACTCTGCTGCATGTGTGTGTGTGTGTGTGTGTGTGTGTGTGTGTGTGTGTGTGTGTGTGTGTGTGTGTGTGTGTGTGTGTGTGTTCATGTTATTGTTTGTTTTGTTGTTGTTTTTGTTTGTTTATTTTGTTCGTTTTTAACGACAGCAGTCATCAACCAGCAGTGATGCATAACACTAAAGATACAGGAGGAAGATGGCAGAATGGTTAAGACGATCAGCTGCCAATACAGAGAGTCCGTGAGGGTGTGGGTTCGAATCCCGCTCTCGCCCTTTCTCCTAAGTTTGAATGGAAAACCAAACTGAGCGTCTAGTCTTTCGGATGAGACGATAAACCGAGGTCCCGTGTGCAGCACGCACTTGGCGCACTGAAAAAGAACCCATGGCAACGAGAGTGTTGTCCTCTGGCGAAATTACGTAAAATGAAATCCACTTTCATAGGTACACAAATATGTAAGCATGCACTCAAGGCCTGACTAAGCGTGTTGGGTTATGCTGCTGGTCAGGCATCTGCTCAACAGATGTGGTGTAGCGTGTATGGATTTGTCCGAACGCAGTGACGCCTCCTTGAGAAAGTGAAAGTGAAAGTGAAACTGAAACTAAAGATACATCGCACTTCCCACAATGTAAGTTTAACAAAAAAAAAAGTTTATGAACGAAAGAAACAAAAACAAAATATATTCAGCCTAAGTAAAATACTTATGACAGAACCAAACACTGAAAACAAACAAACAAACGAAACAAAGTATAAACATCTTTAGTTGCACAGTCTTGGGAAAGCTGCCCCATTATCGTGACAAACATTGCAGATGCATAATTAATTAAGAAACGCTGTCAGAACTTCACGATAAATGTCTTAGAGGGACTAAAAATTAATAGTATAGCAGACCTTTCAGAACTTCCTCACATAGTTTTGAATACTACGAGAAAAATCAGTCTTTAAAACCACGAGGTTATGAATAAAAGACGAAAACAGAATTGCTAAAGACAAAATTTTGATATGTCAGTTATTCTTTTCTTCTCCTGTTTTTCTTTTGCTGGCTTTAACTTAATTTCAGACGAAGTTGTAAGCTAGTCACGTCACAACATGATGGACAGAAACATAAAATATTAACATGTACATTTCTTTAAAAAATTACAATTTAAGACACAGCCACAAACGCGCGCGCGAACCCTCTGTACCCCCCACCCACCCACCCCCACCCCGCCCTCCGCCCCCTCCCTCACACACACGCAAATAAATATTTATGTGTCATGCTATATCTATTGATTCCAAAATATTGATTCTCTCTGTCAAACCGGAATCCGGTTTTAGGTTAACACGGAGGCCATTAAGCGCGAGTACATATCAATCGTCATCCTCATTGTGCAAACCTGAGACAATGTCCAAGCAGCGATGCTGGGCGATTAATGACAAGGTCGTGTTCCCCCACACCGCTTTAATTTCACAAAATTCATGGCCATGCAAAACTTGGTTGTTGGTTTTTTTCCGCGCTAATGGCCATCGAACCCGCGCTAATTGTGTCGAATGACATTGTGATGCTTGGCAAATACTCAGTCAGGATCCTGTGGAAGCAGCCCGCGGGTTTACGGACAGAGATAACAAACCACTGGATATTGAAATAGGCCGTTAGTTTTGGCATCACAGTGAACGGACGTTGTATCCGGACCCTCGGGTTTAAATAACCACCTTGCTGAAGGTAAACTCGTTAATATTAGGGTAAGGGTCATTTCACACGAGCGGAAAGGCGAGGCAGGTAGGAAGCCATCGTTAAGGCTTGGAACACACGAGGAAAACTCATCAGCGTTAAGTATGACGTGCATGCGGAAACGCTGCACAAGACATTAATGAATGAAGTGGTCTTGGTGCACGTACATCAAAACGTCATTTACACACAGCGCCACGCTGGATGAAAGGGCGAGTGGGAGTGTGGTAGGGGGGGGGGGTGGGGGGGGGGGGGGGGGGGAAGGACTAGGAAGAAGCGGGAGGGGGAGGAGAGAGAGTGAGAAGAGGGGGAGAGAGTCTGCAACAATGCATTATATCAAAGGTCGTAGATTAAAGTAAAAATAAACACACTCTTCCTGTTTTGTCAGCCGGCTTGAAATAAGCAAAATATACCTACTTGTTTTCGGATAATATGCATGAAAAGAATTTTTGAAGTCTAAGGACCGAACAGCATGTCTGTACCGTCAACATCTCACTCCCACACCCACCCCCTTCCATCGATTTGTAAGAAGGCATTGTTTGCTTGATAGCAGGAATCAATGAAATATCAACAGTCAATAAACAAAAAAGGCTAAATACCGCGTAACTTTTATGCAGTCCATTCTGCCACGACGCATGCCATAAAAATCAACACAGAAACTGCTCCCAGAACAGTCAGTACAGACACTACTTCACAAGACAGAAAGGGAAAGCATGCTTTGATCATCTCCTGCCCCCCACTCCAGCATAATGGTACTCCACGATCCATTCTCCACGCAGTTCGAAAGTTATCCCCAGTGGGTGTTTTCAGACAACGCGAACGATTATTATGTCCACAGTCAGTGCAGGAAGAGGGTGAACACGGGTTTGACTATTTTCATCGAGCTCTAATTCCCATCCCTAGCCCCCACTACCACCCCACACCCCCACCCCTCCATCTCGTCGTTCCATCCCCACACCCTTCCTGCTAGTTTATTGGCAGTTCTGTGTTCAAACAGCACGCTTGATGTGTAAGTGTTAACAGCCAAAGCAGGAACTGAAGGTGTTGTAATCATCCTCATCTTTTCTCCCCATGAGCTCATCCCCCCACCCCCACCCCACCCCCCTCCCAAATCTCGGTGTGTGTGTGTGTGTGTGTGTGTGTGTGTGTGTGTGTGTGTGTGTGTGTGTTGCTTTTTTGTGCTAAGGCTGTGGTGAAAAGAAGCTTGAAGCTTATCGTTTCACCCTCAATAACACTTCTACGTCCACTTCATCTCCTTCATCTCTTAGTTTCCTTCATTCGTTCGTTCGTTCGTTCGTTCGTTCGTTCTCTCTCTCTCTCTCTCTCTCTCTCTCTCTCTCTCTCTCTCTCTCTCTCTCTCTCTTACCTTCATTCATTCGTTCTCTCACTCTCTCTCTTTCTCTCTCTGTCTCATTCTCTCTCTCTCTCTGGATCCTCTCTCTCTCTCTCCCTCTCTCTCTCTCTCTTTCTCTCTCTCTCCCCTAGCCAAGTCAATTTATAGTTAGCCCTTTCCTTGCCTTTCCATGTCGTTTTCCCCAAGCCCCACACCTCTCGTACAAAAAGCGGAGGACTGTAAAGCTGGCACTTCATTCACAAGGAGCGCCGGAATCCAGTCATTGGGCTTTACGACTGCCCCAGGACCGCCGCAGGCTCCAGATACCCTTTAAGACCCCCCGCCCACCCCCCAGCCCTTTTCTCCCAACCTGCACCCTAGAGGACTTTGCCTCTAACCGCGTGCTCTGGGACGGAGCGAACAGCTTTTCAGCTCGTCTGGCTTTTATGGCTTGTTCGACCAGTTCCTCTAACCGCAGAGTCGGGTTGGGACCTAACGGTTTCTCTTGGAGACGTTGAGGGTCTGTCTGTCTGTTTTTCTGTCTGTCTCTGTCTGTCTGTCTGTCTGTCTCTGTCTGTCTGTCTGTCTGTTTCACTCTCTCGTTCGCTTTACTGTCTGTTTTTTTTCCTGTTTTCTCTGTCTGTCTGTCTGTCTGTCTGTCTGTCTGTCTCTCTCTCTCTCTCTCTCTCTCTCTCTCTCTCTCGCCTTCACTTTGTCTGTCTCTGTTTCTCTCTCTCGCTGTCTATCTCTATCACTCCTTCCTTCCCACCTGATCGAATCCTTCATAATCGCTACTTTTGCTCTCGGCCATTTTTGTGATGAAAATCCAGGGTTGTGGAGGGTAGGGCACTACTACGACTGCAACTACGACAACTGCTACTACTGTTACTGCTACTTTCCTTTGTCCTTTGCATTGAAAGTTCTCAAATGAGAAATATCATCATCATCATCATTACAAGAATTTTGCACAATTCATACATACCACAGTAGAAGAAATACGGCATTAACACATTATTGCAGGGTACTACAGCGGCAATTAATTTGCCGTTTTGTCCTTGTGGACATGATGAAATGATGATCTTTCTGCAAACAGCGTTGTAAACAAGCAACGCACTTAGTACTACTTCAGAGGTATTTCCTGGTACGTGCGTGGTATTAATCAGTAAATCTGAAAATCCCAGGGGTTGATCCCTGAAGAAAAGCAAAGGGTAATGTATAAGGGTAATGAATCCGTGTTCCTAAACGGTTTGGATTCGTACTTGATTCAAAATGAGGCGAACTGTATGCTTGAGAGAATCGGTTTCAAAACACCAACCAACACCATATTTTCTGCACGTTACGCGCATGGATCTGCATCTGAATTACGTTCACTCCAAAACGGAAAAGCTCTGCAGACTGTACCCTTAGTTTATAGACCCTGCAGTAAAGAGGCTTTGAGTGGACAGTGACTTGACACAGCGAATTATTCGGACACGTTTCCTAACCTTGCTGGTTGACTGAAATCGAGTCCGCAGTTGTCAAAGTACCGACCGTGACAGGCGATCTCTCCGTGGCACGTGTTTAGACCACTGTGGAAAAAATAAAACGGGGCACACACACACACACACACACACACACACACACACACACACACACACACACAGCAATCCTCTGCACACAGAGCTGTTGCCATTGGTGCTGAAAGGGCTGAGGGGACGGAGAGGATGCTGGAAGTCAGGTGCACAGTCAGCCTGCAGACATAACTCACCAATGCCTGCACTCAGAAGGTCGTGAGTGTCACTCACCAGGTGCTCAACATAAAGACTGGCATCCTGGCCCCTGCTGCCGCCGTCCGTCTTTTCAGGAGCTGTCGTTCTGCTGCTGCCAAAGTACTGCCAGACAAGTCTTCTCCTTCCTCCCTCTTCCCTGGGATGCTTGTTCCCGTCAATCTCCATTAACCTCAAGTGGCTGTCAATGATAAAACCTGGACGTAAGTTAACTATTCACCTCAAGTGATTATTGACGAAAAACTCGAACGTAAAAATTTCACCTGAAGTGGTTGTCGATGATAAACCTGGACGTAAGATTTCACCTGCAGTAACTGTCGATGATAAACCTGAACGTTAATCAACTTTTCACCTCAAATGGGTGTCTATGATAAACCTGGTCGTAAATCAACGTTTCACCTCAAGTAGTTATCAACGATAAACTTGGACGTAAATGTTCACCTGAAGTGGTTGTCGATGATAAACCTGGACATAAAATTTTCACCTGAAGTGGTCGTTAATGATAAATTTCGTCGTAAATTAAGTTTTTTTCCTGAAGTGGTCGTGGATGATTTAACTTGTAAATCAACTTTTAACCTCAATTGGTTGTTAATGGTAAACCTGGATGTAAATAAACTTTTAACCTCAGTTGGTTGTCAATGATAAACCTGGGCGTAAGTTTACCTTTCGCCTCAAGTGGTTGTCGATGATAAATTTGAACGTAAATTAATCATCAGGAAGCACCGCGGCGGACCTGGTTAGGCGTTGGATTTATGATCCATTGTTTACCAGTGATTAGAGTTCGAGACCCCTTT
The DNA here is from genome assembly GCF_041734735.1 of Babylonia areolata. Classification (NCBI taxonomy): domain Eukaryota; kingdom Metazoa; phylum Mollusca; class Gastropoda; order Neogastropoda; family Buccinidae; genus Babylonia; species Babylonia areolata. Next base: position 16,203,752 of record NC_134894.1, on the reverse strand, counting down.
CCGGCACACTCTAATTTCTCTCTCACTGCACCCAAGTGGGAATGGGTACCGGACCTCGGTTTGGGAATGTCAGAACGACGGAAGGACGGAAAGGACTGGGCCCCGCCTTCCTATGCCGAGCCCTAGACACACTGGATATTTGAACTCACTGCCCTGATGACTGTGAAGGCTGTGAGACGTGTAACCTTTTAACCAAATGAATTATCGCAGAACCAAGCCACGCACTAGCCGCTTAGTTCTCTCTCTGCTTTCAGTCTTACCTCTTTAACTCTACCAATATTGCGGTACTGCACTTGCGTCTGGTGCGATCAAAGTTCCCATAAAAGCACCATACCCCCCCCCCCCCCCCCCCCCCCCGCCCCCTCCCCCCAGACATGTCTCTCTTTCTATACATCCGGTCCAATCCCCCATAAAACCAGAGGCCCAGGTTTTGACACACAACCGACAGACAGACCTGGTGGAAACCGGTGAAATATTTCTCCTGTGACGGCGCCCTAGTGACTCTTCACAGAGTTAAAGAAGGAGGAGGAGAGGAGGGGAAGAAGAAGAAGGAGGAGGAGGAGGAGGAGGAAGAGGAGAGGAGGAGGACGAGGAGAGGAGGGGGAAGAAGAAGAAGAAAGAAAGAAGAAGAAGAAAAAAAGAAGAAGACAAATTGCTGGAATAAAAACATCAAATCCGCGGAGAGGAACAGGCACCAGGACGTATCAGTGTCAGCAATGGGGTTTTCTCCCTTTCACGTGTCATAAAAAAAAAAAAAGGTTCCCACCTGTCAGTCTGCCATTGTTACTTTGGACCGCTCGTCTCCAGGAGCCAGTAGCATTGCTCAGACGGAAGAGCCTAGTATGGTCGTAACCCGCTACTAACTGTATGTAGTATGGAACTGACCAATGGCGTAGTTCGGTCAACGTAGGCATTAAAATTAGTCACGTGCAACTGTCAAAAAGTTAAAACGAAGGTCTGGGCTGGGCGTGCACCATCCCTTCGTAGCGTGGCGTTTAGACACGCTCTGGCCAGCCGTTCTATGTGGCGTCCCGGTCACTCTTCGAGGGGTTTAGGGAGGAGAAGAAGAAGAAGACGACGACGACGATGACGACGAAGAAGAAGAAGAAGAGGAAGAAAAAGAAGAATTTTCCGAAGTCTATTGAGTTGCTCGAATTGTAGACCTGGGGAAATGTTTGAAATTAAATAGCACCCCACGCCTTCTAGAAATGCTCTTTTTGATCTCTATTTGCCTCTTTTCTTCCTACACT